>NC_136595.1:6888089-7235589 GCF_910589615.1 Taurulus bubalis
GAGTTTCCACAGGGGGCTCTAGTTTCCTAAAAGGACAATTGTAAATTGCCCTGTTGGTGTGAGGGACTTTGCAGCTTTATGTTGTGATAGAGCTTTCCAGTGAGAATCCTGCCTTCTGTCCAACATGTCTTGATTAACCCACTGGGGTCCCCGGGGTAGATATTAGTTGTGAGGCCCTGTTGAACCCCATTTCTTCTATTTCCAATGGTGCATTGTGTGTATATACCATGTCCCCTTTGGGCTGTCATCATGTACAATTAATATAGCAATCTACACAGGATTTGCTTAAAACCCCCAAAAAACATAACTCTTATTTTATCATATTACTGCCCCCAGGTTTGATGTATGTAAATCACTTTGTGCAAATTTGATTTAACAGAAATGTATTTACATGGTTGCATGCACAAACACACAAACGCAATATAAGCTGAACTGACAGCCTGGCTCTCTGTACAACACAGGGCCTCGCCACTATAATAATGCAAATGTCACCTTGAGACCATCTATGAATTATATATTATATTATATATG
This sequence comes from Taurulus bubalis, assembly GCF_910589615.1. Classification (NCBI taxonomy): domain Eukaryota; kingdom Metazoa; phylum Chordata; class Actinopteri; order Perciformes; family Cottidae; genus Taurulus; species Taurulus bubalis. The sequence continues at coordinate 6,888,621 of NC_136595.1, forward strand.
TCGAAAGAATTGTGCAACTATTCACATTATTTACACAAACCAATTCACAGTAAATCTGCAGCTCAAACCCCTTGCTGCTTCTCTGCCTTAATAATATCAACCAGAGGTCCAAATTTTTTTTATATTATCGATAAACATTCCTGATAGCAAACCCATTGTAACATTGTCTCTTTTATCAGGGCTTCATATTCTGTATTTAATTAATGTATTGCCTTTAGCCAATTTAACACAAGGATCTATCTATCTATACAATGTATGTATATATATATATATATATATATATATATATATATATATATATATATATATATATATATATATATATATTATAATTTGGTTGACAGCAGGGCAGGGGAGCACACTGTATAGGTTGTTATGCCATCACAGGGTTTTCATGGTTACTTCAATATTAAATGTACACCTCTGGGAGTTTCAAATCCATGCACTTGCATGCATTTCATAACCGACTGTGGAAGACGAAGGGGACCGCGTGTCGTACTTGTGAGAGGGGGAGTAGAATCCAGGTCTGTGCTGCGAGCCTCCTTGGTATAATTAAGTTACACATAGGACTTTGGCTACAGTTTTGCTGATGCAATTTTCAAAGATTACAGAAAAGAAAGTCCAAGACAGAGTCCTGAGTTGACACCAAGTCAACCTTGATTTGCTTGGCACAATTGGAAACATCACGATGATTTTATAGAAAGAAATACAACAAAGTCAAGTTAAGTCAAGTTGGCCAACATCGCACACCAATATCAGCAACCATTTCTAACCTAGTCCAACCTCTATGTATAATTGCAAAAGCAATGTGGAAAACAATGCTTTTGTTTATAATACCATATCACAATTATATTTCAACGGAAATAAGGTCTTTTTCAGGACTGAATTTGAAAATCAAATGCATGCCCAATACATTTTTCTGCAAATCTTATTATTTGTGCACTGTCCATTCGGGATGTGTCTGTTCGGAGCACATACCCCTGGCCAATTATTTGGCTACTGGTACTGCTGCTTGCAGAATAGTCGGGGGGCGTTCCCATTTGCGGCGTGTGTCGTCTTTTCAAGTTGCACCAAATTCAAGACAGCCCATCAGTGCAATCCCAGCAATACGCCCACCAAGTAAGAAGTACATTGGATGAACTTTTCTTGGCATATGCAAAAGACATTCCCACAGACCCTTGCCTTATAGAAGGATGTCTTCTGGCTACTTTAGTTCATACCACAATTCTCACATTATTAGTTATTACACAGCATATCAACCAGACAAGAAAAACATTAGCAATTTATTTTTACACACCTGTTTTAAAGCTGCATTACTATATAACCTTCATCACTTTATGAATTCTGACCATATAGAAACTCCTGTTTTCAAGTGACAATAAACACACATTAAGGGTAAGGAGGACCAAGGAACCTTGATGAACTTAAAGGATTTTAAAAGATTGTGAGATTTTTCTTAAATAGAGAATTTAAACTTGGAAGCTGATTCATTCACTCATGATATTTGCAGATTTGATTGACATTGTGTTTCGTGACACCAGCTGTGCCTGTGAAAATTGGATTAGTTGTATCTATGTCAGAGAAATGTTGATGAAAACAAGATGTGAACACTAATGCACTGTACAGAAAGACAAACTCATTGAAACTGTCGCGATGTCGACAGACGGAAGGGTGGTTTTTGCTAATTTGTTGATTTGACACATTTTAGGTGATATTTGGTCCTATTCATGACAGCGAGACTTCAACTGAGGCTGCAGCTTGAAGATGTTGAGCTAATTATCACAATTGTCAACTTCTACCGACATAGCGCTCATTACTTGAGACACAGCATCTGGTGGCATGAAGAAGCTAGCAGAACAACTACTTTATATGGTGTAGTTACCACAGGTTCTGGATGATTAGCTATTCAGGGATTCATTACCACAATCACGGGAACTCAGATGGTGTGTTTAGAGATGTGCAAACAGTTTTGTAGAACAGATGGTAAAATGTGTTGATCTTGAGCATCACAATTGTGGTATGGTAACAACAGTTTGAGCACGAGATCATTATGATTCAACATATTTTTCATTGTGGGGTCACATGGTCATGGGTGGATTAACAAGAGAGAGACTTTATTTTAAGAGGACTGTTGTGGCCTTCAATGAAGTGTCTGCATAAGCCTTTGCTAATTGGATGAATGTGCAATTCTTTGGGCCAAACAAAATATTGGTTCGAGAAAGATCTCTTCAAAATTAACCTCCAACATGTTGCAGAATCATTGTGGATCATTATCATAATAATTATGGATCACATCATACTCAGTTGTGCTACTGATGAACTTGCATACCTGAACAGGCTGATACATGTCGTTCAGTATAAGAGGTGGAAGTTCACCCACCTGTGCCTATTTTAATTTGGCTTTGTTTGCCATAATCTTTGTAAATAAATATGTTTTTTTGTCAACCCTTGCATGGGTTTATTTTGGAGTAGCTCGAAACACCACAACACTAATTGGTGACTTTGTGGAGATGTGTATATCGAGAGTGGGGAAGGCTTAGTTCTAACACTGCGCCTTGGATAGTTATCCAATGATGTTGTTTGAGAATAGGCTTCCTGTGTGGCTAGGGATGTCAGACACATTCTCTTGCTTGTGGTAAGCACATGTTGGGGTTTATAAGTAGTTTGTCTTTCTTGTGGTGGGGCTATTGGATGAAGGAATCATTTTCATGCCCGGGTCACATTGCCTGCGTGAGCAATGTATGCGTGTTGTGGATTCTCTTCCTTTTCATTTTGGCACTCATTTGGCAAGCAGCATGGCTTAGGTGCTGCTTATTAAGTGCAGTTCAGCTGCCTGCCTCTCTTCTAGATATTGTAGGTCTCACATTGAATACCGCACATAGTTCGTTGCAAAAAAAATAGATATTGAAAATGGGTTGGTAGTATAGTGCCACCATACCAGCAACATTAATACAGTTTCAGTATCTTCATCCATAGAACATGTCAGAGAAGAAAAAAAAGAAGTCTATTTTTTAACTCAACACTTCCTTTTTCGGTTTTGAAATAGAAGCCCTCTAGCATCGTTCTGTTTTTTTTCTGAAAAACTAGCTGGACAGTGTTGTAAAAAAATAATTGACTTGCAGTCTATGTCGACGCCTCACACTTGAGAGGCATTCGGTCACACGCTGCTCACGCAGACATTGCTTCCCGGGAGATAAACGGTGGGCCGACGCGTTAAAGAAGACAACATGAATGAATAGGAAATCTAACATATTTCCTGACAGCAGTATCTGCAGTTTCTGAGGTTTGGTCAAAGATTCCCCTGATCCTATACTTCCTAGTGGAACAACTACCATTGGCTGACTTCAAGTTAATTAACGCTAGTGAGAGTGTTTGATTGGATTGAGGTAAGGTACTTCTTTTTCCTGATCCGTTTAGTTATCATACAACTATTTTTAATTTGAGATTGCCTATACATTATTTAGTTTATTTGAAGTATAATAAATGAATAAAGCAGATAGCAGCCTTTTGGCCAACTGCTTATTTGTGTCCTTGCAGCTTTTGTCCCAGGTTGCAAAGCTAGTCGTTGGACCAAGGAAATAAAGATTTGATCATGTTTGTGAAAATATATTGTGAAGCAGTTTGCAGCTCTCGCAGCATTTCTCCTTTGTGATTGGTTGTTGTTTGTCTGTAATGTGGGGGTAACGCAGTTGGTTAGGGAGTGTTGGGAAATGAAAAAAGAATTGATGTTTAAAAGTATAATAACGTTTATTTAACTTCAGCAATTTCGATCAAGAAGCAACAACACTCCAAACCCTAAAAAACTATTCAACAATTATAATACGCCTGTGATAACACAATTGCTAAGCAAAGCTGGGTTATGCTACCATGCTATCTGTGCCAATGGCCGAGGTGTGTGTGTGTGTGTGTGTGTGTGTGTGTGTGTGTGTGTGTGTGTGTGTGTGTGTGAGTGTGTGTGTGTGTGTGTAAGTGTAGGTTGGTAAAGGAGATAGAGAGAAAAGCATTCAAAGTAAAGAGAATCCTAAATGTCTAACAGACACAATAGCTGATCTCTCAAGGACCCAGCAAGAAATCTAAAGTTCGTTAGCCGTGACTCTGGTTCTTCAACTGATCAAATATAGCTTCCTGGCTTGTTTCCCTCCTGCAACAACTGACAGACGGAGCTGTGCCGTCTGCTTTATATTCTTGGTGATGTTATGGGCGGGAACAGAAACTTTCCAGGATCTGAATTCAAACCAAGTCTCGTACTCAGATGAGACCTGGAAGATCTGGCGGGGTTTTGATTTTCTTCCGTTGTTCATGTTTCTGACTTTACATGTTGGCCTCTATAGGTTCACGCAGATGGTGAGGTCCCAACACAAGCGCACCCCTAATCTCATCAGGGTAGCCAGTTTGCTGGCCGCTTTCCCACACCATTGCATGAATAAATATGTGCTGTTAGGATCTCTGGAAGACCAGGGTTGATTGGTTGGTTATGCAGTAAGAGGGGAAGCTTGAATTAAGAAGTTGCTGGTATGAATGTAAAACAATCGTGTATGTGTTTAAAATTCAAGCTTGGATTCCTTTTAACGTGCAAATCAAAGAAAAAATCTCACCAAGGCCAAATTGTTTTTATATATATCGCACAGCATCTCACTTACTTTGGGGATCAAAGAATATATATATTCCATTCCTCTTTCTACTAAGCTGGTTTATGAAAACTACAAAAGGGGTTTGGTTAGAAGCCTTAGCAGGAAAAACCTGATTGGTACATGAAAAGAAAATGTGATTGGGCCTCAAAAAATTAAATAGATAAAAGGAAAATGTTCTTCACTGTTGAAATGAGCAAAAACCTATCAGGGTAAGATGTTAACAAAACATTACATTGTATCCGTGTGTTGAATACAATTTCACCTCCATTTATTAGATACACGAGTATGACGGATGGAAAAATCCAATACAATACTACTACTATAATAATATATAATACTACTACTATAATACAATATAATACCAAAAATAAAAAGAATCCAGATATCACACATTTCCCACACTGGTCATTCCACTCTATTCCCCAAACTGCCAAGGCCCTGTTGTCTTTTTGTTTAAATAGACTTAACTGTTGGACTCGTAGGCCTGCAAGGGCGAGCCGGAAGAATTACAGGAACTTTATTGCTCGAGAACAAATGGGGGACCTATGGCAACCATGCCATATGATACTTACAGCAGCATATTTCTTTCAGACATTATAAGGGAGATGATGAATGAAAGGGGGACGATGGACAGGGAGCATTTTCAAGGTATTGATGCCTGATCCTGATAGCCTTCAGGGCCAGCAGGGACACGTGGGAGTCCATTCTTTTATTCACTGAAGATACAGAGACACTCACCTCTCGCTAACCTCTGGTGTCAGGGCCCCATGAAGAAGAGGGAGCTCACCCCGCGGGAAATAGTTTATGATTTTGATGAAATGCCTCCAATCGGCTGCTCTTTTTCAATATGGCTGCCATTACTATGTTTTGAGAGCACAAATGGCTGCATTGTTGTTTGAGATTCACCAGAGTGGATCAAGCTTTACTGGACTGTTGTCATCAAAATAAAAGATTCTGAATCATCCACATCCTCATTTTAAATTATATCATGACATAGCTCTAAATCTGTGGTGGTCTCTGAGAGGCCACTTACTAGTCCACAATGCCGGAAAAAATGTCTGGAATGACTTATGACTGAACGTTAAAGTTTTACGGGTAATTGCTAAATTTAAAAGGGCTCTTTCTGCGGTTTCATTAAAAAGCCATTACGGCGGATATAGGAAGCAAAACATTGGCATTGGGGTTAATTTCCATGGGGATTTAAAGACAATCTCTCTCCGCACCAGAAGTCATTCACTCATGTTGTAATGCCAGTTGGTAAAGGTCGATGTAGAAAGGCGCGGGGACCCCCAGCTCCAGAGAAAGAAAGAATAAGATCCATGCTATTGATAAACTATCACCGACAATACAAACAACCCGCTGGGAGCTCGTGACATGATTTCACAGACTGAAGTCTCTTTCACCATCCACCAGGGATGGCCAAGTTTAATTATAGCAAACAATAGTGGTGGTTGTGTGGCATGGATTTATCTACACTGCTCTGTTCTCTTTTCTGGTGAAACACTTTGAAACATGAAGCTGTGTGGGAGGGCAAGAGAGTCATTCTTGGTTCCATCCTCGCCTCCTAATCAGTGTGTAACCGACATACCCTATTGACAAGTATTCTTGATCTTTGTAATCCCTGAAGGATAAATGAGTGTGTGTGTGTGTGTGTGTGTGTGTGTGTGTGTGTGTGTGTGTGTGTGTGTGTGTGTGTGTGTGTGCGTGTGTGTGTGTGCGTGTGTGTGTGTGTGTGTCTGTGTTATTTTGAGTCAAAAGGAAGATCACGTTTTCTGTAAACCTTGTGATTCATGATGCAGAAGGATTAAATCAGCTCGGATGAAACGATATATTCAGCTCACAGTTTGGTTTGATTACAGGTTACAGGTTGGATACACACGGCATTATGATGAAAAATACATTTGTTTTGATTTGTGGACTGATGTCCAAACTGGAAGCGAGATTGTAAATCATTTCATCATGAATTCCCAAAGGTTCTGAAGAACCACAGAGTCACTTTTTTTTGTCAAGTCAATAGCCCTCAGTCAGCATATTTATCTTTAGACACTCGGGGGGCGAATTTACAAAAAGGATTGTGCAGCTTTTGACACCGGTTAACCTGTGCAAAAAGAAACGGTGCAGTTCTCAAAGTACCTCCAAAGAATGAAATGCACCCATAACCCTAAATGTGCCGCTCTCTACGCAAACAGTACAAGGGCTATAGCAAAAATAGACACACTCGTGCCTTTTTGATTTACAGTTACACTGCTATGCTGAGTGCATACATGTGCAAAGTGTTTCTCTTAATGGGGAGATGCACTTATCATTTCTGTTGTGGCAGGATCACTCCAGATATTTGATAAAGCAGCAGGGGAGACAGCTTGTCATCAGCGAGAGTCCTGAGACGGCACCCTCCTTTCCTTCAAAGTGACCGCGCCCTCAATCCTACATAACTTTCAGCTTTAATTTAATTTGAACGGGTGAGTTATCATGAAAGGGGATATTAGCTATAGAGCCCAAAACCCTTTTTTTTTGTCGAAGCAGTTCTCACTGGCAACTTCTCAAAGGCTGGTCAGTCCACCTCCGCATCGGAAACGGACGCATGGAGGCCTCCTTTAGCGGCCTCCTTTAGCGGCCTCCTTTAGCAGCCTCCTTTAGCAGCCTCCTTTAGCGGCTATATGCAAAGCGCCAGGCTTTCAATGTAAAACCTACAGTGGCATTAATGGACGGTAAGAGCATGGGACGTAGTATAACGTGCACAAGAGTCTGGAAGGGTTGGTAAATCCCTCAACCCTGACTGTTCCCTACAGCTGAAAATCTCCCTTCCTGAATGAGGCTGCCACCACTGTGCTTCAACACTGGAATGGTGTTGTGCAGGTGATGAGTGGAGCCTTGCTTCCTACATACGTGCCACTTGGAAATGAGCCAAACAGTTCAATCTTGGTTTCATCAGACCAGAGAATCTTCTTCATCGCGATCTTAGAGTCCTTTTTCTTCTTCTTTCTTTTACTGAGTAGAGGCTTCCCTCACGGTACTCTCCCCAAATTGACTCTGACTCACACTCAAGCGCACTAATACTTGGATATGATTGCAATCAGATGCTAAAAAGTGAATGCTCTCAGCCTCAACACTTTTTGGGTGGGTGTGCGCTGCATTATCAATTGCACAATACCTTTTTGACCTTGAGACGGGGAAGAGAAGAGGACAGACGGCATAGAGGCAAAACGCAAGGAAAATGTTCATACAAAGGTGGAAGAGACGAGAGGTTGAGGCTCCAGATAGAAGTGAGAGCGAAAGAGAGATTTGATTGTTGGTTGCTATGTAACTGCTTCACCAATAGGTGCGCTGCTTGTTTTCTTAAATGGATGCACTTGTGTTTCCTTGCTGATTAAGTGGTGTCTATCGTCCATAATTTGACAGTGATGAAGGCCAAAAAAAAGATATTCAGTGAGAAAAACAAAGTGACCTCTCTTCATTGATGAGACCCTTGAGCAGATGTCCTCGACGAAAGCGAGCACATTCATTTGATGATCATCATAAGGACTTGTGCTCCCCTCTCTCCTGCCTCTCTTTCTCCTCCTTGGTAATGCATGCATACTCGTCTGTCCCAGCAGTACGGTCGGTCCCTCAGAGCCCAAACATGTGTTTGCAGAAACAACTTCATTACGCTCCTGTTAGCATGGCAACACATAAATCACAATGAAGTCTGGCTACAGTCCCCAACACAAGAAGCCATGCACAAAAACAAAGACCCACACCATCCACCATACAACCACTGCGACGGTGGGGGAGAGCTTTGCTTCTAAAGCTGGCTCGGCTCTATTAGAAGGGAAGAAAATAATCCTTGGGTCAGCTCTTTAAGTCTTTGGGGACAATCAGGGGAGCAAAAAAAGCAGATTGCTGCAGACGATTTGATCATCCGCTCCTGGGCATGGGCTCTCCATTACCTGCCTGAAATAGGCCTATCCCAGGGGGCCCCAGGCCTCATTGAACAGGAGAGGTGGGGACGGTAATTATATCTTGGGCCAACCCCAAATCGCTTCCCATTAGTCTGTTTCCAACACGTAGATGCAGTATCCCCAATATGTCGCTCGCAGCCCCCACCCTGGGCCATGTTGACATGCTGTTGCTGTTAACTGTGTTCTAATTTATCAGGGCCTTAATTGTGTGTTGCCATGTTGGTTTTGGCTCGTGCTCACTCAAACATCAGCCTGTCCCACTGTGTGCTGAAATAGAAAGATGGCGCCGAAGGGAATCCTCTGTCTCCCCTCATTGGAGAGAAGATGGATAGAGCCAAAGACATCTCTATCCTTAATTTGCAGACCTACACATGTCACTGTCCACCTTCAAACCGTGTCCACCCGTGTCTGCTTTTTGGACTCAGACACTTTAGGAAGATACAGACAATAATTCTGGGAAATAAATGGTACAATTAATGAAGAAACTTGTGGAGAAAATGGAGAAAACCAGATAGTGGTAGAATGCTGGGCAGACTGGCCAATCACAGGTTGCACCACAAATGAGGTTGAGGAAGCGTGGCTGCAGGTGTCGCACAAAATCCCGGCTTGTGTTCCTAACGCCCTCCTGGGGATGGACACACATACAGAGGCCCGCCACAAATGTATGTATACACATGCTTTCTCCGTCACCTCGCACCTTTCACATATGTTGCTCCCCACTAGAAGAAAGACACTTGCTTTCCCAAGGTGGTTGACGTGCAGGGGAACCGGGTGTCGGGCTGAAACTCATCAGCTCAGCCAACCAGAAACGCCATCCTCTCAGGGCAGAGGTGCACCACAGGACCGTCAGTGGATTGGCTTTATTCATGTATTCAATTGGCTACCTTGTTGCCTCAGCACGGGGCTGGAATTTAATGCCGAAAAATGCAAGTGATTAGCCTGACACCTGACCACAATGAGCTTGCTCACAGATCCTTTTATCCTTTTTTGTTTTGTTTTGCTTTGTTCAAGGAAAATATCACTCTGAATAGCAGACGGTTAGCTTAGCATAAAGCCTTGAAACGGGAGAAAACAGCTTGCCTTGCTCTGTCCGAAGCTTTAAAGATCAGTCAAACAGCACCTCTAAGGGTAACTAAATAATACAGATTCAGCTTGTGTGTTTAATTGCTTTTTTACATGTTTTTCATTTTCTGAACTCTTTATGCTAAGCTAAGCTAAGCTAAGCTGACCTGCTGCTACATTTACTGGACATATATGAAAGTGGCATCAATTGTCAAACAAGCATAATTTAGCAAACAAGCATATTTCGTAAAATATATCCCTTTTAAGTCATTCTATGTATTTGTTCATTTAAATTGAAGGTTTTCATATTTTTATATGTTGTTGCAACCGGTTTCGACATTACAATCATCACCCAGAGAGCTTCCAATCTATTGTTATCAGAGCTGTAGTGACAACCCCACAGAACTCAGTATATTCTGCTCTGTAATTGAATAAGGCCCGACTTCGCTCTTTCTCCGCAATAACACGACATGTCACATTCAATTTGACTGGGGGCTATTGAGTAAATGGCAGAACAGCGATACACAGGTGATGCAGTAAGGTGTGTGTCCCTTGTCTGTTGGCAGTAGAAGCACTCGAGCTGAGATTGACAGCTCCCGCACTGTGGAGAGATAAAACTCATCCAGTATTGATGAGTCGGGCTCGGCGCTGCTTCAACGTAGGCCGCCAGAATCCTGAAGTGAAGAAATATGTTAAAGTGGGGCACAGCATGGTTCTATCCTGTGTCCGCTCTTTTTCTCTTCGTCCACGTTGCAATCAATTTCTCCCTCGCTCTCATTTCTCTCTCCGGCGTCTAACCTTGAAATACAGGCAGTATCCTCCCAAGAATCAGACAGTAGGAAGCATTCCCCTTCCGTTTCTCACCAAAGTTCCCACTCGCTCAGTTGCTTTCAAATTGTCTGCACAGAACACACGAAAGACCCTCCTTCTTTCCACTCTCCCAACCTCAAGCCTGACAACCATCTGATGACTGCTCAACAGCGGATGCTATCAATAATTGAAGCTGTGATCACTTTGGGGATGTTGTTTTTTTTTGCAGTCGAGATGACATGATTTTCTTTTTCTTTCTTCTTCTCCGGCTCAACATGAAATTAATAAAATAAGCGTGTTTATTGTCCCACTTTCATGCAACACCATTACAGTAAAGACAATGTGTATTACTAGATACATCGTTGTAGAGACCTGCAAAGTGTCTGGGGTCTGTTCTGATCAAATAAACCCTGCTGCATCCCTGAGCCGGCTCCCTCTCGAGAGAACGCCATGACATGTTTGAGTCGTGTGGCTTCAATATGAATTCTGAATGAGGGATCTTTCTCCACTGTGTCAATAGAAATTGAGCTGGAGAAAAGTGATGAAGAGACTTCGGTTTCTCTCTCTCTTTCTCTCTCTGGCAGATGGATTAAAGTGTTGCCCCCCAACTCTAATTAAGAGCATTTATTTTGGCTCATTTTGGTCTGCATGGAACTGGGCATGCAATTATACGGGTACACACATCTGTGTCCTTTTTAAGGTGCATCTGCATGTGCTTTGGCGGATGCCCATGTGTGTGTAGGTGTGTGTGCTGCAGATGTACGGGCTACAGCAGGTGTCCTTGTGGTCTGAGTGCATTATTCTCATAGGCAGGTGCAGCTTCTGACACCATCTCTCAAGACTCTCATTTTTCAGCCCCAGCTGCACTTTAACAACAGATGCTCTTAACTTGAAGAAATCCAACCCTGGCAATCCATTGTAGTGCTCAGCAAGGCCGGGGTTCTCTTCTCTTTTTTTTTTTACACATTCACAATCTTTGAGTGCCTGAAAAATAGCAGCCATAATTGAGAAACCAAGTAGGAGTGTTGGGTAAAATAATTAGGTGGTAAAAAAAAAAAAAATCCAACAGATAAACCCTTACATTTAATGAAAAAGCCCATAAGTTCTTTGAAGTCTGTGTTAAGTGTTGCAAACCATTCTGGAGGCTGTGGCTCCCTCGATATCAAGGGAAGAAACACACAATAATGTCTGGTGTGTCTTTTGTTGGGGTTACTATGGTAACTATGGCCAACTGGAGCCCAGCAGTAGCCAGGTGAATGACAGGTAGTAAGTGCACGGACTGCATGCAGTGTGCGCACGTGTGTGTGTGTGTGTGTGTGTGTGTGTGTGTGTGTGTATTGTGTTTGTCTGCAGGTGTGAATGTGTTTTAGGATCAGCTTGCAAAAAAACGGAACAACAGAGGGAAGCTTTTACCAGGCCAGTCTCAGCGGAGGGCAGATTTGCACATACACTTAAGTTTTAAAACTACGGTAAATGAAAGTCACTCAATCATTTCCCCTGAAAGAATTTGTAATTGCGTCAGGCTCGGCTATGGCGTTGCAGCTTTTGTTGGAAATCTCTCAGTGTGAATTCCATGAATTATTCTACCCCCAGAGATGAGAGTCGATACCATTTGTTCTTGGCTAAGGCGAGCGCACAGGGTCTCGACAGGCTTTTTTAAAATGATGCTATTGTCATGCATCAGCGCCATAAGATTGCAGTGGTTTTGGATCATTACAGGGTTGTTAAGGTGCAGTGGTGCCAGGATCACTCTGCATAAGAGATATGCAATCAGAGAATGAATACTTTATTTCATGCTAGATTTAAGCAGGCTGCTCAGCTCATTTAAGAAGGTCGTGCACAATTGCATCTTCTTTCTGTGCTTTGACTTTTGTTTAATTTTTAAGATTCACCATTGCTCAGTCAATCAAAACGCAATCATGCATATGCAGAGCCAACAAACACGCATAAGCAAAGGGACATCGGTGGACGTTATTACTTTCAACACAGAGTTTATTTCCCATAACACCGTATAACAATAACACATTGTGGGAAGTAGTTTTGATATAGATTTTCACAGATATTCCCTTTAGCAGATTTTTATTTTTGTATTTATGACTTCCAGAAATAACCTTGCTATGCAATGCAATAAATAAGACTGTCAGCGACGGTTACCTTCAGAAAAGTACATTAAAGGGAAGGGTGCCCATGAGCTGCTGGTGATAGAGAATGCATGTTCATTATCATAATGATGCTCTGCACAAAATGTCACCGCTCTGTGACAAACTAAACCTCCCGCTTTTTGATATGGTGCCTTTTCATGCTGTTCTTCTCAGTTCTGACACCACCGCGGAGGATAGCAGCGTGAGAACTTACAATTAGCGTGTTTTTGACGACTGAAAATTTCGATCTCATTTGTCACACTGATGGGAAAGAGACACATCTAAATTGAATACAGCACATGCATGAGATGAATCCAACACGTAAGACAAATATGCTAATTTATGGGGCAGTTATGTTGAGAAGCATGCATCTCATTTTGGACCCTGCTGTGTAAGTGCAGTGAGGGAGGTGGGGGGAAGGAATACACTGTATGTTGAGGAGTCATGCAGAGCTTTGGGCTGTGGCAGCTAACATGAGAAGTCCAGTCTACTGGAGCGATGAACTTGCGCGGTGTAGATGAATGTGACCTGCAGATTGCGACCTTTTAAACCTGTCCGGAGGGGGAGCAGAGAGCAGAAAGCCGTGCTGGCCCACCACAAAGGAGATGCATTCACTCAGTCACATCTGAAGGATTGCTCATGAAGCATATTTTCAAGTCAGTTCAGTTTATTTTGTATAGCCCACAATCACAAATACAAATTTGCCTTGGAGGGCTTTACAATCTGTACACATAAGACATCCGTGTCCCGGGAAGAAACATGAGGGAGAGCAATAGAGGAGGATTCCTCTCCCTGGATGGACAGAAGCAATAAATGTCATGTGTCACATTTGCAATATGTTGTGGAATTATCCAGGAGCCGGTGAATATTGGTTGGTCAGTTATTGTAGAAGGCAATAGTCAGGGTTCTGTGTGGGAGCAAAGGAGCCTTTGTTTTGATTTGAGGTGGTATGCCCCTACTCTACCTCCAAAAAGGCTTAGTAGACTGTTATCACCGTTTAGTAAGCAGGGTAAGCGCAGGGAGATTCAACATTTTTAGACGCCGACCTCTAGTTGCCGTTCGTCATTATGATCGGAGCAAAGAAGGAAGTGAGGTGCCATCGTAAGAACAACAAAAGCCACATAGGGAAGAGGGGAAAAGTGAGAAGATAAGCATTGTTTATTCTGGAAGGTGTGGTTCACATGGGGGGAATGGACACCTGCTTTCATGGTTTGAAGTTTGAAATGTGTACAACTTTATATATGGGGCTGCGAACAGGTGTTCTCACAAGTGTGTGTGTGTGTGTGTGTGTGTGTGTGTGTGTGTGTGTGTGTGTGTGTGTGTGCGCGTGCGTGCGTGCTAGAGGGGGGTTGGGGAATGTGATCAGCAATTTTATATGTTTAAATGCTGAGTGTGGAGGATATCATAAGGCCTTGAGGCAATCCGATGTAAAATACAATATTTAAGATTGATTAAAGTTGTAAATCGGTCAGATTAGACCCAAACACAATAGGAGGGTTAAGCTAGCAGCAACGTATCCAACGTTATACCAGCTGGTGCAGTCTGCCCTGCTACGTAGCGTTAGCTCAGAATACACACAACATGTTGTGCTGTCTGACCTGTTGTGGCGTTCTGGTTCACTCACAACGTTGTAGTCGTTTAGTTGCAATGAACAATGTGGGGTGCCGTTACATTAATGTTTCCAATCCCAGTAAAGTTAGTGTTGGGCATCTGTTTTGCCTTCTCACTCGGAGCTGGAGAAGGTTTTTACACCAGTTCGGGGAGGAAGAAGCCATAGAAGCCATAGTTTCTCCCAGAAAAGCAAGAATGTGCATTCCAATAACTCCAAAGTTGTGTTCTTTATATATTGTGTGATCTTGGCTGGCTTGTCAATGTTAGTCACTGGTCAACGTAAATTCAAGAATCCTCAGGAAGGAGTGTGTGTGAGCCATATGGCGCCACTGTAAGGACAGCGGCTGCAGTCACTGCGGTTAAGCTACATGGTGATGGTCAGTAAATACTATTTATTTGAAGATTGAGTGATCATAAGAGACTTTAGTTTGAACAATATCCATCAGCACTGTAACTAACGGCACAGAAAAAGCAAGTCTATAGAGCATGTCACTCTTAATATTGAAGCATGCTCAACCATGCTTTTTGGGGGTTAACTATAGTCTTACAAAAAAGTTACAAATTGTTAATGAGGTTTCTTTTAAACAAACCTCTTATTTGTGAAGCCCCTGCCAAACTAGTAGCAATTCGTACAACTGTTAATCCATTTACAACTCAGCAGCAAGTTGCACATGGCTGCCACTCCAATTGGGTGCACTGCCGCATGATTTAAGAGCTTCAAATGATTTTGAGTGATAGAAGGGATGATGCAATGTTCTTGTTTTGCTGCTCAGTGTCAGCCGGTGGCATCCACACATTCACAAAGCACATTTTGGGAATCCATCGCTCCATCAGTGCTATCTCCACTGATGGAAAGCGAGTGCCAAAAAGGATAAGGTCATACTTCTAGACAAATTGTCTCACTCTATCAACATAAGAAAACAACTTCCAAGCTTACAGCTGTGCACATGGGGGGCTCCTAATCCTCCTCTCTTTCACCCACAGGGAGCGCGTTCTGGGCCGCTGCGCTCCCACTCCAAGGGATAAAGAGATGAAATGCATCGGGGGAGGGTGTATATCCCAGACAGTGCAGAGTCAGGATATCATCCTGTTACAGCAGCAAGCACAATAACTTTATGCTGACAAAAAACTATCACCTCTTCCACTCATAACCCCTCCTCCCACAAGGTCACAAAAAGCTCTCTCTCCTTTGCTATCTCCATGACTGCTTTGGCCAATGCCAAAGCTCTGGCCCGTATCCTTATGATTTTTTTTCTTCTTCTCTTTGAGGCTCAAGCCATCACGGCATTGTCAGCTTAATAAGTATTATAGCCTGTCAAAGTGACAGGGCAGTGGTTTGCAGTGATGGGGAATTTGCCGTTACATTTTGGAGTTGAGTGGCTTTTAGGTTTTGTTAGCCTGTGCTCTTTTCTAATCTACACAAGACACTTCTGGTATACTGAAAAAAGGCAATTGCATTAAATTCCCAGAGAAAATAACAAATGTCAGGCTGCGCTTGGAAAACATTTCAAAAGAATGCAGCAGGACGGGCTGGTAGAAAGCAGCCTCTGGCTGGTGTGAGACACAGTGTGTCAGTGACTAAATGCAATGAAATAACCTTTGCTGTTGCTCCAGTGCTCTGTCGACCTTGAGGAATATGTGCGGCCGATCTGTGAGAGAGTTACCAGCGCCATTGTCTTTCCCCGGGTGCACGCCTCAACTGCCTTCTTAGCTGTCAGAGAAGATCGAGGTTCCAAGTCACGTTGGTCATTATGAATCATTCATTAAGATACAATGAGCCAGAGAACCATGTTACTTATCTCATTACTATTCACTTCTCATCCTCTGCAAAATATTACAACGCTTGGTGCTTGCATATGCATGAATACATTTTATATTTAACTATTTGAAAATGTTTTGAAAATTGTGACGGGTTGAATTTCTGATTCGATATTAGTGTATTGTATGCATGTAAAACTTTTAGTGGAAAAAGCGAACGGGATAGCGTTACAAGCTAGGGACCAAAAGTCACCTAGTGAGTCTTGTTTTACTGTGACAAAACCATGGAGATTTCTAACTATGACATGCAAACACATACTGTTTTACAGCAGAACAAATGGAGAAGAATATTCATAGTAAGTCAGCAGAGTTAATTTTCAGCTACAAAGCAGTTAAGTAAAGTTTGCTAACACTAGCTAGCTAGCATAGCCACTATAAACTACTGAGCATATCAAACAACTGTGGGCTGGATTGAGCAAGACAGTTTTATTTATTATTAATCTAATTTATATTCATAAGACGAAAAGTGAGTTGTTTCTTCTTCAAAAAGTAACTGACTTTAGCTTACTACCGTGAATCGACCTACTGCCTTTAGTTCTCCTTCACGCTTGAAAGTCAAGCAAACCTTTTTTAAAGATGAAGTTACAGTTCAATACTATTAGGGTTATGAATAACAGGAAGCGGAGTAATAGAATGTTTTTTGAGGGGAATAAACTAAGTGTCCTCTCAGTATTTGAGTCTCGTTTCAGAGCGTACATAAGTCACTGATAAGTAAAAATCAAGTCAAGCGTACGTATGTCCCATCGTCTTTACTGTAGAAACGGAACAGACACTGAATCATCTGTCAGGCAGCAGAATTACAAGTGTCAAGACACGTCTACCAGAGAAAATCATTATTGACAAGGGATTGAGTTCTGTCAGACAGATCCGCACGAAACCAAGTCTGAGCCCGACAATCCAAATCGGTGAATTGTTACGTAAAATTGAAAGTAATCCCTTGTGTAACATATGAGATATTTTTTGATGTTCATTTTCAAAGTTCAGTTTCATTCAATTCCCCCCTGCAATCATTTATGTGTCAGCCACTTTCCTTTCCCCTTCCTTCTACTCCTGCCTGGTTTCTTTCCTTTCTCACAGCTACTCAGACCACTGCACTAATGGCTTTTTGGAGGAGTGAAAAGGGACAATGTCCCTGCTAGTACTCTGTGGTTTTGCTCAGGACTAATAAATTCCCTGGCAGGGGTTGTTTATAATGTCCCTCTGATAGAACATTTCATAATGGGGCAATTTTACAGTGCATATGTTCTCAATCTTGCAGCTCGGCTGCTTTTCAATCCTGATTCCTCCTACGTGCTAATTTGCCAGACTAAAATCTAATGGAGTATACCAGTGAGGTAAATCAAGCAACGTTATTTTTTATCTTGCTGCCAATACACTGTGCCAGATGTATAATGATCCATTATGAAGGTAAACTCAGCACAGCAGTGTTTGCAGGAGTACATGTTTCAGAGGTACAAAAACAATAAGCTTTTGTGGCGGAACAAAAAAAACTAAGAAAAGAGTTAATAAAAAAGACTCCCATAAACAATGATGGTGGGCTCACCACACTCTGTGTCTTTGTCACTGGCCATTTATTCTCATGTCATTGGCGAGGAAATCAATGATAACAATGTGACCCTGGAAGGTCCTCTCCTTACGCTGTGATTGAGCCGTTGGGATGACAGCCTCTGAAAGTAATGATCGAAACAAAACAACATTAAAGTCCTTCTTGAAATAGCTTTGGGTTTAACAGAAGAAAGCATTCTTGCGTGTGATGCACAGCAGAAAGAAGCAGGACGCGTTTCAGTATTTTGATCCATATGCATAGCATAGTGTGATATCCAGTTGATAGCTCTGTTTTTCCGGAGTTATTTCAGTGATCCATCTCTGCCTCTGGTGTGATCTATGCTTTAATCCTTATGGAAATCACTGTCAGCCATTCGGATTGTCAAAAGAAATGCTTTTGAAGTACCTCGACAAGTGAAACACACACACAATCAGGTAGACTACAAGCACATCAAGGGCATTAATCTCAGAGGACAAAAGGACGCCTGGTCATTTACAGGCAACACTGGGAAGCCTGCTGGTTCATCCTCAAGGTCCCTGCCCTCCTTGAGCTGACATTGGTGGTTTTGTCCTTCCTGTGAAAGGGGATAAACCTGAGCTCTCCACAAATCTAGCTACAGAGTGCTGCAACCAAGACCTATTTGTGTGCTGTGTACCCGTGTATTTCAAGTGGGTGCTGGCCAGAAGAAGAAAAAAAAATCTGTTGTCGTTCTCTGAGATGATTCTACAATCCCTACCCTTTTGTAATGTGACAGATTTATTAAAATAGCACTGCCTGCTTTTATGACATCCATTATCAAAGCTAATCCAATCATGTCCCTGTCTGAAATTTTGAAAATTTTACAGCCGGCCATTGCAAAACGGAAACTCGTGTTATCGATGGCAAGCACAACTGCACAGCATCTTCAGCCGGTAAAAGAATATCAGTGTGATTTATATTTATTTTCTGCCTTTAACTGCTGCAGACACAGTGTTAGTGAGATATTCAAGGGCATCTGATTGTCATTACAGCACCATCAAACTCTGAATCATGGCACAACACCTAATGGCTTATTAAAGGAGCGTATGCTAAATTAAACATTATTGCATCAATAAATGTTGCATGACATTAACCTGACAGTGCTTCATAAATATTGTGCATTTTCCACTAACCCTCCATTCACCTCAACTTCCTCTGTTACCTACACTCCTACATGCACAAAAGCATCCATTAATAACGCCGAGCATGTTCGCATCCTGTTTCTCCTAATGCACTGGAATGACACGAATGAGCATTAAATAATTTTCGATTCCTCAAATTAACTTTCAAGTATTTTAATTAGCGAGCACTTTGCAACATTGCTCACCTCCAGCAGATGGATGCTCTTCTCAGCCAATTTAAGCAAATTGGAATTATACATTAGCATTTCTATTTCCAACACACACAACCCTTAATTCATCCACTCAAGCCCATGTTTTACACATATTCCACGGAGGGTTTGACTTACAGGTGGTGAAGGGCTCACCGCCGTTGTGGTTTCAGTATCAGAGCTAAAGTGTCTCTCTTTGAAAGGTAAAAACATCCAAAGGGATATTCTCCAAAGTGCTTCTGCAGAGCATAGTTTAAAATGACACTATTTCAATGACTACACAATATCCCAACGGGACAGCTCAACCATACAACAAACTGTTCATTAGCGCACAACATAAAATAACATTTACTACATGGACTTTACAGTCAACACTAATTTAATTAACATTACTGTTACTGATCAAATATGTCCTTTCTAAAGAATTGGTGAGAAACACCTGTATACCATCTCTTGTTGACAAGGAAGCAATGTATTTCAATTGTATTTCCTTTTACAATATGTTCTTTATGTTTGATACTTATGCATTGATACTTGTAATGACTTCTACGACGGCATTACTGTCACAACTACTCTTGCTTTACGTTACTGCTACAAATGATGCAGTAATAACCTTCATATTGGACAATTCTGCAACTCACAATAAACATACATACGTAAAAGAAAATTGCCTATAAAATGCATTTAAATGCTAATTTCTGTATAATATTACCTTGCTGTTGTCCAGTTTACTAGCCATGGTTTGTGTTCTACGGTTGTCCTAATTTGCAGTGGTATCGCTGAGTAAATTCTGGAAGAAGTCGAGAGAGAATGAAGTTAGAATCGTTGACGATGATAATCATAAAGATAACTTAATAATCTTTTGTTATATTGCCTAATCATAAAAAGAAATTCAGAGTAAACAATCAGTTGTTTGTTGTTTACTTTTAGATGGCAAAACGGTACAGTGTTGAAATGTAAAGTCCATATTTTGGCTGAACAAGGACATAAACTGTTTTTTGCCGACCACAATTCGAACTAAAAAGGTTGTAAAAAGGTTCCTGTTTGGGAAAAATAAGCACCAAACCAACTGAAATGTTCCAAATGTTCCAAAAGCAATGAACATAACTTGCAATTGTTTCTAAAATTAACATTGTTCTGATCAATACATTGACAAATATGCCTGATGTATCAAATGTGATACAAAAAATATACCATATATGTAAAAAATATATATGTTTTGTCCAATAAACACTTCAATATAAAAAAATCAGAATTTTCTGAATATTATTTGATGGGTCAGGCTTCACAGGGCTAAGTAGCCGAATGCATATAATTGTTTTTACGTATGCAAAGACATGACAACAAAAACAATAATGCAAACTCAACCTACTAGCTAGAGCACCTCGGAATGAACCACCTAATCGGTACTAAGTAGCGTCATCAAGTATTAAGTATTGGAGCAGACTGTACACATGTAACCTACTTAAGGAGAATTTGACGGCTGACACATGATAATGTGAGCTATAGCTGACGATAGCTTCAGCACAACTGAATTATAGATTAAAATGCTGTCAACAGGTTGGTGTTTGGCAATGTATGAATCAAATCCAATTGAAATGTTCAAACACGTTTATCGTCCTGTTCAGATCCAGGGGCTGGGACTCGAAATTTAGAAATCCCTAACTGGTCATATGGGGATCGCCAATGTTTTGAAATACTCGGGCGTACACTTTTTTTTAAATTCCTGAATCACCACTAAATGAATTTGCTAGTCATTGTTCACTTCACTCGATAATATCATATATGTCTTTGTCTGGTGAGTCTGCCTTTGGCTCTTCATTTTAGTTAGTCCATGGAAAAGCTAAATTATGTAATCCATTTTTCAAAATGAAACCATTTAATTTATGAAGGATATACATTTTCCTTATACTTTCGCCTACTTTGACATTTTTCTATTTAAACGAGACTCACCGTCAAGCTCCATTTGCCTCTGCAGAAAGAAAAAAAAAGTCAAATACGTGGGGTCTCGACAGCTGCTCACACATTCATCCAGTACCCTGAAGCCCCGCTACCACTCTGACTGACTTTTGAGCGCAGGCCAGAAACACTCGCCAGTGTGGAGGCAACCGACCCACCAGTGCTCATTATGTGGAGAAAGCCATGTGCTTGGGTGGCCATGACAGTCCTCCAGCCCCCATGGTCTGTGTGAGATCAGGTCACGACTGTGAATTAGATGGCGATGCTCTTCGGCGAGCTGTAACTCCACTGCAGTCATCAGTGTCAACATCCTGTCTGCTCAAATCTGTCAGACACTTATTGACCAGTTGGCTTTGAAGCGACAGGCATTTTTTTCACTTAATCGCGCCATCATGCAAAGCATGTAAAGGCGAACTGACACGGGCGGTGTCACATTGCACACACACTGGGAAACTGTAATAATGAAAGGGTTGAAAAACCCAAGTCTGAAGGGTGGGGGGAATTGTCCTGTCTTGAATTATTCTATCGCTAAGTTTTATCTCCCGCGCTGACATCCCAAGATGAAATCCAGCTATTAGCAATTGAAATAATATTGCAATAGCACCCAAGAGGCGGTTCAGTACAAGATGATGGGCATGCCGGCAATGCTGAGGTACAGCTGAGCCGCGTCGAGCAGCACTGAAGTGCCCATAATCACAGCAAAGATCATCCTCAAGTGTATTGCTGCTTTCATATAAGAGCTATAAATTCATGTCGGCTGACTGGAAAGTCTTCGTATACGTTCGTAAGAAGGACTGACTAATGAGATAATGATGTAGTCTGCTACCGAGGACCCCAGTTAGAATTACAACTCATAAAGCATGACTTGGTATTTTTAAGTGGAGTGTCAACACCATTGCAAGTAGAGCCTAACATAGCCTGACATACAGTATCAGCAGGCCAATATCATTATAGCATTAATACCATATTAGAGATCCTTTTAAACACAGTTATTTTGCGTCGTGCCAATGCCTTTTGGGAGATGTTACACCACTATGTGTCTATGGGAGCATTCAGTTGGCTGCAATATGCAAACTCACCTCTATTTGCCACTAAATCCTGCACACTCACCCTTTAATGCCACCTTTCGTACACATATTGACAAACTGTTTAGTGTTAGAATTTTGTTTTTCCCACATTATTTTCTCCATTGCAAATATAGCAGTATTAACGTATTCATGCTTATGTTGTGGCCAATAAAATAAAATAAAAAACACCAAAAAAACAAACAAAACATGGTTATGTTGTATTTGTATATATTGAGAGGCTTGCATCTAGGAATTATTTGGCGACTGGTTATGAAGTCAAATTTGGTGAAAAATGTTTTGGTTCAACCTTCACATAAAGTACGAGAACAGTAAAGCTTAATTTTTAATGGTCAGGTTTTAGTATTATGTTAAAATATAAATATTATATGGATGAATATGATTGGATGTTGCCAGTTAGCTGATGATGAGCCACTGAGGGTGAAGTTTGAATAAGGCAGCTGATACCAATGTAAGCACAACGCTGTGTTTTATTTTTAGCCTTATTCTGTTTTTAATTGAAAGTTAGTGTTGTGGTTCATGGGTATGATTCATACTGATTGCTGTTGTACTAAAGTTAATTGATTAATTGTAATACCATCTGTTTCTTCAATAGCCAAATATGAAGGGTCATTGTGCTTTTTAAAAGTAGGGAAATCATTACATTGCTACCTTTTTCCCCCTTGTAAAATATCAATACTGTATCAGCCTCAAACCGTCTATACTGGTTAAGCTGTAGCGAGAATGCGTCACTGATATAGACCCAACTGCTTCACCGAAAGCTTTATTATATTATCAGGAAGTCAATCACTCCTATCTGTGTGGCTACAGTAGGTGTGACTGTGACATTGTCTTGTCATAAACAGATGTTCTAGATCAAACTTATCAGTTAAATGCATCACACTGTATGGAACGGCTCCAATCTCTCCAGATCTTAATCCAATGTACTTGTGTTCAAACCCCAAAATTGAATATGCGTAAGAGATGCTTAGCTGTAGATAACAGATAGATATGGCAGTAACATGCTATGCTGATCAGGCTCTCATAGGGTATATCGTCTGTTATGGTAAATCATTATGAGAAAGTGAATGTAATCCCGGCAGTTATTGGCCTAAAATCTAAAGATTGATATTAATAATAAAGAATATAATTTACAGTCAGGAGAATTTGTTTGTGATTTATCTGATCAATACATAATGTTTTGTTCTGTGATGTTTTTTATTCTTCTCCATTTTCCCATCATGTCATACATATATCTCCGATTCTAATAGTTGCTTAAAGGAAAAGCGCCCCAAAGCAGTACAGTGTGTTCGTCAAGATTCATTAATTAAAAAACAGCCGAGAAGCCTCCACAGCTTCTCAACCGCAATCCTCTTAACCATCCCATCTCGTCAAATATTCAGCATAACCTACAGCTGTATGTTAGCATGCATATTTATTCATTTGAGAACCCACAGCCTTTGTCACATGAGCGCGAAGCCTGGCAGGTGAGACCTCCGCCCATGCAGTTGGGGAGAGATGGAGAGTAGACCTGGCTTTGTTTCTATACAGCCGCTGGGAGCTCCCTTTTGTCCACTGTTTGTTCCCTCGCTCTCCCCTCCTTTTATGAGCTCATTTGCTGATTCCGACAAGGTCAAGATGAAGAGATAGAAGGCTTTTTTTTTTTTCTTCTCCTGACTGATAACGTATTTTTTGTGCGGGCCTTGTCTCACCTATTTCACTCAATACAGTGAGACGTGGGCCCTCTTCACTTGCACCTCATTCAATTGTATACAAAGAAATGCATTGCTTATTTACGAGGCAATAATAGAAAAACATGTTTCCAGAATACCACAGAGAGATTATGTTGCTCCATTCCGATACAGTTCATGGGGTAAATGGATTCAGATATCTCTCTATATTATTTTACATGGAGATACAGTATGTAATGCATATGGTATGCTTGCAAAAGATTACGAGTATGTATGTTGAGTCTTCATGGAAGACAATGCTTCTTGCTCGCAAAATAGAGAAAAGGGTGGGCGGACAGGAAGCAATTACTTGCTATGCCCTTGCCTAAATACTTGGGAGTCATTTTTATAGTCAATGGCAGGACATAGTCTTATTAACATCCCATGTGGGAACGGCAATGCTGTGTGTGATTGTAAAAGTTGTGATGATTTGCAGCAATTGCCGTCTCTCCCTCCACTTTCAAACTAGGAACCAGAGAGTTGTTTTTTTTTATTTTTTGCATGATTGCTTGAAAGCAGAGCTAAGAGACTGTTTTCAAGTACACAACTCACCGACTATATTGCTTTGCCCTCTGTCTGTTTTCAGGTCAACGCCAGAGCAAAGCCGAGAAGCGACAGAGGACCTTCGAGACGCAGCTCGCTGCTTGAGTGACTTCAAGCAGAGAGGCATCCAGAGGCGCCAGGTTGATTGGCGTTGTTTGTTTTGCGCCGGCTTTGACTTGAGACGTGTGTCGTGCCAGCCAGCTGTGCAGCTGCAACCCGCCGCCGCCGCCACCGTAAAATATGCACTCATCAGCCATATCTCAGAACCCCCCGAGCCCTCATTTGATGGTCGCCTTTTAATGAGGAACAAGCCAGACGACTTACACCGGTTGCGTCCTTGCCGCTAACCTTTATGCAGAATAGATGAACTCCTGACATACAGTGCGGCTGGGCACGAGGCATTATGGGACACAAAGCATTCTGGGATGTGTACTCCCTCGCGAGGAGTGTTAAAAACGCCAATGGGGTTTGGTCTCGCATGGACAGAAGGCGTAGCAGGTGTAGAAAGCGAACCTTTTGACCAGTCAGCACCCCTGTCGTCCTCCCTTCATCGTTCTCAACCTTTCCTCTCCCTGTCTGAGCCTTTTTTTTCTCCGTCTTTCTCTTCTGCATTCCTTTGTCTCTTCTCCCTCACACATAGCTGTACGAAATCTCATTTGGCATTCATGAAAGTTCTGCAGATAAGCTTGAACACTCAAGGCATTGACTGACAAGGACAGATTGCCACCTATTGGTAATAAGCGGTCATTGGTGGCAAGACTGCAAATGTAAAGGTGACATCATTCCTCACGAATTTGAGCTCACTTCAAGGCATATCTGTAAAGCTGTGTGTGTGTGTGTATTTGTGTAGAGATTAAAGTGACAGTGAATTTGTTTGAGTATACTTGTTGTTGCTGTTTCTAATTCAGACTCCTATCTCAGCTGAGACCACACAAAACACAAATTAGCATAACAAATCATTTTCGCTCCAAATTGATCTTTTTGTTTACGAGCAACACAGACAGACCGCATTGCTCACACAGCTCTGCATTGCTGACAACTCGCAGAAATGTCATTATATTTCTGTATTGTGCTTCTGCTCGGCAACAGCTCTCTCATCTCTTCTTACACTTTGAGGAAGTATATAAATAAATAAAAAACTTAACGGCTCTCCATTTAGCCGTCCCATTTCTCATGGGGCCCTTGAACTAATCTGAAGCCTCGGTGGATTTTTTTTTTTTGTACCCCGGAGATGTGTGTCATTGGACTCTCATTTGAATAATATTACAGGGGATAAAGAAGTGCCATTATGAGCAAATAGCACACCACAATCAAATCGCGACATTGCAGGAGACCACAGTTGGCACCGCGGCGCCCGGACTTATGTAGCAGGCCTTTTAAGTCGGCTCCTCTCCAACTCGCCCGCCGCAACCTGCTAAGCCGGTCCGTCCCGCAAATCCTCACTTCCACACATGGTCGTGTTTCGCTTTTTGTCGGCAATTCAGTTGTTTAACTCAATATACAATGTCACCTAGTTCTCCCAAATCCTGTTCCACTTTTAAGCCCGTCTCACCAAAGCATTGACTACAAACTGCCACAGAGCACGAGTCTACCACAGACAATACAATCCAATCTTTACCTCGTCATTGTGCACAAAATATGTAAAATTGTGGCATGTGACGGTATTTGATATCTGACAGGGAAGAACCTTTTCATGGAAGAATCATCCAGACCTGACTTTTAACTGCAACTGTAATTGAAACCAACTGAAGCCTTGCATTTTCTGCTAGGATTTTTGTGTCATTGAAAAGCACTAATTTCCTCATATACAGTGCTTAAGTTGAGGTTTAAAGTGTACTTACCTTTAATAGGAGTCTTGTATGATCTTTGAAATATGGGAAATATTGTACCTTTTGCCTAGTATAGTATATAGCCCTCGTCGTATTGCCTTTTTATACTTTACGTGAAGCCTTGATGTTGAACGATGCTATAAAAATAACCTACAAAAAAGACTGCTTACAAATTAATGCATCATTATATTAATTCAGTATCATAACGTATATTAACACATTGACAGAGGCTATTCTGCATATTAAATTAGCATAATTTTCGCTGGTACTTGCAAGGTCTCGTAATGCGAGTACTTTCACACAGCCATGTCGCCAGGAAAAATGTTTGGCAAGTGAAGTAGAATATCATGCAACCGTTATTGAATGTTACATGTTATAATAATAATTATAACAAGGGGAGAGAGTCCACTGAAGGAGATTAGAAGGGGTGGATGATAGATTAAGCTAACACTGGACTTTCACCCAGGAGACCACAGCTCGTGTGAAACCAAACGTAAAAGTTGACTTTACACTTTTTTTGTTACATTGCGTAAGAAAGTTTGCCACGGGCATGTTGTTATTTATTCACGCTAGTTACACTGTTACTTTTTGGTGTTACATTATTATTTGAACACAAGCCACAATCTTTTTCTACGCATAAGACCCAGCAGTTTTCAACTTAATCAATCATTTCCCAATGTGAACCGCTTGGCATTATGGGTTTTCGCTTGGATTTGGTTTTTGCAAGCGTAATACCTTTTGTGAAATTAAGCATGTTTACGAGGCATGTAAAAGAACGCATGCCATGGTTCGGCAAAAAATTACAATTTCAAAATGTTTTATGGTAAATTTCTTTTACATTTTCTGGCAAAAATAATTTAACCCTGATATTAATTCATTTGATTTATTTTCATCAGATGGTATGAACTCTATATTGCATGAAGATCACAGGACCTTGTGGTGAGATTGTTTTTGCAACGGCTGTTTCCAGGGTCAAGACTTAGCTTTGTGTGTCAGGTTTAACGTTGTGGTTTTGTGGTAGAGCTGTTGGTCATTAATGCTCCTCTACATGCGCTTTCACTCAATTAAAAGATGGGATCGCTTCTCCACAAGAAATATGCATCAGCTGCCCTCTCGATCTAAATTAAATCAAATAATGTACTGTTTTCTTTTTGTCTTGCATGTCAAGAATGAAGCTTCAAACTCTTCAGCACAGCTCTTAAAGTTGCAGAAAATCTTCGTGAACCCGAACTGATTCCAGTCCGGGGGGAATGGGATCGGACAAGGAATCACAACTCTAAGATGAATGCACCATGCTAAAGCACATTAACCCTTGTCTTGTTGTATTTTTCGCCCATTATTTCTTACCGAGCTACTATATGGTCGCTGCCATAAGCTGTGGTTGCTAGGAGATGTGCACGACATCTGTAAGGCCCGTCTGCGAGAGTGGGATGTGGAGAGGTGGGGGTTGAATGGAATCCTTCCTTCATTAAAGTCTCATGCTCGCTCACAAGACACGTCTCGTTGGTATTTAATAGTAAATAGAGAAGAAAAAAGAAAAAAAGGCATCCGGGTCGGCCTGTGGGAAATTGGTGTCACTCGCAAATTAGCCGTTGCTTTGTGAATCTGAATAGAATAATTTGCGGTTGATCACTGCTGCCAGCAGGTTTGTTCCTCGCATAATTTCTCCCCATCGCAGGACACCACGTCAGAGTCGTCGGACGTTTCTGGGTCACGTCTTGCTGCCGAGGCATTATTTTTGGGTCCGGTGGTAAATTGATACACGGAGACGGCTTGTTCCTATTGGCAACATAATAGCATCACGGCTCCCTGGAAGGAGGGAGCAATGTTTAGAATTCAGCTTCACATTATGAAGGTAATATATGACAATGCCCCGGGGCAGTGTCACCTCTCTTTCTTTGTCTCGTTTTTCTTCTTCTTCTCTCCTTCTTAAACACACAAAACAGCGAAACCGGCAACGTCTTTGCTTTAATAAAAAAAAATGCAGACAAGACCACTCGGAGTGTTGCCAACTTGGCAACGTTCTGTTTAGATTTAGCGACTGCTCAGAGCCTCTTAGCGATTTCATGTCTAATCCGCGACGAGTGACAAATTTAGCATCTTAATCAGACCATCGGTGGGGGGGGGGGATATATAATATTGGAATTCATTCCCATGCATGCTGCTCGGAGTAATCGCAGTCCGTGGCTCTCGTCCATGCCAACAGTGTGGTGTCTCTCCCTCTCCTATTAGGCCGTGTGCAGACAGGCACTCGGGCAGACAGTAGGACACCTCTCGCCTCGGGACAGTGGCTCAGTTGTTGTAGAGTTTCTATGGTTACATTAGCGCTTTCGCTCTGAAACTCCCTCTGGATTGCAACTTTACAAAGTGCAAGGAAGCTGTGCTCTCCAGTATGTGCCAAAGCTCTGCCATTCAAATATGTTTTTGACAACGTTTCTATTGAATCTGTTCAATTTGTATTTGCTCTCATATATATATAAAATAGTGTGTTTTATCTGCACCCTCACTTTTCTTTTACTTCGAATATGCAATGTACCTGTCGCGAGTTTGTGATTATTTGGCCAAGCTTCTTCTTCTGGCTTTATAATAATAATAATAACTTTATTTATGTAGCACCAAGTTTTACAAAGTGCTCTACAGAGAAGCAAAGTGTAGTTATACATAACTTAGATACCAGTAAACAAAAAAAGGACCATACCATAAAAGCAATGAATACGTCAATTGATGTGATCTGGCTCTCGCTGCAGCCGGCACTAAGCTCTACATTTACGAATCACATCGATATATATACAAGCACATCGTCTTTTTGTTTGCCACTTTTGGACCTAGTGTTGGCTACTTTTATTGATAAAGAGTTGTCCATTCAGAGGCTACACAGAGACACACACGCAGGCGTACTTCCTTCCCGTTATGCGGAGACTGTAAGGCTTCATGGTCAAATTCCTCGCAGATATTTGCGGGGAACATGATGTGCGCTTGAGATGTCGTAGATAGGAAAGGAATAGCGAGTGGTCATAGAGTGCAGAAGCACGTCTGTCTTCAAGTTGCTTGTTCGGTCTCCACAGCGGCTGGGAATCGGTTTGCCATTGAAATATATCATAGGAATGAAAGAAACAAGTCCAGTAAAGGTCTTGTTTTCTGAGGGTCAAAACAAAACACAGGTACTTTTACTCAGCGAGCTGCTGTGTATCTATTATAACATCAGAGTGTGAGCTGGCTATATACTGTAGTAGATGTGGACTTGGAAGAACAGAATGTTCCTGTTCCTCAATAGAAGAAACTTCAAAAAAGATGTGGTGGCGGGGGCGGGGTTATGCTCAGGTGCAGAGGGAGAGAGGGGGGGAGCGATTCAGAGAACAGGTGCCGGGATGAGGGATAATCAGGCTCATCTGGGGGCAATTGGTGTCTGTGTCTCTCCCTGTTTAAAAACCAGCAGTAGCGAAGGAGGAGCGGAGGCGACGCAGCTGATTGAAGAGCAGTAAGCCGAGGCGACGGCGCGGACGCGACAGGACCCGAGACAAGCAGGCAGGTGCGCTCAGAGGCGACGCCGAGAGCCCACCCGAGTCAGACAATAAAGCTTGTTACTAACCCCATCCCGAGTGTGTTGCCTTGTGCGCCGCCCAGAACTCACGGGGTAACGCAGAGTCGTTACAGCAGAGCGTTACAATGTGTGCTTGTGACCACAAGAATGTCAATTCAATTTTCCAAGATTGGCTGGGAGTATTCAGGTCTGTTGAAGAACCAGCTGAACAAGACGGTTCATTGTTGTTGTAGGGAACGTAGTATGTCGGCAATTAGCCTTGAATTCTTTGTACATGTTCTCGTGTTGCTGGTGCAGGTGCATCGTCCTGCGGTCCGCCCTGCTCATAAATGAATGCCGTGTACTCAGGCTCAACTCAATGGTTTGCAGGACTGCGGTGCCATCTTCCTTATCACATGATCACCCTGCTCTTTAACAGAGATAAGTGAATAGACATATATATATATATATATATATATATATATATATATATATATGAATAGACGGTGAGCATTGCTCCTGCATCATATTTAGTGGTATTGACATGTAAGGGAACATTCATTAAAGATGGTGACAGAGCCGTTATTGAAACAGATACCAAGGCCTTAGAAACATTGTAAGTAAGGCAGGGATACTCTAAGTAACTATTAAAGTGCAGCGTGTGCAAACTCACGCCATCGTATTGTTAGTTTTCAACATGGAATTACTATAAAGTTACAGCGGAGAAATAAATTGCTATCAAAGTGTGGCCTTGAATATTTAATATTCATCATTTCCAGTCACTCTGTAAATAAGTACCTCCATAGCAAACCTAATCAAATCTGGCTTGATCAGTCCATGTATGGTTTTATTCATTTGTCACACCATATGGCTACTAGTAACACTACCGTGAAGAAAAATCTAAACTTTTTTTTATTCAAACAATAATATGAGTAAATGTCTTTAACCCTAGAACACTAACGTTAAAAAATAGTAACAGTATCACTAACGTCGGGTATATTTCACCCAATATAATGTACCTTGTAAAATATAACAATACATGGCAAGTTTAACTACTCTTCTTTTATTTTACCCTATACAACTTCTTTCATGGGGGGGACCCTAAAAATAGGCTCAAAATCGGGTGGAAAATTAGGGAATAGTCAATAAAAAATTAAATAATGGAGCCATGAACTTGTTCTTTGGTCCACCCATTCCTGGGTCCCGAGTCTCCCTTCAATGTTAAAACCCATCCGTGATTTTTTCACCCTCTATCACTAACGTCGGGTGAAAAACACGTGCCTGTTGAAAAAAACAGGGGTCGGAGCAGAGAGACACG
This sequence comes from Taurulus bubalis, assembly GCF_910589615.1. Lineage (NCBI taxonomy): Eukaryota > Metazoa > Chordata > Actinopteri > Perciformes > Cottidae > Taurulus > Taurulus bubalis. Next base: position 6,919,489 of record NC_136595.1, read on the forward strand.
CCCACCTTCAATAAGACACACCTACCTTAAATAACGTCAGTGAGCAGCATGAAGCTACACAAGGACCCACGCAACTCAGACAAAAGCAACACAATGAAAATAACGAAACCACAATCACTCGGGTGAAAACCACCAGACGTTAGTGTTCTAGGGCAGGGGTCTCCAACCTTTTATGAGCCGCGGACCGGTTTTGTGTCGGGCAATATTTTCACGGATCGGCCTTCACGGTGTGGGCGAAAAATGACGTAATAAATATGGCGCAATATAATGATACGACCGGCATAAAGACAATTATAAAGTGCATAAAGATACAACTCACCATTACGCCGAATTAGTGAGAGCCCTGAGCTTGTTTCTCTGCTACGAGCCGACTGGTCCCATCTTGGGGTGACCGGAGAAAAAGACCGAGCCCCAACGTGTGTTTATGTCCAGTCTACTGACTCTACTCCTTAACTTAAACCTTTATGTGCACTCTGTAACTTAATTAAAACCCGCTTCACAAAGATTTAGGATGTTGAAATGGAGGCAGGAGCTTTTTTGGCAATCTCAGTATACTCTGCCTTGATTTTAATCCAGAACACCGAGTTGAAACGGTTTAAGTTTCATTTTTGGGGTCACGTAACCTCTTGACATGTGTCAAGAGGTTCCGTTTGAGGCTACGCACAGACGGATGTATCGGTCATTTTTCAAAATAAAACATTTTTCCGACTTTGATTTATTTTCTTTTTTTAATTCATGAGAATATAAACTTCATGAAATAAACTACATTTTAGTGATCATGTATAAGGCAAACTTGCTTCGTCCTTTTCACATCGCACTTCAGATTAGAGTTTATTATTGCACATACGTGCTTTTCTTCTTCCCCAATTCCTCTCAAGAGGTTTCTGCAGTTTGAGACTTTTTTGAGGTTTGTGAAGTTTAATTCACTTACACTTTCATCTCATCACAAAACTATATTGAATGACATTGATTGGGTCCCAGGGAAGTAGCTTGTGCTTTTGTATGATACAAGTCAAAGAAAACCATTTACTACTTTTGGAAAGTATTTTCCATTGCTCCCATTCACTAAAAGTGATCTATACCGCTTTTTTTTATAAGACTGCTATTTTCTAATCACTTCCTGAAAAGCACAATGTAATTTGATGATAATTAAGAGGAAAAGCAGTTGTTGGTTTTACCTTTAAATAATTGCTCCATTTAATCCCTATACGGTTCAACTGAAAACATATTACGCTATATTAGCATTTGATTGGAATAATAAAGTGTAGGTGTACCTGAACTTATCTCTACTGTATAATTTGCCATTTTATTAGTGCCAATAAGATATTTTTTGAGAGACAGAGAGATATTGTATTATTGAATCATGAATGTTGATTGTATCTGTAATGTTATTATTTTAATGCTTTGGCAATATTGTCTTTTTTTTTTTAATGATCAAATTTGAATTTGAGAGAGAGAGAGAGTATACAATATATAACATCATTATGATTTTACGGACCTGTAAAATGAAGCATTAATAATTATTCCTGCGCAATCAAATGTGCCTGCACTGTTAGTTTTTTTAAAATACTTTCTTTCAGACACCTCCTAGTAGTTTGCAGTAGCTCAACCACCTCCTGTGTGAGTAATGCACAGTTCAGTTAACTGCATTCTCAGAGTATGTAATGTGTAATGTGTACACTGTGTGCATGTGGGTGCACCTTAAGCCGAAGGCTGCTGAAAGTACTACGTTTTCCTTTTGACTGCTGTGTAGATGGAGGCAGTACTTTATAAGATCCACAAAGTGGGTTGAATTGCGATATTAAAAGAGCTTCAACCCTCAGGAGGTATACGAGTTCAAACAGGAAGCTGGGCCACACCGGACCCATGCCTAATAAAGTGACAAAATAAAAGCGCTGCAAAGGCGTCATTTCCAATCTACTTCCTTGACGCGTCGTTATCGAGTGAATCGACTGGGGCAGCGCTGCTTTTACTTCACACAAAAGTGCCAATGGCCTTTAAGTACTTGTTAAGAATTATCGCAACTCGTGCAGCTCTATCTCTTGTCAGATCTATAAATAGTACCTCCTGACAAATTGAGGTTGCCCTTATCAGAAAATTGAGATTTCACAGCTTTGAGGGTGAGATGTGAAGTGACACATCAAAGGGCTTTTCCGCTGGGTTGAGCTGGGCGAGGGTCTGATGGCAAATGGGGAAGTATATCTCTCTCAGAAAAAAAATAAGGGGAGCCAGATGAATATGGAGCTCGGGATGCACTGCTCGCTATCGGCTGGTGACAGGTGATTATAGAAGAAATAGTAACACATTGTCGAGAGGGTGTGGCATGAAAGGGAAAGAATCATTTTAGAGCATGAGTTACAATGCATTATTGTTAACAGCTGTAATGCAAGTCGGATATTTAATAGCTGCCTGTTATCTATTACACATTTAAACCGTTTAGAATCCACTTATTGTCTTGTTTTTTCACTTATTAGATTATTGATGGGGCATGGTCATCGTCTTACATAGCAGAGTAACTTAATGAGCTCGCAGTGAGTATAACCCAAAACACTTTTTCTTTTTTAACTTTTTTTAACTTTTTTTAACTAGGTTCAGTTAAATTAAGATGATGACTCAGTAATCCTGCTTCATGAGACATGCCCTTCCAGCGGTATCTGTTAAGACCCAGGTTGTGGGGGTGTTTCTGTCCTCAGTACGCTGTCCTCGTTCTGGCAGATAAAGTTGCATAGAAAAACACAACTCCCATCCCTGATGGTAAATGTCAAGGATATGCAGACTACAAGCCTCTTTGTGGTCACTGGATTCACCAGATGGTTTGTTACACGAACCATCTGAGAAGCCGTCATTTGACTGTTTGGAAAAGGGCAGGCACTTAAAAAAAAGAAGCATGCCAGCTGATTAGATAAACCATCTGTCAATCAAACTCTGACCAAAGTGGGTTGGAAGGAGAAATGAATAAATGTTCCTCGAGAAAAGCCTTCAGTGCCATTCTTTGCTTTTCTTTGAGTGAAGAAACACTTTCCAGCTCTAATACATCTGATGCTATTGCAGCCTTTATTTAACCTCTTTGGGAGTTGCTCTTGTTTTTTAGACTGAACTGGCGCCTCTCTTTTTTGATTCACACACACACATAAGCTACACCTGTAGCTGCCACTAGCTCCTCAACTTCCTCAACGGGCACAAACGCAATATGTATAGGGTGGATTTGTGTGCGATATGTGATCCTGTGATTCTCGTGTGATCTTGTGACATCGCAAGAGCAACAATCGTTGTAGCCGCCTTACAGAAAATTTGGCAAAATCTCTTTGCCTTCATAAAAAAAAAAAAAAAATAGGGTATACAAATTAGTTAGTACTTTTACCGTTGGTTGTCCCATTTGCCTGAGTCCTTCCTAGATCCACCCTCTTGTCCAAAAATGGTCTCTTCTGGCTGCAAAAAAAATGCAACACTCGTGCCTTTAAACCCATGGGTATCATTTATAGAATCTATGGAGATTATCCTCAAAGAATCAACCAAGTCGGTTGTTATCCTTTGTCCTTTGGGCAACATGAATGGCAATCCAGTTCTAACTAAATCTCTGAACAATCCCTGAGCTTGTTTCTCTGCAAGGAGCCTGGTCGGGGTGATGGGAGACATCCGACGTGTGTTCTTTATATCCGATCTCCTCTGTAACTTAGACCTTTATGTCCAGTCTACTGCTTAACTTAAACCCCGTTCACAAAGACAGGATGTTGGAATTTGTTTTCAGAACACCAGCAGAGTTGAAACAGACTTTTAAGTTTTGTTTTTGTGGTAACGTATCACTTAGCACCGACTGATGTATCCGGTCATTTTTTCAAAATAAAACATCTTCCGAACATTTTCTTCAAGGGACCCACGGCCCGGTGGTTGGGGACCGCTGCTATATTGCATTCCAGAAAATGTGTTCATCCTCTTTTGCTCTCCACACACACTGTTTACCTACATTCAACCAAAGCCTGCTCCTACGTGATGGGTCAACACTACACGGAGTACAAGCAACCGAAACGCCGCTGATAACAAAATCTTGTCCCGTTGCATATTAAGGCGGAATCTGTTTATCGAGATTATTACCAACTAGACGTGTTTATTTTGTCTGGGAGAGTTTTGTGACGCTTGCATAGAACAATGTGTCCACAGAACTCTTCCATAATATGGAAAATGCCTGTTATCTTCTGCTCCATACGACTTAGCCAGATAAGAGCTGGAAGTCTATACCTGTGTCAAAAGAGGTCCAGTATATCTCTGCTCCGCTCTATTCACAGAGGCCAGTGGCTATAGCCTCTCTCTGCTGATAGTGGAACAATCTTCAGCCTTCATCTCTCTCTGACTCTGTTGGCGAACTCACTAACTGTATTAAAAAACTGCTCAAACAAAATATCAGCCAAGGAAGCAGTTGTCGGTAGCCTTAAGCATATGAGATTTGTGCTTATACCAGCATGTACGGCACACATATCTGGGAAGTTTGCCTTGCACAGAATAAAGATCAAAACGTTCCATATCTCTTATATGTTGCTCTCTGATTTATGTATGAAGGAAGGGCACGGCTGTAGCGTCACTGATAACATGCATGCACGGAGATACGGCAAAGGCTGTGTCATCGAGCTGATACTTTCAAACAGGCTGAGTAGCTAACTAGCACCTTCATGAAATGAGATCCCTGTGGGTGGTGTACTTTTAACGACTAATGAGATCATACAGATAAAGACAAGGCGACTTTTCTTTTTTGAATGATTCATTTACATCGGGTTGCAATCAAGGCTTCACCTATCAGGCTTCCACATGCTGGGCTACTGCGTTCGTAGTCTTCTATGCTGTGTGACACATCCTCATTTTAACCTCAGCTATTGCTCACTGCAATATTAATCTCTTAGAATATGCATGGACATTGTGTAGGGCTTTTTTTTATTGCTCACTTCGACATACTTTCAGCAAGAAATACTCGTGTTCCTAAGTGGAGCTATCTTTGGTTCCACTGAACATGTGAAACCACAGGGGGAAGGAAAAGCACATTGGAGGAACACGCATGAATCCGTGAACATCACTGAATTGTGATGTAATATGTTTCAAAAGGTCATTCCTGCCTGCTGTGGTGATCCATTGTGTAGGAGCTGCCTGGAATATGTGATTGTGGTTTTTTTTAACTAGACTGTCTTCAAACTTCAAACATGGATAATAATTTTAACTTTGTTGGTATTCTCTGTGTGAGAGCTGTTGGAACTCAGAAAGCAGTGGTAGCTTAGTTGACTACAAGTAAAAGAATAGTGACATAGCTCTGTAACAAAGGCAGGTTTTTTTTCTTTTTTTGTCCACATCAGACTGCAGCACAAATAATGATTTCCTTTTTTCCAATGATTCTGTTAGGTGAGCGATGGTTCGCAGTTTGCTCCAACCCTCTGAACTTTTACTTTTTGTTGGACTCTGAATGGAATTGTTTTGAATATGTACAGATACATCCGTATGGGTAATGATCTTTCTTTTCATCCTGTCCTAATGCTGTCGGAGCTATATTTTCCCAGTCTGAAGTCTTTGTCAAGCCCATGCATACATGCACAAAGGCAAACAGAAATCCTTTTATGCACATGACCAAGAAATCAGCTTTTCTCCGGGGCCACTCTGGCTTCAAGAAGAAAAAAAATCTACAATCCTGTGTCCCAACTACCAAAACCGTGTTTCTTGTTTTCATGACAGGAAATCAGGTTTATGCAAAAAGCTGTAATATGGTTGAATGTAAAAGCTAACTGTTTTTAGACGTAGATTTGTTCCAAAGCTTCTGAGAAATCTCTCGGTAATAAGGCACAACTACTGAAAATTGGTTCTGCTATGCAGTCTGCAATGCTTGTAAAATATTGACAGTTTAGAGGAATTTAGGGTTATACTTGAGATATCAAACATGAGAGCTCCAAGCATCAGACACTATCTCACACTTTTGTGTGGTGTCATCACTACAGCAATGGGGACAGAGAGCAATGTATGGATGGGCTGCAGTCCGGACATTAAAATGCATGGAGCCTCCAAACGATCAGCATCATTTGGTGGGTAAGATAACGGGCTGAAGAGTCATTGATGCGCAGTGCAATCAAAGAGACATGGAGTCAAGCCAGACGGGCGGAGTCGATGAAACGAACAGATTAATAATCACAGGATAAAATGGACTGGCGCCACTCTATAAAAGAACTTCATATTATAGCAGGGGTAGCAAAATATCTCTTCTCTCTGCCCTCCTGCTCAACTCCAAACTAGCGTCTCCATCATAACTGGCTTCATTAGCAGCCGGATGAGAAGCAACATTAGTGCTGCCCCTTCCCTCTAACACTAATAGATGTTCACTATGTCTAGATTAGCACTACTCTCCCTGCCCTTCTCATCATTTTACAGTATTTGACAGTGTGTTCCGAAGCCTCAAAGGGGTAAAGCCGTCTGGTCACCATAAATGACAATTCTGCACCCACCTCACATTACCAAAAACAGTGGCGTTGCCAGAAATCCACCGCCATATTCATCATAGTTATGGTTCAGTGAGAGGGTGCCCCCCACCCATCCCCGCCTGAGATGCAGGGCTCTTAAAGACTGCCTCGCTGCCAGTAGGCCTCCTGTTATGGAGCCTCTAATCATCTGATAGGCGGTGGGGAGAATGCGCCGCTGTCTGGTGAATGGATGACCAAAAAGATGCAAGTGTGGTCCCCAGGGCCGGCAGGCACCTATTAAGGGCTCCTTTCCAGTTTGCCGCCTCATTGTCTTTGTTACACACATCGAAACCTTTGCACGCCCTCTGAGTGCCTTTGCCTCTGCCATGGACTAGTAAACTATAACTTCTAAATTGTCTTGTTCAAAGAAAGTACACCCTGGCCCAGTTTCCTTGGCCGTGGGATGTTTGATTGCCCGGCTCGGCCATATCGCTTCTCCTGCAAGTGGTTAGACAATGGTGCTCGAAATTGCCCATGTCCTTTAAAAACGTCAGTGTCGAACGGTGGTAATTAAATTCCAGACTCTCCGCGGTGGATAATTCACCTCACCATTCATGTTGTCCACGCACGTCACCTCTATCCGCACAGACTGTACTTGGCAGCAGACGTTTGGCTTTCTGAGGCACAATAGCTCCGCGCCCATGAAACAGAATTGTACGTAGTATTTAAAAAGGTTGATATTTTCAATTGGTCTTTATACAGCGCAAGAGCTTTCCCCTCCCCATTACCATGCAGTGAAGAGGTAGAGGGTAAGAAGGGTAAATACTCTGTCTTCATGTCAAGATTATCTATGCACCTTTTAGGCTGTGCTGGAAGCTGCTTTTGTTTAATAAAGGGCTGATTAATGAACAGAGCAAGGGAGGGAGATAGGAAGATGGAGAAAGAGAGATAAACTCTCCAGAGCCTGAGCCATCTCAACCCCCTGCACACACATGGATGTGTAAGGTGTCTGCTTTTTTTCTCTCTCGAAACTTAAAGCCTGCTTTTCCCATTTATTTTTCTCTGTCAGAAGTAGTAGCAGCTCAGCATTGCATCATTCAGCCACACCTGAGGGTTTTTTTCTTCGTCTAAAAAGCATCAAAGGAACCTTCGAGCTTTGAGGAAGTTTTTTTAATCAGAGGAAAATGTGAATGGAGCTCTATATAGGGGCCAGTCATCTGTATCTATTCTATGCTTGTATACCCATTAGATCAAAGCTAAGTATTCACAGCAAGACAAATAAAAAATATCTGACTTCTCATTATGTTGTTTTTTTGCTTGTTAAGTTCACTAATTAATAACACACTAACCGCCAGCATCAGCGCGATCTGAAGTGGATGTGAGAATTAATGTACTCCAAGAATAACTGCAGCTGTGACTTTTCAGCCCCTTTCCTCAGAGCGTGTGTGTGTGTGTGTGTGTGTGTGTGTGTGTGTGTGTGCGTGTGTGTGCCCAAAGGCAGGCAACAATATTAATTTTCATTTCCTGATTAGATTTAGTTCTTTATTCGCTATGGGTTAAATCCCCAAATCCCCTTCGTTACACAACTGTAATACATTTAGCATGTTTTTGTTACCGTACCGATGCACTTATCATTGATCCTGAGTGGATTCAGAAGAATCTTTATTTAAATATACTCTGAAAAAACTACAGATAGCAGTGCTCAGCATCCATAATTTCACACATTGTATTCTGCTGCCAGCGAATTATCCTCCTATTGTGAAAATATGGGATCTGTGATTAAAATGCTCATTAAAATATCATACACTGATGGCACTGTGAGTCCATTTTTATTGTGTCACACTGGTAAAGAAACGTTGTTTAGCAGATGAAACAACAGTACAAAGAATATACATTTTTCTATACATACAGGGGATTGTTTGCTCTCTCCCCTCATCAGAGGAAAGGTGTGTGTGTGTGTGTGTGTGTGTGTGTGCGTATGTCTGTGTGTGTGTGTAGGTGTGTGTGTAGGTGCAGGTGAGATGGAAGGAGATCCTCTAAGTCAAACAATTACAGGCGGTCCATGTGGAGGCAGCATCTAGAGACAGAGAGGTCAGGGCAAATTAGACAGCCTTATCACAGAGTGTGTGTGTGTGAGAGAGAGAGAGAATAGTTCTTTACTGGTTGTCCTGGCAACCATTTCCTTCCCTTACACGAGAACAAGGAATCAATTATTCATAACATTGTTTTATTGCATATAATCTGACTGCCCTTTAAACATATACAGTACGGATACATTGCTCAAACCCGGGTTCTTTGGGAACTCTTAATGCTTTTTCAGCTTGCCAGACTTGATTGTGCATGTACACATCGTGCTATAATCAATAAGGCTTTACGAGGCGGTTAAAGTGCCCCGACAGCTTATTAGAAGAGTCATGGATAATTTATAAATGTTATATACAAATATGATATAAATGATTTATATTTGTTTGTGTGCATGTTTATTTTCTGTGTCCCATGTGTCGCCTCCTGCGTGTGTGAGGAAACACATGCATGAGGAATGAAAGGGTGGGAGCGAGAACAAAGAGAGTTTGAAACCGAGACTCAGCGTGGGACTTTGCGGTGTTTCTGACGGCAGTCATTATGGTGCGCACATGTGCACCGTAAGTGCATATGATTATTTGGCATGTGTGAGAATATGAAGGCTTTCTAACATGCTTTTTTTTTTTTTTGCAGTGCTCATGGCCACTGTTGGCTCAAACGCAAAAAAAAAATCGATGCCACGGCTGATCGAAATCCAGCTTCAGTGTGGACTGAGGGGGATTGCAGATGCCTTCTCACTCAAAATCAATTAACATAACATGTAAGCGCAAATAAATAATGATTTGACTCCTCAGAGAGGATCACGCTCCCTCTCCCCCGCTCAAACAGTTTGCTGCCCAGTGGTAACTTGACTGTCTCTGCTTCTCGCAACAGTAATTCTGTTATTTTTACCAGAAAATCACCATGGACTATCAAGTGGATGTTACGGTCTGTTTTTCTTTTGGCTGTGCAGCTGAGATCAAGGGATGAGAAGATATTTTTTCCCTGAGTCAGTCGGCATATTATCCATTGACGGGCATGGACAACTATTATTTATGAGTGCTCCCCATTTTTCAATTCACTAGATGGACCCTCTTAATCTTTGTATTCCAGAAGTTTACAAAAACTGTAATATCTGTTTTTAGGAGGTGCAGTTATATTAAATGCAAAATCTAGATTTGTGATCATTCTATTTTTTTGGAGCCTTTAAGGCGGAGGCTAAAATTCCATTCTTAACTCTGCAGTTTACAAAACAGCCTAACACAAGGGTCCATTCGATAGCCTCTATTTATAATTTAATTTATATTGCATTAACTGCAGTGGAATATATTGGGCTTTTTTTCATCTAAAGACAGGTGCAGATGCAACATTTGTTGGGATGATATTGTAGCTAGATAAAACTAGAGAGCGGTGGTACTAGCTTGTATATCCTGAACTTTGTTGGAATGCAAAAGCATAACACTGGAGAACCCTGCAAGAGTACCGTAAAAGTTGGGTTAAAAGCCGCTACTACTTTGGTGTCCCCAAAAGCTCCGCGCTGTAGCCAGCTAGTGCTCCTGCTAGCTCTCTGCTAGCTCCCCGACAACCACCGAAGGTAGCTGGACACCCGACTCGGGCAGAGGGGACGCGGCGGCGGCGGAGGCACGGCCGGGATTCCATTTCACCCAGATACAACAGATACGTTTTTCTGATTGGCTATTCGTGTCGCCCATTTCTTTTCATTGATTGGCAGGGGATTCGGGGGAGACGTGCTTGATTCCTCCATGGTGAGGGCAGCGCGACCAGGTCATGTTTGCGTGCTGCGGCACATTAAATAGCTTAGAGGTTTTTTTCAGCGTGAGAAATACGATGTGTGGCGGGAGGGCGTGACTTAAGACCGAAATGCGTGACAGTCACGCTCAATGCGTGACACTTGAGAGCCCTGCGGCTGTAATGCTCGCAGGATGTGGAAGACTCCGTTGACCTTAATGAGTGCGCAGGCAGAATCGAGTGAGTAGACCCCGCTGACTGCTAGATAACGGTAAAGTAAAGCAGATTAATGCCCATTAATGGTTTTGGAAAGAAATATTCAAACAATCGCCTGGATCGCCAACATACTTACAGGATGAAGAGCCTCTGGGCGTTATAATACACACAACTACATTATCTGTGTAGCTAGGGACCGATACCATTTTGTTAAAGCACATGCATGTGCATGTTTTTACTGATATCGGTTCAAAAAGGTTTCCAAAACTCTTCATGATTGATTGATTAATTAATTGTGTTTTCCCCATGAGGACATGTATTCACAGTGTAGGCGCAAAAAGGACCATACATATTAAAAACTAATTAGAAATGTAAATCCCAGGCACATGATGAATACCTATGCCGTGGTAGATCACAAATACACAATACGGCAATGAATCATCCGTTTAGCAACGGGATACATTGATAAATCATAGAATGGAAGATATAAAGATCCCTGTCTGGGCTGCAAAACCTGGCTATCCAGTTCAGAAATCAGCGTAATGCACCAGACGGTGTGTTCTAAACAATTTAGCCCTCGGGACATTCAGTCCGAAATGAAAGTAAAACCAGGTTCTTTGACCCTGTGATTCTACGCTGGAGAAACAGACCTAGGGGGGAATCTAGGAGCAGCTCAACTTGCTGAACTAAAGCACAGACATGCGGGCCAGTGAGGCTCAGAGGAGGGTCGAGGGAGGGTCACGTACACCTCCGAGAGCCGACAAGACAACACGGTTCGACCCGGCCTCGTCTATGTCTGAATTGAGCAAACAACAGCAGATGGACATAAAGAAGATGGATGTCAACATGATTCCGACTGCCCAGGAGAAGCATGTCTGCAGGCCAACCGAAACTAAACCAAACAAACCCAAACACAGCGTTTTGAGATGTTATCAGCTGCTTCTCCGCGGTATGCCATTTAATTTGTTCGCCCACGCCTTCCCGCCACTGTCTCACCCCCGGCTCGCTCCTATATTTGCTCCCTAGGTGTGCGGACCACTGTGCCATCAGGATGTCGCTCATAGAGAGAGACGGAGCAATTCCAGGGTGACTGGTGTGGAAACGGGGAGTTTAACCAGAGGGGGGGTTGGAGAAAATGGCTTGTTCTGTCTTGTCTCGTTTGCCCTGTCTGAGGCGGGCACCCGGCCACACTTGGCCTCTCTGGCCTGACCGATCACATAAATACACACACAGAAAAAGCTCGCTGTTGCACGGGTGTAGGCCGGCTGCCTGTTGTCATTCTCTGGTAGAGTCAATTTCTGCCGGTGGATGGTCACACATCGCGGCGCAGCCTAAAGTGGTGGGTTGTTTGCGTGTCGCAGAGACAGAGAGAAAAACAGCCCATTGCACATTTGAGAGATGGGCGCTGCAGGAGGTGGTGAAGTCCAACAACCGAAAGAAAGCTATATATTATTCACAAAATGATACTTGGGACACACAAAATAATTAATAAAAGCACCATAAAACACTTCCAGGAAGAACTGCAATTTATCGTCTTGATAGCACCACGTGACAACACAAAATGAAAATAAGGAATAAATAGGACAAAAAAAGCGTAATCTAGACTGTGTTAACCGGTGTTTTTGCCTGTTCTTTTATTTATATTTAGGTTTTAATTACCTATTTCTGGACATAATCAACAATGCAAAAATAAAGAGCGCAATTATATATAAATGTTGGTAAAAATATCCACTACAGGTAACACAGGAACCACTGAACTATGTGCACTGACTCAACTTTAACATTGAGGTTATACTGGTTTACAACACGGCTTCCGGCCTACATCATGTTTATAATGGAGACTGAATGTGAAAGTGAGGGAGACAGTCAATGATATGCTCCACATGACTTTTGGCTATGAGGAACTGACAGGTGAAGGAAAGCCAGGGAGTTCAGAGTCGGCAAAGTTAGTTAACTGGCAGACGGCGAAGATGGCACAGATATGAAGGTTGGAAGCCTAAGGGTGCACAATGTCAAAACGGGGAAGCAGAGACCTACTGAGAACCAGGGGCCATTAAGCATCTGTCTTGCAAGTCTATAACATTTCATGCAAGCCCTTCTAAGTTCAGAGATGCATTCATTAATACAGGAACCAAAGGGGAGAGAAAAAGATAAAATATATGCCTGTGGAGATGGGTGCACGAGGGAGGCAGCAGTGGAATTGAACTGCGATGTTGCAACAATGATATGTTTTATCTGCTCCTTCCTCCTCCATTAATTCATTGTATTATATCTAGTGAAAATAATAACATTACTGTTAATGTATGGTTGGTCGCATGCACGAGGATAGGCAACTAAAGCTAGTAAAGGGCATACTAAAATATTAGGTGTTGAAAAGATTCTTCAGGTTGGGCAAAGTTATTTCATGCAGTTCAGTGCACATATTTATGGTCACTGGCTATATGTATTGTCTATTTAGCTAATGCTAAAGCTAATACATGATTTAAAAGCACATCAGTGAATGATCAAAGCATGAATCCAGCTACCGTGACTTTGGGGCTCTGCTTCTGTTAGTCTTGGATTCTTACGTTAAGGCTCTTTGCGTCCATTAGCACCACTGTTAACACTGCTAGTTATCACATTACGATGTGTATGTAATTTGTGTGGTCTCTCTGTAAGCTTCTAACGAGGAAGTGGTACTCTGCAGCGGCTCGGCTGACATGAACGTGACCGTAATTCAACTGCAGTGGTGAATAATTCAATGCAAATGTATCCGCAGGGAGTCGGTTGAGATGATTACACTAGTACAACAAGATGACATGAACTCATATAATTCCATAACACGGTCCCAATGTGTGGGGATTGCACCTTGGTTAGCTAAAATCCACACCAGGTAATTGCAGCCACTTGAGTGTGAATGTAATTCAGTTAGTGCAGTCTGGTGCAATTTCCTCTCTTTTAAAGCTTACTGCCTCACACTATTTCTGTCTCACGCTCAGAAATGCTCACTCCAAACTTATCTCCACATTTCAATGAGCCCAAACTAATTCACTTAAGGCTGACAAATCTCACAGTCGTATGCAGCGCAAACAGTCAGCTCCGCTCAGCTCTTTTGACCACTGCTGCGTCATTTCCCCACATGAGTTCATCAGTTCATCACTCCGAGGGGACCAAACCTCCCCCGTGCATTATGTATGCCCTCATAGACCTAATTGAAACTGAAAATGTTATGTTCCACTCCGGTGCTCTCCTAATAGGCTGGCTCTCGGTAACCAGGCTTGTGAGGCAATTACAAACTAGAGCCGTGAGTCGAGATGAATCTTAAAGGGGTAGTGGGCACAGTGGGTGTGAATAACTGTGAGTGTGTGTTTGTACTGGGGGTCCTGGCCAGCTGGGAGAGCTGAAGAGAGGTGAAGCCTAACTGACTAACTAATTATAGATGTCCTTTTTTGGCTTTCGTCTTCATGCTTCCCACTGTTCTGTCTGGGTGAGGGAACCGAGCCCTGGCAGATCAGACGAGATGCTTCGCTTCGTTGGCTCAGCTTGAAGGCTTCCAATCATAAACAACTGGGTGCCAAGTGAGAGCAGCCAAGGTTGCATCCTTATCCAACAATTTAAGGGGATGAAATCTGGGGCGCTTTCATGCTGGCAGTTTTATCTGAATCTGGGAGAGGCTTGCCTAAAACACTGGTTAATATAAATGCTGGAACAAGGCGCCACAAGTTTGTTTCGGGTCGAGCTGGGGTACGCTAGATGTGCAAAATGTGCAGTCAGAATCCAATTATATCCAGAATCATGTTAGCTTTTTATGGGAAAAACATAGTACACCAACACTGCTATCTAGTTTCCGGTCCTTCTTTGATTCGTCATGGACTTTGAACCCCTTTCCGACGTCAAGACTTCAAGTACTTCATTACAAGTCACAAACTCTTTTCGTTTTCATCCTTCACACAACCACTTCCGTCAATAGTTTGTGTGTATAAACCTTTAGATATCGTTGAATGATGCTTTTTATTAATAAAAAAAAAACAGAACCTGCCCTTTTGAAGAAGTACGTTTAGTTTCAGTCTGTCATTCACTTGCGGTTGCTTGAGGTCTGTGTGCACTTGTCAATAGTGTGATTGTGGCTTCACCTGCCAAAACGGGCCGCTATCTCATTTCTTGGCGACAGCGGTACACAGCTGCCCTTCACTCACAAAATGACTGAAGCGGACCACGAGACGGGAACAACAGAAACAAAGTCAGAAAGCAGACGAGGAGGGTTAAATGTAGGTGTGACAAAACTCTCGACTCTTACAAACAAAGCCACTGTGAAAATGACATATGGTGAGCTTCTGACTTCCAATAGTGTCCTCTATCCCTGCGACCCAGGGCAATTCTCTTCGTATAGGTGAACATCTATTACTGTCTCGTGTAGCCTGAAACAAGAGAGCAGAGCTGGTCCGGTCCCTGCTGTTGTGAAGCTCCACAGAGAATTAATTAGAAAAGATGGAAAAGGTGGCTGAGGAAGAGCCCAGGATGTGGGTCTGTACTCTGGTTCAGAGCTGTTAGCACAGCTGCAAGTGGTGCACAAGTTCAAGCCAACATTTTACAAGTTCACAAAGTTCATACCTACTTCCTCTCTTTGTAAAAGGAGCACCTCACTGCTGACAGCAGCACAGATGCTCATGTTCATAAGTCAGAGAATCCCAGAGACGTGGCATAATGTGAATTTTAAAGTCAGTTGCGAATCTCTTTCACAAAGCAGTGAAGGCATTCATACAGACACAGTGAACTGTGCCTCAGTCTCTGTTCTCTGTTTGAAAGGAGCGATGGGAAGAGGTGGGAGTAAAGATGACAATTGAGAGCAAGGCGAAGCAAGGAGATGCACTGTCAACTTCTGTGGTGCGCGAATGACTGGAGCACGTCACGGTCGTATATCCTTTAGATGTTGATATGCCATTTATTGTCCTTCCTTTGGAACATGATAGGGCATCAGGTATGGAGAAGCTAAATGATGGTGCACAATCAAAGTCCTGGCCCAACGGTGGAGCCCAGTCCCGAGGTCCAGGTATGGGCCAGACCTGTGAGCCACCTTCATCACAGGCCGTTATCGAGAGCCGGTCACAGCGCACCGCCAATCCGCCTCCTAGCCTCTTATTAGCACGGGCTGTAGCGTAATCAGATAAACGGTTTGTGATTTAAGTTCTGTCCCTGACCAGAATTAAAGCTGTGTGAGGACCCATTGTGCTGTTGAGTTCATATTCATAGAGTGAAAGGTAGTTTAGCTTGCAAACATTAGGACACAAAAGCTCCCACAGATTCAGTGTTGCATTCGTCCCACATTATAAAAAGTAGGATATCTGACTCGCATTAGCTGCCCTTTTTTTATGGGTTAAATAACGCAAATGGAAAAAGACAAACGGCCAAATTCCCGGCAACGAGTAGTTCTTTGACATTAGCGCTCTATACGTTACATGATAATTCACACCACGACACAAAGTAGTGGACTATGTCAGAGTGTGTGCTCAAATGAGTCACACAGGGGGCTAAGCAACGGCTAACCATGTTAGCCCCCCGGGCTGGTCAACTGCCTGTGGCGGAGTTGAAGTGATATTACAAACCATTTTAGTTCACGCAGATATTGCACCAATAAAAATTACAATACGAGTACAGACATTGTAAATTGGAACAACACATTCAAGCCCCAGGAGAGCACTATACAGGACGAGCTATCACTGAAGACAAATGTTGTTTTGACTTATATAATCTAAATTGTTATGACAAAACACTGGGATATCACAAAGAGTCTTGTTTTTTTCTTTTCTTTTATTAAATAAAACGCGTTTTTGTAAGTCAAAGTTGCTATTGGGTGCTGTGATTCGACAATATATTCTCTTTATCTGTGAAGTGTTGAGTACTGACTGCAATTCACAGAGAATTGATTGATTGTTTGCTATTTTCAGATGGCCAATAATAGAGCACTAATTTCTATTGAGGCAATGCCATTAAGAGAGAGCATCAACTTGAGGGTAACTTGATCTGCAAGGTCATTTAGAAATTAGCATTTGGCATACCGTCTCTCTCAGATGAAGATTTTATTAACATACAGTAGGACAGCAGACCTCAAAATGAATTCCCTGCTTTCATTAGAATAACTAATGCCTAAATCTAGCACAGAGTGCAACTTACTGTCAGCTGCTTGAAATGCACTGTTGATTATCTTCCCTGGACTTTTCTTTCTCCTTTAATGTTTCCCATTAAGGCTTAATAGGAATGGCTGCAAATTGCACTGCCAAGAGAAGACACAAAACGGCACATCAACTGGGAACATTGCCTCGAAGTTAAAATTAACAGCCTGTTTCTAGAGATATCCTGTGTCCATATGTGAGAAACATGCATACTTACATATGTGAAAAGGACATCTATCTACGTCTTTCTCTCTATCTCTCTGTCTATCTATTTGTCTGAACTGAATGTTTTTCAACCACTCATGTAAATCATTACCATGATTCAAATGCTGCCTGAGTCCTTACGGCTCTCAGATCTCTGCCCAAGTGACGTGCACTAAGTATTGTTTCCTGTTTGGATGGGAGCCAAAAATAGAGAGTCTTACGAAAGGCGGCACTATAAAGAATATGATTAGTTGATTGCGGAAGGAAGTGCCCTGAAGTATCTGGATGAGAGCTATCAAACGGAAGGCTGAGAGGTTGAAAAAATAAAAATAAAAATGCAGCAGAAAATAACCACACAAAATAACTGTTGAGCTAATCTCCTTTTCCTTCTTCGTATCGTCCTCTTCCTCCTCTTCCTCCTCTGCCACAATTGCCCCCAAAAATCTGGATGCATTATTTGAAGATGCAAAGAGAATAACGGGGAGAACTTAATGACAAAGGGTGGAAAGACCGAAACAGGACGACTGGAGGAGGCAAAGAGAAAGGGGTACTGGTAAAGAAGTGCTGAAAGTATTAAAATATTGCATGCATACATATTCACGCTTGCATGCACTCAAACCCCCAAACAGGGAGCTAATGAAAAGGTAGTCTATTCACAGGTAACCTGAGCAGCCTACAGTATTGAGAACTACAAGGGAGTTGAAAGAGGGGAGGAAGAGAACATATTGGATCGCAAAAGAGTACAATTCTGACAAGATGTGGAGTGGGTGCTGATATGTCAGCTTTTCTTTCCATCCCTCTCCTGCAGCTCTCTCTGTCAGAACAGGACTCATCTGCGAGGAGTGGAAGGAGGGGAGCCCAGTGAGGGGGACATTAGCCCTCAAGCGCTCACCAGAAGCCGCCGACACTCATCAGTCTAAGAGCCCTCCAGCTATGGCATGGCATCATCTTAGCAGTGACCTTGATTGATTGGTGCCAAAGACCTCCCATCCTTTCCAAACAAGCTCTAATGAGTTTTAATGCATGGCTTCTAATAGATATATTCTAACTGGCGTGAACATTGCCATATTGAGTCTTTATTTTTAAGGTAATTTATCTGCTCAGGACTTGTTAAAGTGGTATTAAGTCATCGGTGGCCTCTGTAGGACCAGAAGAAATTGCTCCAAGAACTCCAGAAGGTGTCACTTCCCTTACCACTCTTACCATCATTATCATCAATTACGTTTTCTTCCCTGGTTTTGGAGGCAAACTTGTACGAAAATAAGCTCAAAGGACCCCTCCATACATTGAACACCAATGACACTCTGGCAAATGGAGAAAGTTAATGTTATTCTTATCCAAACTCCTGGAGTACCTAGCAATACCTACCGAGTACCGGGTACTCTCATGACAATTTATCAGAGATAATGGGGATTCTAGGTCAGAAAATTAAAGGGTTTTCATGGATGCTAATGTTGGTGAGTAGATTGATGAGCGGGTCCACTTTGGTTCACACTGAAATATCTCGACAACTGTTGAATGGATCCATTACATTTTGCACAGACATTCGTGGTCCAGAGAGGATGACATTAACTGACTTCCTTGGAATTTTCTTCTGTGGTTGGCATTTCTGAAAAATGTCTCCTCCAGCACCATCATCAGTTCCAGTTCTTTTCTTTGGTTTATGGCCAAATACCTTCACAACTAATGATATCCCTTTCAGCATCAGCTGTATGTCTGCTAGTCCAAAATGAGATAATGAATGCATGACATAAGCAAGAAACTACACCTGCATTACTGTCTAATATTCATTGTATTTATTTTTCTGATAAGAAGTGAATCAGCTGATCAGATGCCTTTTTTTGGATGATGATGTTTGCATTCACGGTGGCTCTGAGTACTCAAACAACGCTCTAAAGGCTGCAGGCCACCAAACCTGTTCCTCAAACATTAATGACAGACAAAAGCTTCTGAGTCTGTGTGTAAACTTTATTAGGTAGTTCTTATTTTAAATGTGCGACAATTTCTGATGAAAAGTACTGCCTCAGGGTGCCAAGGCTTTTAGTCTTGTGTGCAGTCCAATGTCGTCCTTACCTGGTAAGAGCGTTCTTGCAAACAAAACGATTGAATATGAAGAAAGCTTCTGTTAAAATCAAACTAACAAGTATGGCCAAGAGAGTTGAGCTCTGAATGCCAGAAATCCAAGCTCCTGCTATCATCCCTGTCACACACCATATTACTGTCATTTTGTGCAATGGGGCAGTGAAAATCCTCCTTGTTTCCCCTTTTAAATGTCACAGGGTTGGGTTCAGCGCTGACAGCCATAGGTCCACTTGGCTCAAATGTGAAGTGTTGATCGGAAGCAGCTTCTTGTGAGCTTTACAGTACTATTGACGTATTGATATTCAGTGACATTTTAATTCCTCAAGTTTTTCTTTTCTGTTAGTTTTTTTCTTACCACATTTATGAGTTGATTCCTACATGCACTGCAACATAATGTTACTATATTTCTAGTTGTCCACAATTACCAATGGTGTGGCAGTGTTTCCAGTCAAAACTGAAATCCCCTATATACACCTGTAGACCTTTTATCTGTTATCCAGCAGTGTTATTCAGAGTTATGCCAGAATGCATGATGAAAACAGGTTATTTTTCATTTTTCCTCCCACTGACAGGTAAAGTGAAAAACGGAAACATGCCCCTGTGACAAATTGGTTCTACTGTACGAAGCACATACTTTCTGGTTTTGATCATAGCAGCAATGTCCTGACATCCTGAGGTGTCCATCTTATTGTATATTCTGGCCAAAGTTGAGAGAATAAAGCATGTTTCTTTTCTCCACATAACTGCAGGTGAATACTGTGAAATCCTGGATCTTTACAGTATTTCTCAGTGTCAGGAAATGTTACTCCATGGTTGACTGAACAAAATGTCAAAGGGGCTTAGCTGTAAGCCAACAACACGGCTCTTCATATGATTCCGTGGACCAAGTTATATCTTCATCACAAGCACGTCAATAGATCATAACTGCTGTCAGCTACAGCGATGATCTATTGACTGTTACTACTCGTAGTGCCGGCGCCACTACTAATTCTGCTACATCTATTGCAACTGTGTCGGAAACAATAAAAAGCCCGAAAGATAATTCAGAACATGTGGAGAGAAAATATTAAGCAATCAAGCAAGCGTTCCAAATGAAGCGCTCATCATCCAATTAGACAAGAAGCGGCAGATGGCCGCGTGGTAGGGACAGCTGGTTTTGGAGGTTTTCACTGTTTGTCTGTCCATCAGCGTGTCAATCATGTGTTGCTCTTCCCGAAGCTCTCACAAGGTTTGAGACTGTCAAAATCGTCAGGAATGTGTCATGAGCGCCGTGCATCACAGAGATGAGGAGCGCTGTTGCGGGTGTGTAATGAAGCAAGAGCTCCATCTAGTGTTGTGGGGGGTTTTCCATGATGACACGCTTCTAGTGCTTCTGGCCCCAAAGGCTTCCTGAAAACCTTCAGATAGATGATTACAATGTGATGTTTGAACTGCACTCCAAAGAAAATCTGGTGGTGCAGTAAAGGTTTGGATGCTTACCAATTCAATCCAGTATATTGGGATGACATGCACTCTTAGATGAGTAGAGTGTGGATATGCACCTTACTATTTTCATAGCTATAATGTGTTTGATTTGGTCAAGTAGAATGAAGTATAGTCTGTGTTTTTAGGATTTCATCTAAATTTGACAAATATTGAAATTGAGTTTAGATGTTGGTTCATGCTCAGATTAGAATTGTATGCAGGTTATGGTTAAAGGCTCAATCACCAGCTACAGCAACACTGTCTCAGGGCGCCATTCATCTAGAGGGCCCCAACAACCTCAGGTGCACAGCAGATCACTTGGCCTTTGTTTAAATATAGTGTACATTTAACACAACAATACAACTAATCATTGTATAACCTAATCAGACACTAACACTTATATTGTTGTATTATGCTTCATGTTACACTCAGCTGGTAGATATTCAAGAATAAATTGCTGTAGCGATGTCGTACATAGGGGACCAACAGGAAATGTTTACCCTACAGTCCTTTCAGTGATTGATCCAGCAATGAATAGACAAATGACACTATGTTGAATATGCATTAGTCTTGTTGAGAACTACACCAAAATGGCACTGTGGAAATGTAGAGTATTCACAACGACAACAAATCAGAGTTTCTAAGTGGTGCTGGAATATATTGTGTTGGTTTTCTTGTTTAAACCAGAAACGTGCGTCAGTCACGTTATTATGAGTCCAACTCATTGTCCAGTGAAATCAACAAGAGCCATAACAGAGAGTGGGGGAAAAAAAACACACACTCACACACGCACAGAATGTCCACGTCTTATCAGCTTGAAGCAGTGGTTGTGTTTTTCAGCCAAACCACTGCAAACATATGCTTATCTGAGCCTCACAAAACATCTCAATATACTCACACACACACACACATGTACACGCACACACACACACCTACCCAAACCCCCATCCCACGCGCACTGTTTGTTTCAAAGTCAGGCTCCTGACTGCACCAGCCTCATATGACTTGCCAGCAAGGATGGGGGGAAAAAAGGAGCGTGTGGGAAGATGGGTTTGGTCTGTGAAGAATTAGGAATCAATGCATCAGGGCTGCCTTTAAACACTCGCTGCAGTGTTGGATCCTGCAATTCAGAAGTGATGATGAAGAAAGGACAAATAGGCGAGGTTAGTTGAAATATAAAGTGAGGGTATAGACACATAACCCGAGAGCAATGCTGTTGAGGACAAAACCTGAAGTAAAAGATCAGATACGAATATATAAATAGGGCTGGCGCTTGTGTTCTATCTGTGATGTGCTGGTACAGGAAGGATTTTGAAAAGGTGTGATGCTGAACTCCTTGTTCACAGCAGGGTCGAGCCGGGCATTTCAGAGCTTACGCAACAAAGTGTCGACCTCAGTCCGTGTTCACCCCAAAATAAAATTCCAAATGGTTTCTTATAAGGATTTTTTTATTTTATGGTGACACACCGATACATGACGCCCTGAGCTTTTAGATGTCCTTCACCATGCTGAGCTCTATTTGGCCCGACTGCGCGCAGCAGGCAATTTCAGACATTTACTCGCCGTCGCCTCCCACGACCCCCACTCTGTTCCAGCTATCACGGGGGCGTCTCACTATATCTTTACACATGAATTTGTCGACGGAAAGGAAGAGGAAATTAAAGATAAATACCTTTGATCATCACTTCTGTCCCAGTTCAGACTGCAGAAGATTACAGAGAAGAAGAAAAGAGGAGAGAAAATGAGTTAATCTGGCTTCTGGAAATGAGAATGAGGTCCATCTCTGTCTGCTGTAGATTAATAAGGAATAAGACTGCAGGTCAGAGACGATTAAGAGCGTAATGAGTCCAGACAGTAGAGCGAGGGTGTGAGATGGTGCGATCTTGGCACAGCCTCTTGCAGTCGTGTTGTGTTAATCTTATTTTATTTTTGTCTGGAGTTTTTGTAAGAATGTATTTAGTTATATTGTATAAACTCATTACAATATGGTAAACACAAGAGGATGAAGCACATGAAGAGGAGTACTGATGCAACTACTGCCATTACAGCTAATCAAAGAAATACATCTACTCTTTTCCTTCATGATGACAGGGTTGCCTCTCATCTGATCATGGTTATTAGCTTTGAATTTACCTAAATATGTTACATTCCTCAGCAGCATTGATACAAAAGCACATTAATGAAAACGTAGATATTTTGTAGATGAAAGGCTATTACTGTTTTACAACATGGATTGATAATAGAACCAAATGTTGGTAACACTACAGTTTTACTCTGACGGTGTAAAGGTCAAATTGTGTGTCTCTGTATCTGCTCCCTCCAGCCATAGTCACTGAACATCACATACTCTAAATCTGACAACATTAAAAATGCCAAATATATAAATATGAATAATATTTTTCTTATCCGGTGACCTTGATGTTGAGAATTAAGTCATGGCGGCAGTCTGACAGTTTGAGCTGAGGCAGAGCTTTCTGTTGACACCCCACTGGTGACTCATAATTCGCCGTAGGATATTTTAAATTACAGACTACAGTAATTCTCAGCTCGGGAATGATTGCCTTGCTTATTTCTCTCCCTAAGTATTAAGAATGCACTGCCATGCCATCCTGCAAACTGGCATTAAAGTTATGAACTTGTTATTTATGACGGTCACAAAGACAAAAACGCTGAACGTTAAGATCATTTCATCAGATGAGCTACTCTGGAAAATTGAAATTTGGGTAAATTTATTCAGAGCTGAGGGTTATTTGTGGATGTGTCCGAGTGTCTTCATAACTCTTGAGAAGGTGCATTAGGTGTTTTGTAAATTTATAGTTTATATGATCTAATATTTCTTTGATTAAAACAGTGTGGTAATATTTCATGCATCACTCACATTGTTTTGGACTCCGCTGGCTAACAGCGTATGTACACAGTGTGTGTGTGTGTGTGTGGGCAGCATAGTGTGTATGTACACCTGCACGGATACACAGACTCATACATATTCCTCTGCTTGACTTCCACCCCTTCCTCAACATCTGCAGGAATGAGGGGCTTTTGTATAAAGACAGAGCAGGAGACAGTATTTATTATAACCCGCTGGAGCCCCAGAGGCACCCCACCTCATATTTCATCTTAATGCCTTACAGCCTCACATATTTTTTTTCCCCCCCTGCCTCACCGTAGAAAACTTCAGAGGAGAGAAACAACAATGGCAAAGCAGGCGACTCGCCGTTCACAATCAGTCTCACCTTGGCCTTATCTGACGCTTCCATATCTCAACAGATTAAATTGCCTGAATTAGACTGCGCTCTCGCCGGACACGGCGAGATGTCCCCGGGGAGCTGCAGAGGAACGATGGGTTTTTGCTGGCGCGGGGAGCGTGGTAGCAGGCCTTGCTGGGCAGACCATTATATGCCCTGCCATGCTGGTTGGGTGGGCCCCACTGTGCCGCTCTGCATCTATGGCTTCTGCATCATGATGAGGCCTTTAGAGCCCTTCTTGACGGAGTTTCTCACGGGGACTTACAAGAATTTCACCACCGAGCAGGTGAGGCACTGAGCTATGAAATGAGATTTGTGGCTGCTGCACAGTGACGGAGGCCTTAGGTTATTAGGTTTGCCAGGTTTTTGTTTTAATATGCATAATGTGAATAATCTAAGTGTATGTAAACACAGTTATGAATATAAAGGATGAATCCCAATAGGTAAGTTTGTGTCCACATATACTCAGAGCTACAGTTACTATTTGCTTTAATATAAACAAATGATTGGTTACAAATGTGAGTAAATATAAAAGTTAACATAATTGTATTCCCTGATCCACGCCATTATCACATTAATACTGTGATTGGCTATGGTTCTAATACATTTTCCTCAAATCATATTTTGAGTAACATTACCTGATAAATATGTTTGTTTACATGTAGCCTAATGTTGTGAATTAATTCCTTAGGGTGGCTAAATCTTTTTTACAAATTGGTTAAAAAAAGAATTCCAGGTCACTAGGAAAGGCAAGGCAAGTTTATTTGTATAGCACATTTCAACAACAAGGCGATTCAAATTGCTTCACATAAAACCATTAAAAGCATCAAAACATAATGCAGAAGAAAACAAGATTTAAAAACAATTAAGAACATTCATTTTAAAACATAAAAAAACTGTCAAGAAGCAAAAAATAGAATACAAGTTGCAGTGCAGTTTAAGAAATAAAATGCAGTAGTGAGATGCAGAAATTGATATCCTTAAATCTGATTCAATTAAAGGCAACAGCAAACAAAAAAGTCTTCAATCTGGATTTAAAGGAGCTGAGGGTCTCAGGACCTTGTTCCAGATGTGTGGAGCAGAAAAGCTAAACGCTGCTTCTCCATGTTTAGTTCTGACTCTTGGAACAGAAAGTAGACCCGTCCCAGACGACCTGAGGGGCCGGGATGGTTCATAAGGTAGCAGCAGATCACAAACATACTTAGGCCCTAAACTATTCAGTGCTTTATAAACCAGCAGCAGGATTTTAAAGTCAATTCTTTGTTGGACAGGGAGCCAGAGCAAAGACCTCAGAACTGGAGTGATGTGATCCACTTTCCTGGTCTTAGTGAGGACTCTGCAGCGTTCTGAATCAGCTGCAGCTTTCTGATTGACTTTTTACAGAGGCCTGTGAACACACCGTTACAGTAGTCAAGTCTACTGAAGATAAATGCATGGACAAGTTTCTCCTAATCCTGTTGAGACATAAGTCCTCTAACCCTTGATAGATTCTTAAGGTGATAGTAGGTTGATTTTGTAATTGTCTTGATATGGCTGTTCAGGTTGAGGTCTGAATCCATAACTACACCTAGATTTCTAGCTTGGTTTGAGGTTTTTAACATTAGTGATTGAAGCTGAGCGCTGACTTTCAATCGTTCGTCCTTGGGACCAAAAACAATTACTTCTGTTTTATCTGTATTTAATTGAAAATTCTGCCACATCCAGTTATTGATTTCTTCAATGCATTTAGCCAGCCCTTGTATGGGATCATAGTCCCCTGGTGATATAGTTATGTAGATTTGTGTGTCTGCATAATTATGATAACACATTTTGTTGTTTTTCATCATCTGAGCCAGTGGAAGCATGTAGATGTTGAACAGAAGAGGCCCCAGTATTGAACCTTGGGGAACACCACATGTCATCCTAGTCAGCTCTGATGTGTAATTAGCTACCAACATGACAAAGTATTGTCGGTCGGATTCAAACTAGTTAAGTGCTGCGCCAGAGTCCTACCCAGACTTTCAGTCTGTCTAGTAGTATGTCATGATCGACCGTGTCGAATGCAGCACTGAGATCCAGTAATACTAAGACTGAAGTTCTGCCACTATCTGTGTTTAAGTGGATGTCATTGAAAACCTTAACAAGAGCAGTTTCAGTACTGTGGTGCTGACGAAAGCCGGAATGGAAGACATCAAAGCTGTTATTTTCGGCCAAGAAGTTATTCAACTGTTGAAAAACCACTTTTTCCATTATTTTACTTAAAAATGGGAGGTTTGATATTGGCCTATAGTTTTTTTTTATTATTTCGGGGTCAAAACTAGCCTTCTTTAGAAGTGGTTTAATAACTGCAGTTTTTAGGGCTTGTGGGAAGACACCTGAGAGAAGGGATGTGTTTACAATTTGTAAAAGATCAGTGGCCATGGAGTGTAAAATATTTTTGAGAAAGTGTGTTGGTAGAATATCCAAGCAGCAGGAGGATGTTTTCAGATGTTGTATAATGTCGTCTAGGCTTATTTGATTGATTTAATGAAATTGTGTCATGATATTTGAATGGATGGTATTTAAAGATGGGGACAACACATATCCTGTGGTTGGTGTGGAGCCACGGACTGCTTGTCTAATTTTTTTTATCAGCAAAAAAGGAGGCAGATTGATTGCATGCCCAGGTGGTTTGGAGCGTAGCAGTTACTGACGGCGGAGGGTTTGTTAGCCTGTCCACGGGAGCAAATAAGGCGCAAGTATTGATATTGGTTTTGGTCAGAGAAGAAGGACTGCCTTGCATTTCTAAGTTCCAAATTATAATTGTGAAGTCTCTCTTTATAGATACCACAATGAACCTGGAGATTAGTTTTTCGCCACCTGCGTTCAGCTTTCCTCTTTTCTCTATTCCGACCAGCGTGGCATTTCTCCAGGGGATTTTTTCTTACCTGAGACAACCTTCACCTTAGTGGGTGTAATGGCATCAATAACATTTTTAACTTTAGAATTGAAGCTATTCACAAGCTCATTGACTGAGATGCCAGAAAGGGCTAGTGCGGAGGAGAACTTGTGAATAATTCACTGGTGTTTTCAGTTTTGTCACAACCTTGGTTTGGACATTTGTGTGCAGGGAGATTGCACTCTCCAAGAAAACACAGAAATGATCAGAGAATGCAACATCAGTCGCAGCAACCTTGGAAATGTTCAGACCTTTGGTCATGATTAGGTCCAGAGTGTGCCCCTTGTTGTGGGTGGGACCTGTTACATGCTGAGTCAGATCATAGTTATCAAGCACACCACATAGTTCTAAAAAAAGTAGGATCCCTCCTCTGGTGACAAATACGTTTTTGCAAAGATATTGAAATCTGGCCAGTCATTGCTCAGATTATCCTTCAACGTGGGCAAATGTGTAAAATACTTAGAGAGTCATCTAAGATGAAGAATTAGTATTGTAATATGTATTACTTCTTTCCATTATTCCTCTTAAAATGTCATTTTCTCTCCATACATGCAGAGAAAAGGAATATTGATAACAATGTAGAGCCACAGAACAAGCGTTAGCTAGGCTAGCATAAGCATAGCCGTCCTGTTTACACCAGAGAGTTCAAAGCTTTCGGGGCAGACTGAAGGGAACAGGGGAGCCTCGGCAGTATTGCGCCTCATATCGGGGCATTAGGAGGAAACTGAATGGGGTCCTTCACACCTCTGTAATGACAATCACTTTGTGATGCACAAGGCAGGCTGGGAGCCACTTTATGGCGGGTTCACCCGAGGTGTACTCATTTCATGCTCAGCCGTGTATGATGCAAATGACCTTTCAGCGTGTGGTCCTGAGTGGCTGTTGAGATTCCATATGAAGTTGTAGGAATTTACTAAGTTTGTGAACAAAGTGCACACCCCAGGGATTCAATTCCCGGGTTCCAAACGTATCAACAAAGTACATGTGACACAAGAGTGACTAGCATATATGCTCAATGAGCCCTTAACGATGCATTTAGACTAAAATCTTACCAACACAGATTTGTGCCATGCTTTTTTTTAAATACAGAATGAATACTGGAGTGTTTTTGCAGTCCATGTTTATTTGCCACAAACAGGACATTCCTTCATTGTACATACTTGAGCGATAGCTAGTACCTAGACCCATACTCTCCTAATTGTAAAAATGTTTTCTCAAATACAAACAGCTTGCACCAGAGTCACTATGGGGACCGATGACTCATTATCAAACATTGTATTGATATAAGCCTTAAGACTTACTTCAAGATTTAAAATGCTGTAGGAATCTCTCTAACTCTAACACAACTGATAGCGATGAGGCAGATTTGAAATCGTGCCACTGCCATAAAAACCCATCTTTGAATCCGACTTCAGTCAAGGCCAAAAAACACAAAAAAAACACTTAATTGGAACAGCAATTTAATACCCATAGTTTTGCTGAAAGAGACCTGCCTTCCAAGCTGCAGCCATTGTTTTTATTTTTCATAAATTTGTCACATCATGAGCCTCACTCGCACTGCTTCCTATGCTGTTTCCAATGCGACCATGCAGAAGTCATTTTTCATTGATCATGAACAGAGGTGGCACTGCATCCTTCCTCATCGCCAGTGTTTTGGTATATTGAGTAAAAAGACAAAAAAAAAAGAAGGACATTTTAAGTAAAGAGGTAATATTGAAACACCAAAGTATGGTTTACATTGTGTACTACTGTGTCATTTGCAAGTGCCTTCATCATTTCAAGTGTTGATTGTAAAAAGAAATGTTATTTTTGTGCAATTTTCGCGTTTCACAGGCACTCTTGCAACCAGCAGTAGAGGAATCCTTTTCTAAAGAATGATTAGCTATTTTACCTTCCTCCATTTCCAGGTGACTAGACAGGTGTATCCTGTGTGGACTTACTCCAGCCTGGTTCTCCTCATCCCCATCCTCCTGGTGACAGACGTCCTCAGGTACAAGCCTGTAATCATCCTCCAGGGGCTCAGCTATGCCGCCGCGTTTCTGCTGATACTACTTGGCTCGGGGGTCCGCTCGGCTCAGTTGGCCTTCTTCATCTACAGCATTGCCATGGCAGCAGATGTGGCCTATTTCTCCTACATTTACAGTGTGGTGCCGCCTCACTTCTATCAGAGAGTGACCAGCTATGTCAAAGGGGCCATGCTGCTGGGCTACGCTGTGGGCGCTCTGCTGGGTCAACTGCTCGTGTCTTTGGGTGGGGTGTCCTTGTATTGCTTAGCCGTGGTGACTCTCGCCTCTGTCTCCATAGCACTGATAACCTCCCTTTTCCTGCCCATGCCTGAGACAAATTTATTTCTTCAGGGGACGTATTCTGCAAAACAGGGAAGCTCAGTTGAAGACAGTCACAACTCTGAGAGCTTTTCCACGTGGGCGAAGAGCGTGAGGACCGCCAGGCACGTTGGGAGGATGTTTAGGAGTCTCGCGTTGGACTGTAAGAAATGTTACTCGTCTGTGGCCGTGCTCTTCTTCTGCATATGGTCCGCTACGGGGAGATGCGGCTTTTACCAGGTCGTAGGGTACACCCAGCTCCTCTGGGTGTACATCCAGCCCCACAACTTCACGGCCTACAATGGAGCGGTGGACGGCCTCGGCACACTGTCAGGTCAGTAATGCAGCGTTATGAGCAGCACTTTGACCAGCTTCAACGAGAACATTTTGCTCACACGGTAACAGGAATAATAATCCATTTAACGACAATTAACAGGAACAATCTCGGCTGATGGCGATGGCAAGACTTTAGGCTCCTTGCAAATAAATTGCGCTGTACACACTTTAACTCTCGGTGAACCCAAAAACGTAGTCAACTCTTCTTTTTCTGAGACATCGTTTATTCGTTATTGAGCTTTAGAGGAGCTGGTTGGTGGATTTTATGTTCCAAACATGTTCATTATACACATTCCGCTAAATAAAAAAGAATTGAACAAATAGACAAAAAGAAAACACAATCCCTTTCCGTTATCAGTATTCACAACCTCTAAAGTATGGCAGACAATAGCTGCAACATTAATTAGACTGTTTAATTGCCTGCTCTCATCCCCATATGGGTATAGCAGCTGCTGCCATCCAGCTAGTACACTTTTATTGATTATAGAACAGATACAATCCTGTATTCCCCAGAAGCCAGAGGCAATTACTCTGTGTAAACCACATCCAGCTGTATGCATTGCACTTGTAAATAGTTCTGCCCAACATGCAGTCAAGCTGTAGGGCCCGATGCCGGATATTTCCCCACAGACTCCTGCTGTATTCTCTTCTGTTCCACACCTAGAAAACCTCCCTGAGGATACAAACTTGGAAACCAAAATTATGAATATGGATTTCTCGCATGATAAAATATGGCAGAAAAGCACAATATAATTTACTATTTTTCATGTTCAGCATATTAATAACTGTACGTCCTCGAGCTCTAAAACAACATTTTCTTGTAGCTCATTAGGATTAAGATCAAACAAAGTATGTACGCAGAATTGAGTTATGCTCAGTAATATGGTTTTGTGTAGTATGATTTTCAAAGGAAAATGAGTTACAGGCGTCTATCTTATTATCTGTGGTCTCAAGCAGTAATGACAAATAATTTACATTTCACACATGTATGTTTTTTTGCTAATTCACTTTTTATTTCAAAAGAAGTAAAGTCCGATACAATTAACAGGAAAGAAAACAAAAATGACAGGAAAACTATCAACAAAACAACTGGAAATAAGATTTATTTAGTACAATGAATGTACATAACTAGCTGCTATAGACATATCCAATAGTCATGAAATGTATTGGGAAAATGGCATAGCGTTATCATAATGCAAGAATCTGCGTGACACGGCACATTTCTATTACTCACATTTGGTAGCAGCCCTTGTCCCACTATCAGGACATCATTTATCACATTGCTGTCAGACACTTATCATAATGATAACAAAATGACCTACAATGCAGGCCATCCCTCACAACCTGAGATAACATCCTATAACAATGTCATCTTAGCTCTAGCCATTTAATATTGTAATCACGGTGGCCCCATATTTTCAGAAATACCTCCTGTCTTTTGTTCAATTTTACATTGTACTGTTCATAATTGGAAATGGTGTTCATTTCTCTCAACCGTTCTTTAAAGGGGTGACTTTTTATTCATCTTTCTGTTATTTCTGTTTAGATTCAGGCCACACACTGGAGTTTAAAGCTTGCAAATTCACATGTCCCTTCCCACATACAACACACACACAGTGTGATGTAATCTAATCAGCGTGAAAAGCCAAACACAGCTTGATGTCACATATTTTCCCTCTTCTGTGCCACTCATATTACAAAGTGGTTCATAAGCAGGGTCACCTGCATGCAGCTTGTGTTTGAACCTTCTTAGCCTACAATCATGGAGAGACGAATGATGGCATCAAGGTTAACTCAATCTGGGCATGAAGACCTTGGACTATATACAGAAAGCATGTGTTACAAACTGTGGACACGATGTTGGAAATGTATGGGCATTAAGGGGCAAAGTCTTGAGTTGCATTCTGGGAAAAATAATGCAGTTCTTTTGGAACTTCATCCAGACTGGGGTTTACAAGTCAAAATTTGTTGCTGTTATTCTTTTAGCCGCACTATACCTACATGGCTAGTCGATCGGTCTGCCCACGTCTTTGGTCCAACTATAAACTATTTAATGGATTGTCGTAGAAATTAGTGCTCATATTCCAGATGCTCAGTTGACCCTGGTGATGAATCCTAATATCTTTGGTGGTCCTGACTTTCAGGATATCCGTCAGCTCCTCTTGCTGCCGCTTGTAAAATGGTTAAATTATAGAATAAGTACAAAAGCTGATCCAATTAAACCTATTTAAACATACCGTTGAGCCCGGCAGCCTTATTGATTCCTCTCTATGAAGCTATACGGCTGACCCCAACATCCCTCTAATTGACACCGCTGACGAAACTGTTCCAATTATTTAGTCTCCATTTGACCCCCCCTCTGCTAATCAGCACCCAGGGATTGATTACGAATATCTTAAATACACACAGGCTCCAGTGGTGTCCGAGGTTGGACTATTAGCACTGATTGATCACAAATGGACGATGACTCAAAGGAAATGTATACATTTATATGAGTAAAGCAATTATACCCGGCTTCTCTTTATATTCTAGTCTCGTGGATAAAGAGCTCTGAGTGAAGAGACTCATGTCTCTGGTTTCCCTAAAGTTTTTATTCAGTCTTCAGCAATCGGCAATTACAAGAAGGGTTTGACATTGACAGTGGCCGTTGCAAACGAAAACCGGAGAGACTTTCAAAGGATAGAAAGAGGCAGAAAAAAGGGAGGCAAGTGTCCTAAAATAACTAAATGCTTCAAAGAGCTACTGGAATCCCTGACTGGACATCCCTCCTCAGGGACAAAGGTCTCACGACTCCTTTGCATGTGGCAAGAGGAGTCTTGTGAAGCGTCTGGGCTGCACTTCGCCACCCTGTGGCTGAAATAAGAAACGTCACTTTCAAAAAGGAAAAGGAGAAGAGTTCAACCAGTCAAAAGTTGGACAGAATTCTCTCCATCATATGCGTTTCCTGCTGCTCAAGAGTGTCATGATGTCACGTGGACATAGATACGACGTGACAGAGTGAAGACACAGCTGATTGTATCACTGTGTCGGGATGAACTGTGGCATAAAGTGTTGGATGAATTAACCCCGTAGTCACGCAGAGACTGTGTTCTCCTTCAGGAGCTGCAGCCACGCTCGCTGTGGGACACGTGTCTCTGGAGTGGTCTGTGTGGGGGGAACTGATCCTGGGGACTTGCACCTTCCTGATCGCGGGGTCCATATTCCTCATGGATCTGACTGACAACATCTGGATCAGCTACACGTTCTTCTTCGTCTTCAAAACGGTGTACATGCAGCTCAGCACCATCTGCACGTAAGAACACTGCCCGTCAGTGTGAACACGTGCACGCATCTACTGTGTTGAACTTCAATATATACGACACCACCACATCTAGATGTGTCCTCACGGGCTGGAATGGTTCTAGAAGAGGATTCCAAAGCTCCAAACGCATCCGAACCGCATTTAATGCTGTTGTTGTTCCACAGTTAACGACATAATTGCTTTGGGCAGGCCGGTCTGGCTTTTTATTTGTATTTGCGTGTGTGATTTGGGTTACAGCCCCGGTTAATACTTCGACTTCTACCCTGAGCACAACATAAATCAATTACATCCACCACCAACACCAAAAGATAAAGGAATTACTCTAATGGTTTTCAACCTTTATTTTCCTTTATTTGTGTCATTGTGAAACACACATCTAACTGGTCCCTGGACAAAATGAGAGAGCTTTTAGCTTTTTTTTTCAAATATTTTTCAGCACATTGGTACCAACTGAATTATCTCAACAATGATTGGATATATTCCCCTCGTGGTCCCTGTAAGAAGAAGACTACAGACTTTAGTGATCCAGACTTTTCATTTTGACTATGTAGTGAAATGTCTTGAAAATATTTGGCGAGTTACATGTCTTGTATAAATATCCATGTCCGCAGAAGATGAATCCCAATGCAGGTGATTTACTGACTTTATCTGTTGCCACCAGAGAGTCAAGGTTGTTACTTATCTTGTGAAATATCTCAACATCTAACAGATGGAATGACATTCATGGTTACAGATGATGCATCCTAATTGACTTTGGTGGTGCCTGAACTATTCCTCTCGTGGATGAAACTTGTGGTTTTGAATGAAATGTCTGTTTTGTTTTTTGTATTTGTTCCATATTTTTGTCTATGATGCAATAAATAGCTGCAAAACAAATGATATGTCCTTCAGCCTTAGCTGTACTTTTTGTTTAATGCAAATTAGTAACGGTTAGCATGCTAAAACCCTAAAATAGGATGGTGAATATGCTTTATATAATCTGCTACTCATCCTTGTGTTCACATTGTAATGTTCAGCCTAATAGCATGCTGGACTTTAGCTCTTATTACCATAAGCTCTAACTGAATTAATATGTGCAGATCAGCACCATTACGTGTGTGTTTCCCAGTTTCCAGATCGCCAAGATGCTGGACCGGAAGCGCTACGCGTTGGTACTCGGCATGAACAGTTTTGTGGGCACGATCCTCCAGAGCGTCCTCACCGCCGTCGTCATCAGCTCCAAGTCTCTGCAGCTCACCATCATCTCACAGGTACATCACACGTTGACTTCAAGAGATGAGCTACATGCTTTACATTTCATTTATTAATGCACTGGAAGTAGAATATTGAGTTGCATGAACTCAACTTGGAATATAGAGAGCTTTCATGAGAGCTTAAATAAATCAAATAAAATCAATTAACAGTGCTGATTAAATGCCTAATGGAAAAAAAATATGTTGTTTGAAGTGGCTTTAATGGACACACATGGGGAGGCTGATCAAAAGACAATGATTGGATGAATTTGTTCTTTGATTTACAATTCATCATCCACAGCGCATGTCACCCTCTCACTTTTCTTCAGTTCATTGTCTACGGCTCTTACTTTGTTGCCATTTCCCTGCTGTTCACGGCCAGAGGTGTGTACACTGTCCTGCACACCAAGCGCCCTGCTGGAGGCAACCAGGACGAGAGAAACACCAACCTGCCGGAGGCCTCGCATCTTTAAAGACCACCATTTACTTTTATAAAAACTGTTGTAATTTATTACAGCAGCCTTATAAAACACTTGTATGTTACTTATATATACATCAAGCTTTTCAATGTGGTTGAGTTATCATCTGTTATCATCAGAGGTAACTTATCAATTCTACC
This sequence comes from Taurulus bubalis, assembly GCF_910589615.1. Lineage (NCBI taxonomy): Eukaryota > Metazoa > Chordata > Actinopteri > Perciformes > Cottidae > Taurulus > Taurulus bubalis. The sequence goes on from NC_136595.1 coordinate 6,953,813, forward strand.
GACTAAATGAATGAAAGTGAAATCCTTACATGTGGCCACCAGAGGGCACTATCTGCACAATGTATAACAATAATAACCTACATTGCATCTGTTTAATCTTAACACAGACATTTTAGACTATCATTCTGGATGTACTAGACGTTTTTAAATGTAAATACATATTCAGTAGGCCAGTTGAGATGCTGACATGTTGACATCCTTATTAATAATATATATATCTATATTGTTTCCAATGTGTGTTTGTGTTCATTTATGTGTAAATACATGCCTGATCCACAATGAGTCTTATGTTTGCTTCTTGTGTTTGTGGTTAAATCTGCAATAATTTGCAATAAACTTGGGGTGGATTTGGTGAATAAGAGGCATTATTAGGTGCAACAGGAAGAATATCTGAAAGCAACATGTAGTTGCCAGGTAACAGACCCATTTTATCAAAAAGGTCTGAGTCAGTCTGCTGTAGCTACTGATGTGTTTGAATGTGCAGGGACCTGTTGCATAAATGTTTATTTCCAGGATGTAAATCTTAAGAATCATGTGTCTTAATCATCGTCTTTCTTGGAAAAGCGACCTCGTTATAATCAGTTCAGTGCGCGATTCTCAGCAGCTGAACCGGATGCTCTAGTTCTGCATGTTTATGATGTTAGCCGATTAGCAACATCTATCCTCATTCATGAATGACACCACACGGCAGTCAGGCAGTACGAAAAAAATAATGCAAATGAATTGGTGGAATGATGCATGTGTAGTCACGTCTGACCTATAATTCATAATTGAAACACTCAATAATTAAGACTGAGATGGATAAGAGGGGCAGCTATAAACTGGAATTAGCTGGCACATTGTATGAATTACACTTGCTTATTGTTAATATATTGATGATGACAAGTCCCTCGGTTTTGTCAGGTGTCCTTAATAAGACTCACATTAAATGTATAGTAAAGAGCTTCTTACTCATAACTAGTGCTGGAATATTAAACATGCCTAAGGGCGTCATTATCAGGTTTACCTCGTGGTTAATGAAGTCATTTCAACCTAATGGTTCTATGTTGTCAGTAAATCTATCAGTCAACTTCAACAAAGACATTTTGATTAGATTTTGTGCTGCTGGTGTTGAGCATCTGGTGAAGAGGAGGGGTCAAGTAGTTCTAAAGCAGATGATGTTGTGTTAAAGTGCAATCAGCAATAACAAGCACAGTATCTATACTATAGTATGAGTTTTTTCTTATTATGTCTTTCGTGGTAGAAGCTTCCGGTGCCTCTGTAGCGTCTGTTTTGGACGTGTCACTTTTCACTTTTCAATATAAACCTCACTTCACTGGATGTTAGTTTCCGGCAACAAAATCACGAGACGACGTCTACTGCATATTATGGGATGCTGGAATTAGGTACCTCTGGTTGAAAAAAGGTATGTTTGTGATTTTTTGGGGGGCGAACTGGCCCTTTAATTAAGTCATGTCATAAAAACAAGGGGAAGAGATGACATTTTGACTCGTCATAGTTGGAAAAGTTCAACTGCGACTAATAACAACAACACTGTGTTTGTGTTCTGTACGGATGTCACAGTGCGCCATGACAGTGTGACACGGAGCTGGCATGCCCACCACAAAACCGAAGCAGCTAAAGGATGTTCAGCCATCATTAATTGTATTATTCACACTTGGGCTTTTCCTGCTGTGACAGGTCAAAATGTCCTCTGTGAAAAAGGCCTATTGGGATAATATGTCTCCTGTGAGAATCAATTCCCGGAACTGATTTGAAGTCGAGTTAACTGAAAATTGAGAAGAAATAAATGCTCTGCCAGTGTTGTCAGGCGGGGGTTTAGGATGAAAATTGAATTTGGATGTCTAGGAGGTGGAGAGATTATTATTTCTCGGAAATAGTTAGTGCAACATTGAGGTTGAGATTGTTGTTCATGTGAATTCAAGCTTTCATGTAATTCTAAAAAAGGGTGCGTCCAGTTTATTTAGTTGCGGTCATCCGTCTCTCCGTCAGAGGAAGACACCAACTATATGGTGTTGTACGAGAATTAAGGAAGCAGCTTCATAATCATCCGCCTCATAACTCACTATCAGCTGTTCGGCAAATAAACAGCCACCCACTTTATTGCAGTTCCCTTAAGTCACACAGTCATCATTCCCTCACCTCTGACAGGAATAAAAGCAGCAAGCAGATCACCTGGGGCGGATTTATTGAACGAGAGGCAGAAGTAGTAAAGATCGAAGGAATTAATGAGTTTTTTAATACTTTGGTTGACGCACCTTCACACACGGTCAAATCCTCACGGACCGTACCGGTCATTTGCAGCGTGATAGCTGTTTGCATGTGTCCACAAAATAAGAACTTCTTGTTGAGAATGAGTCATCCGAACTTTTGAGTGCAGAGGGTAAAATAATCCCATTTAAACTGTGTTCCGCTTGTTTTAGTTGCACATCTAACAGCAAGAAATACAAGTTTTAAGGAAGTGGTAAACTCAACAAAAAATGAAAATCAACCACGATCAGTTCAATTTGGTTTATTTTCTCTGTTTCTATGTTTGCATGCATCTAAAAAAGTTGACTTTACTTGTTCTTTTACCTTGAACAACAGCTGATGGTGAACAGACTGTCATTTCTTTCAAAGTATTTTTTTCTGCATAAGAGTAAGGTCTTCTTGGCTTCCTTGTAACATCAAACATTCCCTCTCTTTTAATTATGTTTGATTCATGGTCTCCACAAAAATGGTCTCACCAAATGAAAATACCAAATGTTTTATCTTCGGAGGAACTGCTTCAGTTGTGCGACCGTGTGATCACTGGTGAGAGTCATGTGGGAGACGTCGCTTTGTCGAATGTTCTGTTGTACCGCCCACACAAACCTGTTCCACGCTCAACGTTTGCTCCCACAGTTCCTCTTTGTTCACACTTGTTAGATGCTAGTGGGATTATATCATTTTGTTTTGAAAAAACAAATTCAACAATAATTTCATTCATTCTCCAACTGTTTATGTCTGCAACATGCCGTGCCGGTCTACTTTCTAAAATGTTTTTCAGCAAAGGGGCACTCCAGGACTTCCTTTTTCTATTTACAGCTACTGTAGCCACAGCAATGACAACCAGGGCCTTTCCCTTCATATAGCCACCACATATCTATACGTCTATATTTATGATTTTATTGGTGAAACTCACAATGAGCACCCTGTAAAGAGAAAATATTACGTCAACCACTAAACTAGCTTTCTATGTGGTCCCACTTGTTTTTGATTCATCAGTTCATGACCACTTTCTTCAGAGTCTTCTTTTATTTCAAGAACGTGTCAAATTAAGTTCATTGAAATGTAACGCAATCCACATAGCCGGCAGCAGTTTTTCGGGGAATGAGCTAAATGGCCTGCATTCATACGGCACTTTTATTCCAAATCGCTTTAAGGTTTTGCCTCTTATTCAATTATTTTGCACACACACACACACACACGTGTATGTGTATGAGCTACAGCTATGGCAGCCAGCTTCAAAGCAAGACACTGATCTAACCATCAGGAGCAATTTGGGGTTTGCCTGTCTTGCTCAAGCACACTGTGATGTGTGGACATTGGGCCCTGGTAATCAAACTGTCAACCTGCTGAAGACTCATCCTGAAGACCTCTCCAGACATTTGGACCTTGAAAGTAAGTGAAGTTTAGCCTGAGTTTGGTGTATCTTTGTGGGTGGTGGCGAGGCCGCCTCTGCACATATTCCACATTCACTTGATATCGGTTTTGAGGTAAAAATGACAAATTAAAGTTAAAAGTCGGTTTGGTGCAGACTAATCAAATGTGCTGTGATGTTCCTGTACCAGTCCAATAAATCGGGATCCAGGGAGAAAATGCTGCTGTAACCAATGATTTATTTTTCTAGACAGTTTTGGGTGATTACATTATTAGGAGATTGATCCTCCCTACTCTTAACAGTTTTCCCCTTAGGTGCTCTTGTAAAGGCTACATTGTGATTCATTCTTACCTTATCTTAAATGGAGGAACAATTCTTTGAAAGCAGCATAATTTGAAGAATTTTCCGAGAAGCTCAGCTTTACGAATACAGCCCCTGGGGTCTCAGGTTTTTTTCTGATTCTAACATATCCTTCACCTTGTAATTGCAAATAACATGATAGCCATGTGTTTCATATCAGAAATTACAGAAAAAAGCTCAGGTATCTATAGAAAGAGGGAGAAATGTGTCAGAGCACTGTTTAAATGCTGAGAAGTCAGATTGTTTTAAAATTCTTAAAATCTTGTGCAAATATACCCTTACTGATGTAGAAAAATAATGTTAGTGCTTGGAATTGATTTAACAATGGCTTTGGTTAAAATAAGACGTGTATTACTATATACTATAATACTATATACATTTTATACTATAATACTATATATATCGAAAGTGAAAACTGCTGTGTTCTCTCTGTCATTCTACTTAACGGGACTGAAAAATGACTTCATACCAAGCTTCTTATGAATATGTTCAGTGAACAGCAAGGCTGGCGGCTGTGTGGGTGGAGGTGCTTGTGAGTGTGGGGGAGGATCTGCTGGTGGGGTCACGACCTCTTGGCCGACCGGGCTGGTGCTGATGGCTGTCGCGGAGGTGTTGGTGCTGAGGCGGATCTTGACCTGGTGGCAGGCAGAGAGAAGGAGGTGGTGGCAGCTGGGGAGATGCTGCACTTGTTTCACTGAGTCCTGTGGGCAACTGTAAAACCCCTTTGTAAAGTATTATGGAAATAAAAAATAGGACATTCATTACTATGTAGTTCATGAAAAGAAAGCTCTCTTTAAGCTCATTTTTCAGTCTTCTACAATGTCAAATGCTACAGTGTTTATAAGGTGATGGGTAGGTCCTTTGCTATTTCTTGAGCGTCAATTGGTTTCACTCAAAGTGTAGACGGACGCACAGATCCACCAAATGCGCACGGTGAGAGGCAGGTAATGAGCTCCCTTCTCTACATGCCCTGTGGAATTTAATTAAGAGTCTATAGATTCTGACATTTTAACTTTTCTGCGCTGGTTTGTGGCAACAATATTAATATAAACATTGAGGAAACATCAAGTAAACACACTACCTGATGATTCATTGGCCTAGACTGATGACCAGCTGGTGTTAAAGGGGAAGCCCTGCAGTCTTCTCACCCCTTGATCGAACAGTGATCAAACACTGTGTGGGCACGCTCACTTGTATTTCTCAAATGGGGCCTACTGCTTCATGCGTCACATTGATCGCTGGTTCTTCCATCTTCTCACCATGTCACAACAGGACTTTGTGCCCCTCCTGATACAGACTGCCTTTAATACGAGTTGCCAATATTCAGTCTTCTATGAAAGACTGTACAGCTGTAGCTCATGGGGAGAGTGGTCGTTATTAAACCTCAAGGTAGCTGGTTCGATCTCCGGTCTCCCCATAGTTTGCATCTCGGAGTGTCCTTGAGCAAGACACTGAACCCCCAGTTGCTCCCCGGGCGCTTCACAGCAGCTCACTCCTTCATTACCAAGGATAGCTAAAATGCAGAGAATAATTTCCCCACTGTGGGATTAATAAAAGGATTATAAAAAATAAAAAAGTAAGGCCAGACTGATTGGGGAGGTTACTTGTCAATATCACATGGCGGGCATGATTCCGGTCCCGTGATTCATTGGTGAGAGGAAGGAAGCTGTAACACTTGCATCTCTGCTAAACATATGATCCATCTGGGCTTGTCCTCCATCCAAACTAATCACAAATATGGCAGGACATGCAACACTTAGCTGTTTCTCCCTCTCTCACCTTCTGCCCTCTCAAGTCATCGCCGCCTATACTCTCTGGAGAGCAGGCATGATGATTTTTGTCCCATCTGCTTCATTATGCGTATGGCAAACATCCCCCCAAACCCACAGTTTCTGTGCTGTATGTCATTCCCCTGCACTCAACAAAATCAACAATGATGTAAATGAGTAAACTCCAGCCAGAACAGCTTGGGCCTGCAATGTGTAAGCAAGACTTTTGTAACAAACTCAAACATTTCCAAAGGTAAATAGGCTACAAGTCAAGCTAGCTTGCTTGCTAGCTAGCGAACTAGCTATCTAGCTGTTAGTTAGCTTGCTAGCATGTTATTTAGCTAACTAACATGTCTGTTAGGTAACTAACAGACATGTTAGTATCATTCCGATTATTACTATTTAGATTCTGTTGCAAGTAGGGAAGAAAGCTTTCCAAGCAGACTCTTGTGCGGTTTTGGTTGCAGTGAGAACATAATCCGACCAAATTGCAGAAAGGGAAGAAAATCTCGACGTTCCCTGGATAGATATGATCAATATATAGATGTATGTGTCAGTTTCCAGGATGAAAAATATATAGTTGCCCCATTTGTACAAACCCCTCATCAAATTTATTTTTTCTATTTGGTCCACTTTTAATTTGTGCACTGTGAAACCGAACCAGACTAAATACAAAACAAACCAAAAATATGATTTTCAGTCAGATTTGGACTAGCCTAAAAGGAGGATGGTTTCTTTAGGCATCCTTGATGACAGAAAACTTAATTTTGCATCACGATTTATTGATTTCTGAGTGTCTAATAGTGAGAGAATAAACAATTCAGCTGTAGCTCAGGGGAATGAGTGGTCGTCCAGCAACCACAAGGTAGCCGGCTCGATCCCCAGTCCCCCCAATAGCTCACATGTCGAAGTGTCCCTGAGGAAGACCCCCAACCCCCGGGCGCCCCACAGGGCAGCCCACTGCCCCCCAACCAAGGATGGGTCAACTGCAGAGAAGAATCTCCCCAAGGGGATCAATGAAGGATAATTTCTTCTTGAATTCTAAATGATCTGGAAACCTGTTTGCACAGGTGGGTTAAACGAAGGCCATCTGTGCAAAACACAAGGTGAGGAAGAAGCTGTAAAATGTAACCTGACAGCCTTAGATAATCATGGAGGCAGATGCAACAACAATGACTAACAGAGTGAATATATTTAAACCTGGGGACAATCATTTTGGAATGTCCATGTATACCACAAGTATTATGACTATTTTAGCAGGTCAGTAAGCCTCCTCCTTGTGTAAGTCATTATGGCGTTGCTGTGTAAGCCATAATAATGAGGATGAGGGATCAGAGGGGGAACGCTGGGACAAAGATGAAGAGGATTTGACACCAAAATAGATATCCAATAAATCTACCAGACAGTAGCCCTGCTCGGTGTGTGGGGGTGGAAAGTTAATGTTGTCAAAATATATTTTCGGAAGTCACAAAATATAATAGCCTTTCACTAAGAACAGTTTATTTTTTTTATTTTTGCAAGCCTGTAAATAAAGAATAACAACATGTGGACGAAACAGCATGACAGTGTCTTGAAATACATCTCAGGGGTTGCAGATGAAATTATGGAACAGTTACATCAGATTGGTGTGTTAATATGCGAATGTTAAGCGGGGATAATCTTTGCCATGTTCACCATCTTAGTTTATTTTGTTAGAATGCTAGTATTTGTTAATGTAGGCTAAAGCTGAGGCATTTGGTCATAAACCAAAGTATTGGACAAATTATTAGTTTGACATGATGGTGGCTCTAGAGCAGCGACCCTCAACCTTTTTTGCTCCACGGACGGACAATATTTACACGGACCGGCCTTCACAGTGTGGGCGATGAATATATACGACCGGCATAAAAACAAATATAAAGTGCATTGAAATACAACTCACCATCACGCCGAATGAGTGGCCCTAAACTTGTTTCTCTGCAAAAAAGCCGGTCCCGCCTCGGGGCGACGGGAGACAATGACACCCAGCGTGTTCTTTATGTCGTCTACTCCATAACTTAACCCGGCTTCACAAAGACAGATGTTGGAAATGGAGGCAGGGTTTTCAGAGCTTTTTTGGCGATCTCAGGATATTCTTTCTTAATTTTAATCCAGAACACTGGCAGAGTAGAAACGTAATTTTTTTATTTAATTTTTGGCGTAACGTATCACGTGACATGGCAGGCTGAGACGCACAGACATAGAGGGATGTATCAGGTCATGTTTCAAAATAAAATATCTTTCCGACAATGATAATCAATCAACATTTTTTTCGGCCATTCTTTCTGTGTGGCCCGGTACCAAAGGACCCACGGACCACTACTGGACCGCTGCACTATAGGATAGGGGATCACCGTGGTCTTTAGGTTTCATTCTCTGGTAACCATGAATGTCTGAACTGTATTGCTTGGCAATCCATCCAATAGTTGCTAAGAGATTTCCATCTGGACCAACATGGTGGACCAACCGGCAGACAGACGTGCTGCTTGAATGGTTAACATTTTGTAAAGTAGTGGAGGGGTTGATGTTAAGATGTTCCTTCTCGTCCTCAGATCTTAAGCATTGGCATTTGAAATTTGCGAAATGCCAAACAGAGCTGTGAGACATGGTCATGTGAGACATTGTGAAATACTTAATTAATAGAAGGAGTAAGGAGGTGTGAAACTTTTGCTTCCGGTAGATTTCTGATTAGTCACCCTGAGAGACTGTGAGGGACAAAGACGGTGTCTGGCTGGTGAAGCTGCGATACAAGCATCTGCAGCGTCATGAAGGTCACACATCTCTGAACAACTATGTGGGCGAATATCTTTCCGCGGTCTCCCTTTTGGAGGCCTGCGTTTGGAAAGGGCTTTGAACACACATAGTGTTAAGTATCTGCTCACTGCTGGATGACACAAAAATAGCTGAGAAAGGAAATCAGTGCAGTTTGATTGATCTGTGTATGACGAAGACATTTGCTTTTTGTACGTCTTTCTCACGACATAATGGGTGATTCAGGGGATCTATTAGTCATTAATGCCAGGTGCAGGAAGAAACTTAATTCAGAACCACTGTTTTACTCCTGACTAGATTTTGTTCACTCTTTCCTTCAGATGGTATTTGTTGTGGTTATGTAATTCACCAGAAGATGTAAATCCCACGAACGCTGGCTAAATGTGATATTTTCAAACACGCCATATTTTTTTTAAATTGCTTGTTTAAACATTTATATTTACAATATCGATCAATATAAGATACTCTAAGTTTCTTAACGTTTTTTGCTTGCTTCTTGAGTTGATTCAGTGAACCAAAGTAGACCATGTGAAACCCTGATTTTTTGACACGATAGAATGATGGCGTTACATTTTTTTTTTATAATAGCACCCCACCTAACAAAAGTCTGCAAATGTGTTTGTGAGTGTCTGAAATTGAGCATAGAGAGGAAGGATAGAGACTCAGAACATGTGTGTGTGTGTAGGCAGTGTTTTTGCATGGTTCTGTGTGAGTGTGCGTGTGCGTGTGCGTGTTTGCGTGTGAGTGATTTTATGCAACACTTGGTTGTCTATTCAGTAGCAGGAATTATCTGTCCTCTGCCAGGCCGCCTCCTCCACACTCTCGGCTCCTTGCAGATCACATCTTCCTCTCAAGATTGCAAGATACATGTTCTGCACTCCCACTTTACTCTATGCACTTGCCACATATCAACTTCAATATGATTGTATATAAATAAACGGTGCAATCGCAATTCCTGTGTGTTTTGCATGTGTTTGTGTACATGCAATATTTACTAAAGCACCCAACTGTGAGATAAACTATTTGCTTGCTGTTGCTAGAAAGAACATTTGCGTTACTATTTCCATGGTACCTTCTGAGTTGCATGTGTGCACTATAGATGCTGTGTTAATTAACAGGACTCTGTACACAGATGCACATGGCATGGTAGGGAATCTGTTGTGGTCATAGCTTTTACTATAAATCATCTGTGGACTATTTGGTCTCGCCTATTAATTAACTCTCCTTTCTAGTCCTAAACTAAATCCGCTATTCTTTTTCCCTTTGTCATTTTCTGCATTCTCAAACGATTAATTACACAATGCAATCTTGCAATCAACATTAGCACCTTCAAATAGCTTATTTTGTCCATTTAACAGTTGGAAAAATATGTATAATTCTGTTGATTCTTTATTTTATTACCCTAACTGAAAATCAGAACTCACATGAAACAGCTATTTCCCAGACCTCTTCATCCACCCCCAGCACTCCTCCTTCACGACACATTTACATGTGCGTCTCTTCAGCCGCAACATCACTGAACAGCACTTCCACTTTACAGATGTGTTCAGGTTGTCCTTGGAGATTTCCCCATGCAAACAATGCTCTCTTCCCCCTCCATCTCTCTCTGATTCCACCCCCTCTGCCTCTCTCTCTATCCGTCTCGGCTGCTCTCTCCCCCCCGCGATTTCACACCAATGAGCATGTCGCGTGTAGCTCCCACTCGCTGGCATCAGAAACACTAGATATCGTCAGCTCTTCAGATTCATACAAATACACACCAGCATTGGCTAGACGGAGACTGCATTCTGCCAAAACACACGTTGGGGATAGGCAGTGATAAATAAGAAGGGGAGAAAGAGTCCAGCATCTCTCGCACACAGCAGGCTCAAGGTAAAGGATCCATATTCATTTATTGGATGACAAAGTGTTATGTAATTCTGCTGTGGACAAAGAGCTCTCGGCATTAGGTGGTTCTTTGTCATTCTAAATGTTCACCGGGCTGATTATTATCTGCCGCTTTGAACAGCTTATTTTTCCATCGGTGAAAAAACTGTTGATGAAGTGCATCGACATCTATGTGGAACAGTAATCAAACTATTGGAGGAGATAAATACAAGCTCCATACAGTGTCCTATTATCCATTTTCCAGCTAATTCAATGCGTGCTTGTGTTCATTCTGTTTTGCTGCATGTTCAAATTTCTGCCAATGGGATTGCTTATTCACGCATGCTTTTAGTGCCATTTCCTGTGAGCAACATTGACAATCAGTTCCCACCTTCACTCCCTTGGTGCAAAAACCTCTGAGGGCTTTTCAGTCCAGTAAATGTCACTCATCAGAGCTATCAAAGATGGAGGAGGGCTTTGAAGCCCACACAAGTGCCACCTGAAGGTGAGGTGTATCCAAACCCGTCCATAACATTTAGGTGTTTACGTTTTGAACCCTTCTACTCCTACTTACCTGTCCCTTTGTATGTCATTGAGCAGGACACTTGTTATACCTTGTTAATTGTTAATTAGTGAGCATTAGAGGTACAAGTAGGATGATTATGGTACATTCGGCACATGGCCAGGCAGGCTGTTTAACTCTGCTTCCAGTCTTTGTGCTAAGCTAGGCGGCTACTGGCGATCGCTCCTCATGTACCGAACATAAACATGAGTAGTATCGATATTCTCACCAATTCTTGAATAAGAAAATAAGCTTTTCCCCCAAAAATGTCTAGTCATATCTTAACCAATTGCTTTTATTTCCCTAAACATGACAATAAAATGCCATTAGCGTGAGTTACCAGGGGCAGACATTTTAGGGAAAACCCAATCAAATATATCTACAGTTTACATTTTGGACACATGTTGAATGTTGCATTAGAGAGTAGTTTGCAGACATGTTTGATATAAATTATATTTTATTAAATTGATAAAGCCCCACCATCTCTCTCCCAATGTTTATAAATATAATTCTTAGGAATGGTGGCGCCGAAAGAGGTTAGCGGAGGTACTGCAATAGCACCGGGTTTATCAGAACTGGAGAGTATTTCTTCATTTAAAGAAGGGATTGACACTGAAGGCGTTCCCGATGAAAAATATATTTTTGTTCTTTCCCTGACTGGCTTCGGCAAACGTTAGTTGACAGATTGTTCTGCCAAATATTTCTAACAGTTGCCAATGATGGCCTCTCGAATGGTTCTGTTAGCAAAGCAATCTGGCGTGTTAAGGTTGTAGCTTTCTTGCAAATACAGTCAGTCAATGTAATTTCGTTACTCCACAAAAAACGATAGGATCTTTTGTTTGGTAGAACTTAGATTCAGTGAAAACTATTGACAGCCGGGTCCGTCAATTATCAAGAGAACCATGCACTTGCTGTTGATTTTCTTTATTAAAGTTTGTTGTGAGCACCAACAACTAAATCCCAGTCATTGTATTCAGATGGCAACGAAAAAAAAAAAAAATAAAGAAATATCCTAAATCAACTGTTACACGTTGCGTCAATACTGTCACCATTTGTGGTGATTCAAGCAGGTGAGCAAGTGCACATATGTAGCGCAATGGTAGAAGTCAGCTTGTGCGTACATACAGTACATACTATATGGAAACACATCTTCACATCCTACTTAAGAGAAAAGCTTTCAGTTCCTGCGATGCAAAATAAATAGCCTGGAACAAACTTACATAAGTGGCTAAAGGCAGGATGAGCGAAGACATGCGCTCAGCCTGTAGCACTAAGTAGTTAAATCTGAAAGGAGCAAAGCACATGTCCAGATTGAAACAAACAAAACACTTTAGTATTGTACACCTGCATCACAGGGTTTGTCACACGTGGTGGAAAATGGCAATGGTAGGATGTGCTAATCCATAGAAAATATCCAGAATGTTTCACACATGACAGCCATTTTTTTCTACAGTCAGCCACTGAATAGACAAATAACTTTCAGCCTTTATAACTCAATCACCATTCTGTGTATTTCTCCTCCAGGTCCTATGGTTATAGCGTGTTAGCGAACCCCAACTCAATCACAAATACAGTATTTTGTCAGCCATTCATTCTCATTCTCCATCACCACCCCAAACGAGGAATTCAGCAGGAACACAAAAAGCCCATTCTAACCCAGTCACATCCAATCATCTTGGGAAATAGCCTACAGTGGATGACAGGCTTCTTTTATTTTATTTTTATCAACTAAGCAAAATGTTCTCCAAAAAATGAATGCAAGTCATTGGTGTGCCCTTATCATCCTGAAAACCCCTGGCACACATGTGCTTTGAATAGTCCTGTCCAGCCAGTACCAGGGAGATTTACTTGATTGTAATCGGACATAGCTCTAAATCAGATACTTGGCCAAAGATTGGGAAGTCGTCTTTGCCCCCCCGCCCCCCTTTACCTCTGATGTGAGTTAGAGTGGTGGGAACTTCAAGCACTGTCAGTTTTGAGGTATGTCTGAGATTTGTCAAATATGCAAAACAGGTTTTTAATACAGAATATAAATAATTCAAGAGGCATTACATATTGGGACAATATCTGTGAAGAGCTGGTTGGGTTTTTAAACATACTTTTCAGGATGAAAGCTGGTCATCTTGCTATTGATTTTGATTGATATTTGTCAAGTAACTCACCTGGAAGTTGAAGAAATATTAATCAACGCTTTGTAATTAACAATGGGTTAAATGACTGTGATTAATGTGAAAGACGTCGCCCACAGAGAATTATCACCTGCATTTTTGGTTTTACAGCACTTGTACTGTCTGGATCACTCTCACCAGCCTTGTTTCTAGCAGCAGCAGAGAGCTGTTTTCAGTCAAAAAAAGTCCCATAACCCGACTGTGTGCTGCCTGGACATCAACAAACAACAGACAAACACAGTTTGAGATTAGTTGGTAACTATTACTAGCAGGCTAGCAAATCTGGTTAACTAAGCAGCATGGCTGCACATATTTTCTGTGTAACTAACATCACAATTTGGTGAAAGATCTATCTGATCAGAGTACTAACTAGCTTAAAACCTAACGTAAAAGCTTTTTGTTTTATTTGAATGAAATTGTGGTTTAAAATATTTTGACTGACGCTCCTGTAACAATAGATAACTTACGCTTTGTGAACACCTCCTCGTGGCTCAGCTGTGCTTCTTACATTCAGGCACACTAGAGGGATGAAAGTCTTTATTGAGCAGAAGCTCATGGAATCCTCATTAGCAGAAACTAGTCAGTTGTTTATCAAGAATGATTCATTAATAATTCTAAGTAAAACTATTACTAAATTATTATATCAATTTCATGTGGTCAGTTACTTCGATTTGTTATCATCAGCACTCATATATTCAGATTTAATTTTCATTTAACTACTATGTCAAGTTTCAAACAATTACCATCAAATGAATGTGCCTGTGAATAAGCTTAATATAAAATAATAGTATAAGTGGTTGGATGAACCAAAACCTCTCAATAGCGTACATTTATATTTTTACAGATGCCTCCCTCCCTGAGCTACATCGCTTTTCCCTGGTCCAAGCAAATTTCTAAATCACAAAGGAAAGAGCAATCCATATCAATATTTCATATACAGTGAATTATTATAATTAAAACATGTAGCAATGTAAACAAAAGCATGCACATGTTTGTCAGCGCAATCCTCAAAAAAAAAAAAAAGTGGCAACAGCAGAACACAGGAGAAAAACATTAATCCAAATGACATGAGTGCACCTCGGTGGAGAGAAGATAACGTTATAAACATTGTAATATTTGTGAGCAGATGGCCAATCTTTTTCAGGTTGCCAAACAAGCTGCAGGCTTGCACAGTGCACTTCTATTCTTTTGGAGATTAAATTATAAGCTGCTGAGGTTTGTGAACTGGACACAGATTAAATTGAAACGGTAAAAAAATAGATAGAGGAGGGTCTGTGTGGCGGGGGAGTGACATTAATCTCACCGAACATGAGTGTACCTCTGTGTAGAAAGTAGATGAAAAGGGTTTCAGGGCGTTATGTGTTGAAATTCCCCCGGGTAGCTCTATCCTAGCTTGACCCATCAGACTGTTGTGAGAAATGTGCTCAGGTGTCCTAACAAGAGGCCTCAGAGGAGTGAGAGTTTTATGGAACATGGCAAATAGTAAAGAACATGATTCACAAGTCCAACGTTTTAGCGGTGCTATAGCGCAAAATTGAGAACCTCTAAACGGCTCCTATCATAGCAAAGGCTGAGCCGGCAGCTTTGTAGCTAACGCGGCTAAGAGTGCTAACAGCGCTAACAGCAGCAACAGTGCTGACAGAGCTAACCGTGTTTAACCGGAGGGGTTAACGCTACACTTGCGACGGCGTTGTCAGCTGTAACGGCCGTATGAGAGCAGTGCAGTCATGAGCGAGCTAGTGGGGCATACGCAGATGCACTAAACGCATTTTTTTAATTTAGCATGATTGTTTTGAATATTGAAACCTGGTAAATAGTAAATGGGGAAAAATACAATCATGGAACTATACAAAAGAAGAAAAGTCTACAGCACAACATTTTTTGAACTGTCACCTTTTGGGGGGGTAACAAGAGCCAGCTGTATAAAACTAACGAGTAAAAGACGGAGAAATGCTGTAATGCTGTACTGCATGTTGTTCGCATGGCAAAATATATTCTGTTTTATAAATCACTGCATGAATAAATGGATGCAGTCACGCTCTTAATCATCTGTTTGCATATTAATACTTCTGCTTGCTGAACCACTTGCTCCACCTGTCAATGAAAAGAACAGCAGAGAAGTGTAATTATCGGCCCACCCATTGTGCCACAGCGCCGCGGTTCTCCAACAATGTCAGACCAGCCGTACATGTGACTATTACTCAGAGCTGTGGCTATAAATGGCACCTGTTTATTAATTCATCACAAGTACCTGTGAGCCATCAGTGGTGACAACTAAATCATGAATATTTCAAATCGAAAGGATAATCAATGATTCAGATTGAAGCACTGTAGGAACTGCTTTACAAATGAGAAGAACAATCACTTCATGAACATAGAAGAGCACTCAGTGGAGCGTAGATCTCAGCTCGGTGTGTCCACAGCGGCCGCTGCTGTAATCACGTGTTTGTCACTCGCACGTTACACAATACGAATATGCTCTAATTTTATTCTATGCAGATGATTACATGAACATCACAATGTATCAAGACAAAGCGCAAACATAAATATACACTGTAAGGAACAAAATACAATTAAAAACAGTTGTTAAATTCAAGACAATATATAATAAGACAGGTGTAAAAGGCAAAATAAAAGTGCACTGCAAAGATTTAATTAATAAACGGCAAACCGAAAATTATCGAGCCATGATTTAAGTGCTGCAGTTTTCTGAGAGTTTGTCCTTGATAATGGTGCATAAAAACACTGTTTTCGGTGTTTGGTTTTGACCCTTTCACAGAAGCTCATGAATATACTCTGGCAATAAACCACTTGTGCTTCATGCAACCAATCAAGTTTCATACGTTTTTGGTAGTCGTCTATGGAGAAGGAAAGCATAGATCTGCTAAAGGCTTGTGCTTGGTAGCGCGTGTGCACGCTCACGTTGTTGATATACGTCAATAGCCTATTATATGTACAGCCAACGTGTTTTAGAAGTATACTGGAGATGCTGCTCAAAGGTTCTAAGGAGAGAAAAACAAGAATACTAGCTAAATCCAAGCAGAGGCGAAAGCAAGCAGCAAACGCCTGTTCTCTTGAAACGCCGAGTGACAAAGAAGCAGAGCATCCAGTCACAGCTCGGTGGTTCTGCAGAGATGAGACAAGCGAGTGATCCTGTTTCAATGTTTGTGGAGAAATGGAGAGCGCAGAGACTCTGACAGTGAGTGAGTGACTGAATTAATTAACAAGTCCATGAATTACAATCAATTAATGGATATGTGAGAGACAGCTCCCATGAAGTGAGGCTGTGGGAAAGCAGAACAGGGTTTATTGTAAAAGACGTGTGGATTGTTTTATATGTTGTTATTTCTATTAGTTTAGTTGGTGATGCTTTAGTTAGTGTGAGTACTAGTAGTAGTAACCACAGTATTAAAAGTCGCAGTGTTTTTCTATTAAAAATGTAAAATTCAACTCGTCTCTATCAGCACTGTTTTACTAGAATACAGCGCTATCTAAAAACAGCAGGATGTCTATTGGAAGAGTGACCCAGATACAGAACAAAAAGAGGATCTGCTATAAATGGGCACAACATAAAGTGTCCAATGGTGCACTCAGCAGGAAGGAGAGGAGGGATGTGACCTGTCCTGAAGACGTTCTGCTTCTAACTTGAGAGATGACGCGAGACACACATGACCTTTAACACCAACGTCATCGCAAATATGTGCACTTGAGCATCCATGCATGCGTCATCGTGCTGGGTACAGTACGGTAGACTGGCATACGTCTGCTAATCAATACTGACACGTTTTTGTGCAATTTTGTTCCGCAGAAGATATTGCATAGCACATTTATTTGGATCCTCGCTGTGTAGATGAATCTATATCTCATCATGCAAACCCCGTTCCATAATCACTGTGCAGCTAACACATTGTCATAAAAACTGCTGGGTGTCTTCTGTCAGCGTACAGAAATGAGGAAACGGAGGGAAATCTGAAAACCTGCATTGCACCAAGTTAGGTAACATCAAATAAGATCTTCATACACACACACGCACACACACACACACACACACACACACACACACACACACACACACACACACACACACACACTCAGACACTACTTCCCTGATCTAGATTTTGACTTCTTAATCCACCAACCCCAACAGGCACATCGGAGGTCGGGCGGATGTTGCTTGTACTTTTAGATGCATGAGGCGCACTTGTGTATATCTGAGACATTAAAGTGCCGTTGCTGTTTTTAGCATCTTTCCTCCAGGAGCCGGCCCTGCTGCATGGCTGAATAGAACATGCACTGCTTCCTCCTGACTACATGGATTTGTCAGGGATTTTATAAATAGCTCAGCGGCACGTGTCTGTGTCACACTGCAGACGAAGAATCTAGCTCACAACAGTCAGCGAGATACAGATTTGTCAAGAGAGACGAGTAGAGAAGGCACAACAGGAAGAGGGGAGAGGTCCAGTATCATGTTATTTACAGTTTGGCTTATGGATTTATCAATATGTTCAAGTCTCTCCTCATCAACTTCACTTGATGACCGTTGTCTGCTATAAAAAAGGCACATGCTGACATGCATACTAATTTGACTTTAATAAATTGTTGAAGCCTGGTTCCCTTTTCCAATATGAATCTACTAAAGCTGCTGTGCAATGTGTCGGTTTTATATATTTGTTTTCCCAATTGTTCATGCCACACAAGCAAGGCCAAATGTTTTACATGGGATTCAAAGCACTAATTGTGGTGTGTTGATGCATATAAAACTTGCATGAAATAATCTCCCAATTGTTTTACCTATTATGGCTCAATATAATTACACAATCCATGAATGGCAATGAGCAGATTGAAGGACAAGGAGCTTAATGAGCATAACTCGGTGGTGTAATTTGACTGAGATGAAGCCATCAACAAGAGCTAGTAACGAGGCATGTGATTTTATTAGTCATGGTCCTCAGAAGATACATCTTAATTGAAATCATTTAAATTAAATCGCAAGATCAATTTGGTATCTTTTCTGGAGCTTTTGCTCACTCAATAAAGCGTGCATGATAAGTTCAAAAGCTACGATGGTTTTGTTACGGGAAACTTTTAAATGGTTATGAATTTGCCTCGATTTAACATTGATGCCTCAACATGACCGAACCTAAGGAAACGAGACCATCAGCCAGAAGATTGGTTGTTTCTATATAGTTTTTCTTCGGCTTGCATTTGTGCCACCAGGTTGGATTCTGGAAAATCCTGAAAAAAAATCATGCCGGTTCACCAGAAAGGCCTTCACCTCAAACTCCAGAAAAAACTAGCCCAGAACCTGCTGCTTTCAAATTAGAAGTTTTCAAAAGGTTAATCGCTTTTGTCAACAGGGTTCATCAAAATCAACACAAAAGAAAGAAAGTTTCTCGTTCTAACTTTAACGACTGTTCCATAGGTTGCATGTTCCCCAGAAGATGTCTCCAATACATTTGAGTGGTTTGGTGACCTGTTCTCTCACATTACCCTTACGCCAATATTTTCACTTTAACACAGTATGCTATGGGTTATGTTTTTCAGAGGAATAACTCTTTGCATTGTGTGATTTTATGACCTTCAGTGTACGTTTCATCCTTAACTGTGTATCGATTAGCTTCCCTGACTGTCAGGGATTTAGGAACAGCGACGTATCCTGAATTAGTATTGGTGTAAATGTTGGAGGTGTTGGAATTCCCGCCGTCGTTGTGCGTGAAAGTCGTCTTAACGGCGCTCTTTTTATAACCTTCTACAAGTCTGCGGAGAAATCTGATGTAAAACTCAACCCTCCACTGGTGAGCGTCAAACTCAGTCTATACATAGTCTGCTACATTATATTTTGTAATAATCCTCTCTGGAAATAACTCATTACATTAGCAAATGAAATGTACCTTGAGATTATGACTATCACAGTAGAAACCTTTCCTCCAGTCCAGTGCATCCGTTTTATATATGACATCTGATACATAACGTGGCGGTTTCTGGGGCAGACAGCGAACACTTCAGTGTGTTACTTGATTTATTCTTGATTGGTTGGAAACGCTTCAGAAAGAGCATGAAAATCACCAGAGTGAGTCAGGTTTCTATTATGTTTTTTTTTTACTTATATACAAACACTTATATATAAATGTAGCCCTCTAGTGCTCTCACATATGAAGGCAATGTTCATGGAAAGGCAACATCAGAATCCTCATATTAATCCAACCAATACACATATGCACATTCTGTGTCTCTCTCTCTCTCTCTCTCTCTCTCTCACACACACACACACACACACACACACACACACACTTAACAAATTGTCAGAGTAAGACGGAGGATACAAAGTGACAATTTAAAGAGCCTTGGCATTCATGTGGATAGAGTCCATTAATTCAAGCAAATGGCTTTCAGGTGCCTAATAAACAGTACATTTCATGCAATGTTCCCAATTGAAGGTTCAAGCATCAAAACAATCCACTGTTCCAGCTCCACGACTGCAAATAATGCCATCCAATACACAGGAATACTCAAGGAACACTTAGAGTGAATGGACAAATATTATGAATGGAGGGATGAATGGATGAAAATAGATACAATTTGTTTGAAACATTTTATGAAACAGATCCGTTACAAAACTTAAGATACACTGAACATGGGAACACTTACGTCCACTACTTTGACCTATATGAATCGAGTGAGTTGGAGATAAAACAAGATGTAAGTCTCTTTCCACTGGCAGATTCAAAACGATTGATGTCAATTCTATTTAAGTGGATTGTCGCTGATGCTGCATGTGCTTTTGTTATGTCTCCCTGTGTTCTTTGTATGTTATGTTCTTTAGTTTATCTGGTTATGTTTGGGGTTTTGTTTTGTCTAGCTATGTTTGTTTTTCTTTTTCTCTGCTGTACTCAGGTCTCTCAGAAGAGATCTTGATCTCAATGAGATGATTAAGCATAGCCATATATATATATATATATATATATATATATATATATATATATATATATATATATATATATATGGAAAAGACAAGCATCATGTAAATGTATCATTGCTGCAAAGCAAGCTCTTTGACACTTTGGGGAAAACGCTTATGAGATTGAAACACTTCAGAATGTGTATCTAGTTGACACCATATATCTTGTTGTCATATTTTTATTTTTTTCTAGTTTCCTGTTTTATTTTGAAGTCCTTGTTTCTTGTGTCCTCTGTGTATTTAAACCCTGTTTGTCTCCTGCCCCAGTGTCGGTTCGTCCTGTGTGTATCACTGTTCGATTCCCCTGTTCAATTCCTGTTTGATTCCTGTTCGTTTCCTTTGATCCGGTCTTCTTGGAAACCTTGCCTTGTTTTTCGATTGTTAAATTTACTTTATATCCTACATTGGCACGTGGGTCCTCTCTGAAGCCACTTTGTGACACTTGTTAATCGAAACACATTAAAATATTGTCTGGCTCATAACTCCAATGGCAAATGTATTGGTTATATATTAATGGAACACAAATATAATCTTGCAGGGCCTTTCCGACAAAGATTGGAAGACGCATCGTTCTTGTTAGAAAGGGGTTATCATTAAAAAATATATATTTCACTCATTCAGCGCTTACATTTCACAATGTAAGTCGATACATTCTGATTAATTGTAAAGGGACAAAAACCCATCAGAGGGTAAAGCAGACTTAATTCATTCCTTTGTTACATCCTTCTCTATTTCCTCTGTCATGGCCTTTTACATTCAAGCTGGGAGGATTCTACCTGAATGTATGTCCCTTCAATGGTCATCATTATAGTTTGCTGTGAAATAAACTTACTTTTACACAAATATGTGACCCTGGATGGAGCATCCTTACAACCGGCGTCTCATCTGGAGAGACCAATGTGTCCCGGAGGAAGAACATTGACAAATAGTACATGACAGCGGCGGTGTACTAACACGATGGGACAGATTGTGATGAGAGATTATCAGTTTAAGAGTAATGAATAAAAAAAAAAGAATATTCACAATTAAGGGTAATCTTAAAGACTATGACTGAAAATGTCATCTTTGTATTTTCTATTGCCCAAAAAAATAAAAATTGACTCTGTTAATGTTGGTTGGCGGTGTTCTCTAAAAATGATAACTTTGATAGGTGAAGTCTACGTCATCTGCAAAATACGGCAAGCACCGAGCTGCAAAGCATAATAAAAAAAAAACAATGCAAGCTGGATAATGTTGGTGAGATTATCGGAGACAGTGCTGCCCTTAGAACTCAGTCATGAATGGTTGCGTAGGAGGTTTCATTTAACTCTGCAAACTACACTTGAATAAGAAACTTTATCAGGGTGTGAATGTGGATACCAGGTGGGTTTGAAGCTTCCTGCTGGTTGAGGCATTCCTATTCAGCTTCTTGCATAATGGAGTTGCACCTGTTGTCTACCTCCAGTCCAGTCCTGTCAGTTGGCCTTGTCTTTCTGCATCTTATTTTAGTTAATCCACCACGTCTCCCAACAACCTTATATATCTTATACATAGGCTAAATATCTAAAAGGTGCAGACCAACTACATGAAGCATAAATATATGATAAACCACCCTGGCAACAGTTCAGAGATGACGTGTGCTTGATGGTGCTGAGTTTACAATTAAAATGCATGTTACAGTTGTATGGGATTTATTGATTACTCTTCGCATTAGTATCACATTTACTGAATATAATTGCTGTTTTCCAGTTGTACTTTGGGTTCACGTCCATGCAGCTCCATTCATGTGATGCAACAGTTTATGTTGTGTCTTGGTCCTTCCACACATATATTAATTAGCCAACATATCAATCTGTTTGTATGTTTTCTTTGTCAAAGGGTTTTAGCTGAAGCGTAGACAAAGAGTCAGAAGACAACATGATGGCTCTCGTGTCACTTTGGTTGCAAAAAAAACAAGATGGCGAACTCGAGGCTCCAAAACTGTAGTCCACAAACCACTGTGTGACATCACGCTGATGCCACCCACTCTTTGTAATCGCTAATAATTTGACTGGGAGTGCATATGGCTATTAGCGCCGATCTTTGTAAATTGCACTGTTTTAGGATTGAGGCTCATTTGTGTGGAAAAGAGCAAATTCACACTAAATGTACACACATTTCCTAGTTTTCTAAACATGGAATTTGCTTGGCAGTGCGATCCTATTGTGAATTTGCCCCTAAGTATTGTGTGTTTTCTTCAGCAGAATCAACACCATGAAGACCCGACTGGGCTGCCTGTCCAACAAATCGGACTCCTACAGCGACTTCTCCGAGTTCCTGCCTCCGGTCCACGAAACCACTGCCAGGTGTCTGAAGTGAGTCTGCCAATAAATCCTGCGCCTACTTCCGTGGGACTGCAATTTGGTAACAAATTAAATCCCAAGCTTCTGTTGTGTTAAATAACTCTCCAGACACCACACTGTAGCCTTCAAAGTTTGGACGCATTATGAAAATACATTGAAGATTTTAAAACTCTTGAAAGACCTGAAGTGTTCTTTCAGATGTTAGTATTTTAGTGGGATGTCCAAAGTAATGTATTATCCTGTCAGCCAAGATAGCAGCAACACAAATGAGCAATTCAACCTTGTGTTGTTCCTTATACATTTATTTTTGTTTAATCTCCTTTAGAGTTAACAAGGCAAATGTATGGCAATAGAGGAACCTTTCTTTCAGTGTCATTTAATTGGTTTAAACTTAAGCTGCCCTCGGCATAATTTACATAATATATTAAGCAACACCGTTTCAGCAAATAAGGTCAGCCAGGAGGCGCACTAATGCCTTAATTTGTGTATACAACACAGTGCATATATGGGTGGTCAATTAAAGCCTCATGACATTTAGTGTAGCAAGTACCTCTCCAAGAAAATGTGTTTTCCTTCGTTTGTCAATCAGCGCAACCAAGTAATCCGACAATGTGCTCGGACACAAAATGATATTATAAACTTTACAGGGACACTTGTAGCAGGTTGGATATTATTAAGAGACGTCGTTTTTTACTTTGACGTTGATGAGAATGTGCTTTGATACACAAAGCACATTCTCCTAATATTCCAAAGATGGAGCGGTACAATAATGATAATGCATCCTTCTAATCTCCAAGAGACTGTGTTCTCCCATTCACCACTTCATAAAAAAAGCCTTACGATGTGCAGCAGCTGCTGTTCTTCTTCTTCTATCTCATCTCCTTTCTCCATTCATCATTCTCTCAATTGAACCAGATATTACAATTACATGATAGCCTGTGAGTAGAGGGTAAATTATACATCAAACTCTGCTGCCCTTCAATAATACATGCAGAACCATCTCGTGTTAAACATGTATGAAAGCACAGCGGTTGGCGAGCATCTCACTCAGACCGTGTCCTTTGTCTTTCCTCCGTCAGAGTATCAACGGATGAGGTTGTTCGGTGGTCAGAATCGTTTGATCATCTCCTCTCTCACAAATGTAAGTAGACTTGTTCTATTTGTCATAAATCGCCACTGCGCAGGTCACGTAGCGCGCGATCAAGACAATTAATGCCACTTTAATGTCGCAGGAGTCCTTTCCTGTTTCTCAAATGGTCTATTTTCGCCCCCCTCCAAGCGTGTCTTATGTAAGGGTCTCATTTCTGTGTTGTGAGAACTCCTTCCCGCATGATGAGTCACATGTCTGTGACCTTCCCCATGGACCAAGCGCACACTGGCACAGACTCACTCACACACATCCATCTGCACAAACAAGACGTGGTTCATTTTGTGACTGCTAACAAGCCATGTGAAGCTCTTCACTGGGCTGACAGATGAAAGACAAACACAAGTGGATTCAGAGCTTGTGCACTTTGAGAGATTTCTTTTCAATCTCCAGAAACACTCCACCACACACTCTTGCTCCTTTTTTGAGTGTCAAAACTACTCAACCAATCAACAGACTTGCCTTTTACTGAGCCCTGGAAAGGAAATTAATTTAAACTTGGATTAAAAGAAAATGTATTTGGAAGCAGAGAGAAGTTTCCCACCTGCTATGATTTGATTGATATAAAAACTCTGATAGTACTTTTATAGAGAACAAGGTGGTTGGAGTAAAGTCTAGTGGCCAAACGGTGGAATTACAAGTCGCATGAAGAAAATAGACGTCTGTAACTCAGGAGATGATAGTTTTTTTTTAGGTAAATCAACTTCTCAGAGCACACGAATAGCCCTGATATAAATGATCACATCCTTAAAGAGTACTGATAACCGAAATCCAGTTATTTTCCTTCCTCTGTTCATGTGAATGGGCCTCACAAATCAGTGTTTAAATCATGTGTAGGAACGTTTTAGAGCATTCATTAAAAAAGGCTTTAAATGACACCAATTATGTAAAACCAATGCATTTGCCGGAAGCATTAAATAACTATGTTACTGATGCCCATTCATCTTCATCAATTATTTTAATTGAAAGACTCTATAGATCATTTTGAATGAAGCTTTAAATGTCTGTTGACATGTTTTATGAAACCATCAGATTTTAAAAAGAAAGAGAAAATGAGATTGTATGTTATTGCGGTTGTATACATATAATGGGTCTGTTATGATTGCCGCTAAACCGCCCAGTTAATAAAGGAGTGGAAGAGCAAACCGTTTTTTGACCGCAGTGGAAATGCTATTTTTGAAAGGTTAATTTAGCTGAATGTTTTGTTACATAATAGATAAAAAATATGTTCATGGAATTTTGAATAGATCACATTTATCTTTTTTTAATAAATGCTCTTGAATTATAGGAAATGTTTGGAACACACAAGTCTGTAAAAAAAACCTGCCACCACTGAAATCTAATTATTGAAATAGCATCATACTAGTAATATTAGCCTTGTCATTATCTGTAATTGTGGAGAAATACAGAATTTACAGGATGAATAAACGTGCACAAAAAGGCACACAGCATCAAATATTGAAGGAGAATAGGAATGTTATGAATGCAGCTTCAAATTATTCGGTACAGTCTCCGACTAAAACTTATGATCAAAATGTTGTTTCCTTAAAGTGATTCATCAACAAAGAAAACTCCTCAGGGTTCTTTTCAGAATTTGTATAATTTGTCTTCTGATCCTGGCACCGCCGTTTGACTTTTACAAGTGGAAGACACTCAATCATTGTCACCGTGTGAGAGATGCGACTACAAAGTCCTTTCTTCCCACTGCGTTTGATGGAAGTCTCTTTAATAAAGAAGAAAAAAAGCTTGTTTATTCTATTGGACTCAATAACCAATCACTGCTGAAACAAAAGCGTGTTGTCCTTATGATGCCTGCAGTGTCTTTTTCCTTCTTTTTATTTCTTTATTTGAACAATGCTCAGTTCTGCTGCCACCTTGAGCAGAAAACAAACTGCTTAGTGTTGTTGCCTCGATTGCAATTCATTTTCAAAGCTCTGGTCTGAGCTTGCAAAACTATAGGATGCACCACTTTTCACACAGGTCTGTCATCAACGTGATCGTAGCGATCCTATGAAACACTGAGCCGACAAAGGGATTAAGAGACAGCCGGCCCAGACTAAAAGAAAGCTGTAAACACCCCGCACTCGCATGACAATTATCTGTTTTGTCCGGATGAAGGTTCTGACATAACACCTTTGTTCGACAAAACATAGCTTGTTACCGAGCCAGGAATAGAGCCCTCCCCAGGCACGACACACCTGCGTTTCCTTTTCCAATTGACCACGCATTAGAGAGCTGAACCACAACATGTACACACACACACACACACACACACACACACACACACAAAACTTATGTCAAAGCAATAGGAACACTGGATGTTCCCTTGATAGGATATTGCATTCATTTAGGCCTTCTTAATTTAATTCAAAAGGAGGGATAGTGTAAACCAATTAGACCTGACTGCATTCTAGTGCCATTCTTCATTGTGTAGAGCTGATTGTGTGTTTGCTGGAGACCCGACCTGTGCACACAGTCAGCTGGCTTACATGGCTTGTTTGTTAGTACAAGAACATTGTGTGTGCTTGATAAGGCAGCGGTGTTGTGCGTTTGTGTCAGGGTTACAGTTTGTTTTCTAGTCGAGGGAGAGTGAGAACAAAATGTCAGCATTTCAAGAAGCATTTCAAGAACAGCAGTGTTTTAGGCTAAGCTACAATATATTTATTACATAATATAAAGACGAGTCCCAGTGTGCAGCTCGAGTCTCCACGGATTGTCTCAGCCCCAGCTGCTGTGCATTGTCCACACGACTCCAGCTGCTCCTGGTGTCTCTGGTGTATTTACGTGTCTGCACAGCCTCCTGTCAGTTCACTACGTTCCCTTGCTGCTCTGACATAAGACTTTCTCAGCTTAGCGTCAAGTTTTGCCTCAACGCAGTCTTCACCTGCACTCTGGGTGCCCTCTTCTGTCTCTCGTCGTCATCGCTCTGTGAAGACGTGTCCAAACCGCCTGCCAAGCAGCAAACCTCCAGTCCCGCTCCTTTACAAACGAAAGCAACCTGAATACTTAAACAACCTTGGTCGAGTGTTAAATAATCTATTTGATAAACCGATTTTGAGAGCCCTGTGGAGTTTTTTTCCTTTTTATAACTAGACTGTTTTTACGAGTGTTTTCCCCCGGCACATTAAACATCCTGATTTAGGTCTCATGCTATTCTGCTCATTAAAAGTTGGTGAAATGAATGTGCCAACTTTATGGCAACGCACCAACCGAGGCAGTGAAGAAGACTGCTAGCATGAAAGCAAAGTTGTGAACGATGCACGATTTTTTTTAAATGGTCAATACAATACACTGTTAGACTTTGAAGTGGGTATGACCAATATTATACACAAACGACAAATCTATGAGTCGATTGTAGTCTCACCAATTTCTGAATGACAAAGCAATTTCAGTCATTTAGCGTGCAATAACAACGCCTTTCTTGCTTTTGAGCATGTCATTACATCTCTGACTAAACTAATTTGGGTGAATATGCTACGCTCTGGGACACAACGACACTTGTTCAAAGTGTCATTTGTTTTTAAAAAATTACGTTTGTGACTTTTGTGACGTGTTTATAAGATAAGATAAAATAAGATAATCCTTTATTAGTCCCGCAGTGGGGAAATTGCAGGATTACAGCAGCGTTGCACACAAGAGACACATAGTAACTAAAAATCAAGTAAAATGAATAAACAGTAAAACAGCAATAAGAACAGTAAAGAAGAAGAATACAGTAGCAATATTGAATTTAATTTAATTTAAAAAAGTATATAAAAGTACTTAAATGTATTTATATTGCACCAGATGAGTGTACTTAAAGTGGCCAAAGTGATTAAAGTGTACTTTATTATAAGCCCAACCACTATGTGTTTCCTAACCTCACTAAGTGCTCTTGTTGCATAAACCTCACTGCAGCCATCACTGTGGTTTTGTTGCCTCAAGGTTTCTGTGACTGTTTTCCGGTCACAGCGTGTTGTTTAAGGACACGCGAAAGCCAAAAGATGTGTATCAATGGTCGGGGAAATGATGTGCTATTTATTTATTTGCCTTCCCATGAGATCGGGTTGATACGCCCGGCCTCGGGGAAACCTGAGCGCAGCATATCGACCGGCCTCCCCTTCTCCCCACCTCCCAAATAAGGACCAATGCTGCAGTGTTATAGTCCATAATTAGTATTTATTGTGAATTTGGTAGCATGAACTATCTTCAGGGTGAGCCTGACCCAAAACAACTAACAAAACAATATTTTTGAAAGTAAGCTAACTTCCCAAGTCCACACAAATACACATAATAAAGTACAGGTGTCTTACCAGAAAACAGGAGAAAACAAGGTTGAACAAAAAGGGCTTCTCACCCCTACCACCACCCACATCACTCAATAACCCCACCACCCAAAGATCAGTGACGTGCAGCATTGATGCTCTGAGTCATAACAGTGATGAACCTCGACAGATTCACCTGAATCTGCAGCTTCTCTTGGCTTTAAGTCGCTGTAGAGCGAATTTAAGTTGATTAATTAGCTGTCCGGTCCATTCAGCTTTTACATCCATTATCTTTAACCGCTTATCCTGTTCAGGTTTGCGGGGCCATATATATATATATATATATATATATATATATATATATATATATATAATATATAATATATATGTGTGTACTGGATTTTAAAACAAATACACAAGTGAATGTTTTTATCAATAGATTTTTGGTGCAAAACATTGTGGATGTCAATCCAGATGTATTAGCATGCTTTTAAACATTTTACCACTTTTTTTAAACGACTGAAAATGAGTTAAAGGAAATATGCCACCTGTAATCTCTGATCCTCCCCAAAAGTTGCATTCTCAGTAGAGGTCTTTGGTCTCTGAAAGCTTTTCACAAAGTGTGTCCATATGGAGCAAAACCTTTTTCATACGCTTTCCAATAAGTTCAAGTAGACAAGAGGGAACTGTAAAAGCTTGCAGACTCATCTGCTTTCCACTTGTGATACCAAGGTTACTTGGGGACTTGATCAAACAGCAGCCCAGTGTGTGTGTGTGTGTGTGTGTGTGTGTGTGTGTGTGTGTGTGTGTAACCCTGTGTCCATGTAAACCTGCATGTTGTTGTGTATACGCTCTATGCTAGTAATATTTTTGAACATGCACAGATGGACCCTCCCCTCTGCTCTGCCCAGCTTTATTAGGTAAACAGCAGAAATGAGACGGGTGGAAATAACATGTCAGTGTGACACGAGCCCATAGAAAAACATGCCCTTCCTCCGTGTTATCAGTGGGGAGCACATTAATTGATCACTTATCTTGTTGAAGACAGCAAAAAAAAGGCGATCTCTTTGTGGGAGTATTTTGTTGTGTTCTAGTCATGAGAGCCGTTTCCCGCTTCAGGGAACCAGAGTGTGTATGTACTGGAAAAATATCAACATAGGGTGAAGGGTATTATAACATGATCACGCTTCTCCACAATGATGATGATGATGATGATGAAGAAGGAAGAAACAAAAACATCCAGCATCCTGCTGTACATATATGGGTGCTATGCTGCATATCAATCATGTTTTTAAAATACTTTTTGTTGTTTTTACCTCCTCCCCTTACCGTCTCGTTCATGTGTGCTTTCCAGATGGCCTCTCCGCCTTCCGGACATTTCTCAAGTCGGAGTTCAGTGACGAGAATATCGAGTTTTGGATGGCTTGCGAGGAGTACAAAAAAATCAAAAGCTCAACCAAGCTTGTGTCCAAAGCAAACAAGATCTTTCTGGAGTTCATCGATATCCAGGCACCCAGAGAGGTGTGTGTGTGTGTGTGTGTCTGACTGGTGTTTTAATGTGTTTTTCCTTTTACTTAATGATGCTTGGTAAAAGTGTTTTTTAGATCAATATATAGTGATTATGATATCAGATCGAGACTATAAACACTGATGTTTCCTTTTCACAAAGAGGAAGTAAGACGTTGTCTACCTTTCACTGCTTTCACATTCTCCAAAAGAGTGACAAGGTTTACCAAAAAGCGATGTGACACAAACTCTGTAGATTTAGGTACTTTTGCTCTACTAATATGGGCTTTTTTTTCTTCATTATTGTATTGTTGATCATGAATTGTAAAACATTTGATGCCTGTTGGCCAAAACTGCTTGGTCATTGCACACTGATCGACTAACCTGATAGTGCCACCTCAGTTTGGTTGTTCGCCTTATTTCCTGTTTCATATTACTGACTGGCTTTCAGCAACAACTCCCTTTTTTAACTAAACCACACATTAGGTAATTTGATATAGCTTTCCCATATGATCGGACACTGTCATGGTTAAGGTTCAGCCACTTGGTAAAGGAACAATCACGATCAGGTGAAGAAGAGTGTGCAGATCAGATGATGCCATGTGTGACTTTGACAATGACTTCCTCTGAGGGACCCTCGCCTTTTTTTAAAGAAGATGTTTGTTCTCCTTGTCCTGTCAGGTAAACATTGACTACCCCACCAGGGAAAAGACTAAGCAGAGGCTGGAGGATCCAACCCCAACCAGCCTCAACGAAGTCCAAGCTAAAGTCTACAGCCTCATGGAGAAAGACTCTTACCCACGATTCCTCAGGTCCAAGATGTACCAGGAAATGCTAAAACGGGCGAATGCTCAAGGTCAGCGGAGGTCTGTTTGAATCTGATGAAGACCACAGACGATGTCAAACTGGACCTACACTGTAAATCACTAGTTAACCCTTTGACATCATCTCTGAATACTGTGAATCTGCCGGGATGGGGCGACATGCTTGACTGTTTCCTTTGTCCACACCAGCTCCATGCATGCAACCTCTCTAGAAACCAAGTGTCTTGGTGGACTGCACTCTTCAGTACAGAAGAGATTTGATGAGGATAAGCTAATTGTTTTACCTCCAGTTAGTGCTGGGCGATATGTTTTTAAAGATATAATCACAATAAAGGAATGACCTTAAGCGATAATTATATTCATCACAATATACATTATTTTAGGAGATATCAGACATAAACCATGACATTCAAATGTATGCCGGTACAAAAAGCAATTGATATCAAGCTGACTACAACTATTGAGCAAGAGCAAGCAACGATAGAAATGCCAGAAGTAACAACTCTTGATATTTTTTTAATTGTTTTGCTGTAATTTAAAATATGTATTTAGAATTACAGTTGCGAAAAATAAGACTTGAAAATGAAAACCTTGAGATGCAGCTGAGCGACTTGAGGGTTGTTTTCATTTTAATTGCATACCTCATTTAAACTGTATGAAACGCAATGAATGGACATTCACAGATCAATATTGAAAAATAAGTTCAGCAGGACCTTTTTTTAAATTGCCATGTAAATGCCAAAGCTTTATTTTGTAGCAATTTATTATTTCCAATTGTGCGATGGGTCCTCTGCTTGTGGACCATACCGGTAAAGGCCACCATTCAGCTGATGGTAGCTGTGCTCTTTGCTGGGGCATGACTAATGCATTTATTACCATGGATGTCTTGTATTTTTGGTCAGATATAAAATAAATGATATAACACCATTTTCTTATTAATGGTGATATATCAATGGCTGGCTTCATTGGTTAAACTTGACTGACTTGTTGGGGTTTAAACAGCCAATGCTCGTGAAAAAAAAGTGTTTTACTTGACTAAAAGTAGGATTCTGTGCTCATTTATTTTATCAGGAAAGAAACATGTAAGGAGATAAATATCATTAACGTTTTATCGCCCAGCACTACCTTTACTTATCTTCAGTTCTTTAGGAAATAGACACCGTCGTACGCAGGTGGCTATAGATCAATAGGGTAGTTTGTGCGTTTACATTGAACAATGAAGTGAGTGAACACTTATTATCTGAAACGGTGCCAAATTAGATTGCACTTAGATATTGATAAAACTACATAATCCTGTGTATTGTAAACTCTTGCAGGTATTCTATGTGTATAATGAAGGGTTGGGCTCCTTTTTGTTTTCAATTCACTCCTATTCAGGAAGCAGCAGTGTGCTTATCATCTGTGAACTTGTTTCTGTACGGTGTGTATACAGCGCATCCTATTGGAACAATCATTCATTGGCGACCAGGGTTATGTGGTGATTTATTATCATTGATATTATTTATTATTTTTGATTTAGGCCATGTCATTGAACAAAAAAAACATTTGATTAATGTACTCTCTTACTAATCAACATTAGAGTATACATATTTACAGTACCTTACTAAAATGGAAATTGCAATGTATTACATAATTCATTAGCTATAATGTACCGCATAATGAGCATGCAGTGCTTCATTAAACTGAATATCAAACAGTGGCCTCCTGCTAGTGGTGAATTGAAAGCGACAGCCCCGACTCCCAAATAATCTGTTCTGAGTTGAAAAACGTGTTGTGCAAATGTCCTAAATAATTTTCAGCATGATGCAATACTCTGAATAACTATTTAGATATTCTTCAACTTGTACAGTATGTAATGAAAATGTCTGCAAAAAATGTCAGTAACATGACAGTGTTTAAAATGTGCTCCCTCAGCATTTGCACTCCTTTTTAAAATAAGACAATTTGAAAAGATTTCAGGGAAAACAAATATTTTTCTTTATTGCATGTGCACCGTAAAGGCCAAACTGTTGGAAATGCAAGCAAACTGGCTGAAAGACATATCACCCTATATGGTATGTTACTGTGTTCCACATGAATGTAACCTCCCCGCTATATTTTGTGATTAAAAATGAATCTGCATCTATGTTGTGTGTGCTGCGTGACCTTATTCTCATAATATCAAAAGGGTATTAGAGTTATGAAAATGCATTCATTCACTGATCAGATCGACGCATTGACCTCGATTTCCAATGACATTTTATAACCACAATGAGAGAAATAGAAGAAACGCAATCTGGAGAGTAATTCATCTCCCTCGTTTTTGGATACTTTAGGATTGTCATGTCTGCTTTCTATTTCTCATTCAATTGGAATAATGAGCAGGAAAGAAATGTAATGGATTTCTATGGGAAATTAACTTTGCTCTACATTTAAACTTTTTATATTCCGTCACATCTTAGGTCAGATGTTGCAGCTACTTTAAGAATAATGAGTCACCCAAAGTAAAGATGGAAAAACCAAAAGCGGAACAGTGATCAAATATTCATAGCACTATTTTTGTCGACTTTGCCGCTCACGGCAAAACCGGTGTCCTCAACTAGTATCTGGGGCTCACTCACTGTGGATTTATATTTATTGCTGTTGATGACCAACTTTGGTTATGAGTGTTACAATCACAGTGAATGTTGATGGACATCTGTGAGTGAGAAAGCCATGTGTAGGTGCTGTTTCCATATTTTGATGGGATTTAATGCCAATGCTGTCTTTCACACAATTGGTAAATGCAGCTGAATTCAAACACGTACATTGCCAACAAGGAGGTCAGAGATTATATCTGCTTTCCTGTGCAAACCTAGTATTTCCATAATATTACAAAATAAGAAGGCCTTATTTTCATCTTCAACCCAATGCAGGCAATGACATCAGTACCAATCGATCTCTTTTTACAGCTCTGCAATATCTCTGCGGTCTCTTAATGAATAGAAAACACAATACCCATGGTGCAGCGCTGCCATGTGTCACAGGGAGGACGTTCAGGAACAGTTGATTACTCGTCCTGTCTGGCTCTGAGACAAACAACAGAAGCAGTGCAGGGAAAAAACTAACAACAACAACATAAAGTAGACTGTCCATGTTACAACAACGGTATATTGGTTTATTTTATCAGAGGCTGCACCACTCTCACATCACCGAGATGGTGTACAATCTCAATATAATGCTCAATTAGTCATCATATTTTCAACACAGAGTTTAATAACTTTATATGATGCATGCAACGATACACCCGCAGAGAATTATCAACCTATTCTCCAGCTCCATGGAGCATTTTAGCCGCGTGCTAACAGAACATTTTACTGGAGTCTCAGGCCTCTCATGTCCAGCTGCAGCCAACGAGCTCTGATGAACACACTCGACGCTCACTGCCCAGCAACCAACGGCAGACAAGATAGCAACTAGCCAACACTGACTGGCCTCCTATCAAAGTGTAACTTCCAGAAGC
Organism: Taurulus bubalis; assembly: GCF_910589615.1. Lineage (NCBI taxonomy): Eukaryota > Metazoa > Chordata > Actinopteri > Perciformes > Cottidae > Taurulus > Taurulus bubalis. The sequence goes on from NC_136595.1 coordinate 6,987,431, forward strand.
TGAAGAAAGGAAGAAATGTTCACAGGAGATTGTTTGCTTAATGTGCCAATAAGCATCTGTTTGCTAACGAGTTATCCGAGACAAATAATCCGCTCATTGTTGAATTATTTTGGCTCCAAAATGCGAAACCAATTAATGCACAATAGCATTACAATTGCTATATAAATTACTCTAAAGCGGGTATGGAATTTGCAGAATAGCTTAACACCTAAAGCTTCATCGATAATTAGCCTAGTAGCTAAAGTCCCATTAAAGAAAACATCACCTAATAGTGGCTTTGGTATGTTTTTCTTGCTTTGTGCAACATCATGCCATATAGAGAACTAATATACTAACTTTTCATTGTAGACTGTATGGAATTTTTTGGGGGGAAAGCAATGCAGAACACCTGTAACGTAGTTAGCATTTTGCTAGCAAAAATACAAAAAACTTTCCGCTGTTCAAATTCCAGGGTGTGTTTTAATGCCTGGGGCAAAACAATAACAAACTACTGTTTATCATTCAACAGCCATTGTTTAGGTGGAGGGGGTAAACTAGCACCAAATTGCCATATTTAGAGTTGGGTCAACTCAAAATACAATGCATGGAAAAACACATATAGTGCATGCTTAATTGCAGTATAATTCATAATAATGTCAGGCTGTTAAAACATGTTTTATTGTCATCTGGGTATAATATGCACATGACGAGCAGCATTTACATACAAGCACCTATTCTTTTAACATTATATCTCCACAAATCGATCCGTACACTGTGCCATCAGGTCCCTATTTAACCAAATTCCCATAGGACTGGATTGTCCACTTGTGTGTCCCCCCTTGTTTTAGTCACAAACAACAGTCTCTGGGAATAACAGTACCTGCTGCTCCCAGGTATTGACATTAATGATTGTTTGTTATGATCTCCAAGGCAGCAGGTACATTCATAGTGACCGTGTGTGTGTGTGTGTGTGTGTGTGTGTGTGTGTGTGTGTGTGTGTGTGTGTGTGTGTGTGTGTGTGTGTGTGTGTGTGTGTAATGTTGACAAGAGTCAAATATCAGTCCTGTTGTTGTCTGGGTCCAACGTTTCGCAACCCCATCTATGGGGTACAGCAGAAAATAACAAAGCCATTCACCGTCAAGTTAATCATTATCAGTGACTTCTCCAGGGCAAGCTGTACTGGTAAAAGGCCGCATACAAGTCATTTAACAGCTGGAGGTGGTTTTGTTGGAGAGAACATTACTGCTATACTTTATTCATGACTGTGAAATCTGTTTCGGCTCAGCCAGATAACCCTGCTCCTCTCTCATTACACTCCACCTCTCTCCACTACACACCTCCGGAGAGAACACACACACACACACACGCACACACACACACACACACACACACACACACACACACACAGACACACACAATTCAATAATCTTTCAGGGTAAAACGAAGAGCACACGTGACCGCACAGATGTTTACGACGCAAATTAAGCCGGAACAAATGATTTCCGATGCAGCTTGACCGAAAAAAATAGTCGTCGCGCAGTTCTGGAAAAAAGGAAATGTTAACTTAATAATGTCAGTTGTGCCCTTCTCCAATGACATAACCAAAAAGGGTTAACAACATTCACAGACGGGGCTCGTGCTGTGGCACGTGTGCTTGCTCTGGATTCACTTTGGCACCTTTTAATAAATTAATGATGAGAATTTAACACTTTTTACATGATCATTTTAATTTATTTAAGTTTTATGCATTTTCCCAATGGCTTTTGTAAAAAAAAAAGTTGAATGCTCTTGGTTACCAATGTTGGTTGCAGGCTCCACAAAATGATGTATGTAAATAAGTACACACGAAATGATGACTCCACTCATGTCATACTGTTAACAAGATGGGGTGGTGGCATCCAAGAAGGCAGATTAGAAGGTGGCATACAGTTGAGAGGAAAAAAGGTACTAACATGTTGCCTTTCAATGGGTTATGAAGAGACATATAAACCCACTTTGATGTGATATATTCCAGTTTAAAAGGGACTCTGGCATTTATGATGAAAATGTATCACTACAGATGATGCTCAATCCACCACAACTGACAATCTTTAGGATGCCAATCAAACTGTCATGATCCACAAAGAGAGAGCGAATTGTCAATTAATATTACATTTTTGTTTGGTTTTCAAAATATCCCAGCTGGGGCCTCCCGTCCTTGCAGATTCATAGTATTCTGAGATGATATCAACAAATTGATAAATGATTTACGGTAAAGGTATACTTTTTCTTTTTGTCCAACAGACCCCTGCTGACCCTGTGCATGGATGGTATTGAGAATATCTTGGTACATATGGAATTAGTACAGTTTCGGTCCAATAAAGTTGAATCCTGATGTCTGTGCTCATACTATGACACCACCATCTTCGGTTTACAGCTATCAGATGTACTGCTATGACCTTTGGTGCAGTCATTCAGGTTCTTCAGATGATGGCCGAAATGAAACGAGTGAAATATCTTCAGAGAATGCCTTAATGGAAAAATAATTGCTCAAGACGTGCATGGTTCTCAGAGGTCCTACTCACCCGCTGATCTCCAGACATCTCATCTAGCTATGAGTCATGGCTACCACCTGGTCCTGTACGTGAAGCCCCGAGCTCCATCTTCCGTAATACCTGAGGTATAATTGCATACTGTACTACTTCCATTCAGTTCCCTTTCAATTCTTGAGGCGTAAAACCGTAACGTAGGTGGTGTGATCACACATATCTCGCATTACTGAACAGACAAAGAATGGAGTGCGGAACATGAAAAGATAACAATGGAGCTCGAGACACGATGTTTGAACATAAAGGGATGTGGGTGTTTTAAAGGAAACCATGATTCATCAGATGGACAGTTTGCATATTGTAGGCTCTGCTGACCACCTCTCTAAACAGTCTCTTGGGAGGAGTTGCCGATCATAGTGCTGCTGAGGGGGGAGCACACTCCAGTGGTTATTGTTTAACAGCCACAGTGAGCATCTGGTCGGGCCTGCGGCAGGCAGGCATGCTCCTCTTCTCCCCAGAGGACAATCAGGCAGATGAGCAACCTGAGGGTCCTCTGTGCACACTGCCAGATGCACTCCCACAGAGACCAAACTGGACCACTTCACAAATGTTCAGAGGCCTGGGATTAACTGGCTCAGCACTTTTTGTTAAAATTGTGAAGAAGGTCATATTTGGGGGTTAAAACAAATAATCTAATGTTTGGCATCCCCATCTGATACTGCCATGTATCTTTTTTTTAAATATATTTTAACCCAACATATTGTTCTTTATTTCAGAGGAATAGTAGTTGAGATCCAGAAACATTTTATTTCTTGAAAATGTGTAATACTAATCCAGATCATGAAGCCTCCTCTTCAGTTTTTCATATGAGATTTCAAGAAACGTGTGCATTTTACACTTAGGCCAAGGCTGCATGCGGTTAATACATAGGAGAGAACCCTGCAGTTTACCATCATGGTGCAAATATATGCTTTGAAAACATGTGAAATGCTCCATTTACAACACAGCCAAACAAGGATTTGGCCTCATCTGAAGGTTTTGCTGTATTATGTCACATACCCAGAAATGGCAGCAATAAAGAAAAATGTAATCTGTCCATTGTGGAACTGCATGGCCTATTTTTTATTTGGGCATTATAAAACCCCTTCTTGGTGAGACATAGATGAAAAGATTGATACCACATAAAGGTATAATGGATTAAAAAAAAACAATCATAGTCTCATCAATGGCGATGCAACTATTTGACATGCACATGGCTCCCCTTTGAGCGAGTTTAAAGTTGTTATGCTACTGATGTAATAAATGACGATGATGAACCCTCAATTAATCAACGGATGACCAAAGTTACATGTATTTAGTCTATCATGATATATCTGGCATTGGAACATGAATTTGCTTCACTCATAATACTCAACAGCTACATTGATTAACAATGCACAAGCATCAGGACCAAAATAAGTTCAATAACTTGTTGTTTGTTTGGGTCTCCATTTGAAACATTTCCAATATTGTGCAGGTCCCTTGGCCAGAATTTCCCAGCAATTCACTCATTTCTGTTTCAACGTTTGTATTAATGTATTGGTTTAAATGGCCTTTCAGCCCTCCCCTTCGCTCACCACAGCGTCACCGCACTGAGGGACCTTCAGAAGAAAGAAAAACAAGCAAATATAGCCGCCGTAATGCCGGGAAGCATTGCAGACACTTCCTGTGGCATTGACACAAGGTTAAGATGTTGGGCTTTCCCATATTACACCTTCTCCTCTCCAAAACAAACACATGCAGCGCAATTACTCGAATAAGATTGCATTTGCTGTGCCTTCAGCACTTCCTCGGGCATGAAGTCACACTCAGTCTGCAGATAAACTCACCCACATGGTCTCCGTTTAATTCATTCAGTACACATGAGCATGGTGACCACGGGCATCAGCAGTCTGGCAGCGCACTGGATGTTACGTGTCCGGTTAACTTCCAGTGTGTCATCACAACAGCTGCTCCATGTGTTTGTTCTGCAGCCTAATGTGTACATTCTGTATTGTGGAAGTGATTTGTGACTGGCATAGTGAAGCAAATGTAACATCTGGACCTTGTGGAGAGCTGAACTGTCCTCCAGAGCTCAATAGTTATTTTTTAATTTAGTAGTAATCTTTGTTAGAAATATTAGTAGAAGCTGTTCCCCCTGTTGGAAGCAGTCTAACTGCGACCCAATTCTGAATCTATATTCTGATTTATATCTGTCAAAGGAAGATCGACTGATTGCTTTACGGTTTTTGTTTGTAAAAGATTCAACCAGTTGCCAGTTTCATGAAAATAATGCAGTCTAATACAACAGCTCCACAATAAATTTGTTTTAATGTTCAGTTCGTTTTTTCATGTTTGAGAAAGATATTGATTCAACCTAAAGCTATGGTTGGTAATGTATTTTAGAAACATTTCATTGTTATGTGTGTTGATATCTGTTCAACATCCTGACAGCAAACAATAAATTGAAATGCTCTGACAAAAGAAAAGGAAACATTCTGTGGCTGTTATACGCCCACCTGCCTGTCTACCTGAGTCCTTCACAAGCTGCTCGCTCGACACCTGTGAGTCCTAATAATAGCCATGTTAGTTGTTTACGTTCATTATATGTTTACGTTCATAATGACAATTTTGTGAGTGCCTCTTGGAGGGAGACCTCCCTCGTAGTCCCGCTACACCAGCTACTTTGATCGGAAAAGAGTTGGTGACACTGGACTGGGTTTTTCAGTTGGATCATGTTTAAAGTTACTTCTGTTGGTGGCTTTAATGGTCCTTTTAGAGGCCATAGTTGTAGACGTAGTTTTGAATTTGGTTGCATTGGAATATGTTTCAATATTTAGTCTCATTAATACAGATGGTATGGCAAAAGTGAGAGTGGCGCTTTCTAAATAAAATTGCAAATGAGTGTATGTATCAATGGAATTCACACAGTGCTCAAACAGTCACTATCTGTGGGCTTCAATGGTGGCGCCAATGAGTATGTTTACTAAAATGGCTTTCAACTGTGATACAATTTCACTGTGAAAAACCATCAGGCACTATTGCATTATAATCCACATGTGTGCTAATTGTATTGTGCTCAATGTGTCAAATTGCTAATCGCCAAAATACGTCTAAAAGAACAATGTGTTTGGTGACAAAACACAAACTTGAACACAATCGCACAGAATTCGGCTGAACTGACCTTTTAACTCCAAGGAGACGCATGCAAACTAGTTTTGAGCAGAAAAAAGGCAGTTTTTGCACACAATACATGTTATCATCAGGATGTCTTTTTAAAGTTCAACACCTTACTGTTCTTGCCTGTCAGTGGTCTTTTTGTTTCGGCATACTCTGTTTATAACAGTGAGGTATCAGGGACCTATTCTGCTGCCTTTGTCATTTTCTCTTTGGCAACAGTGCATTGCGGTTGGTGGCATAACAGCATCCCCCAAAGAGAGGATGATCCCAATCCTGCTTTCTTATCTCTGCAGATGGAGGCGAGCAGTGAAAGGAGCCCACTGAGCTGAAGATGAGCTTTCCCTCCATCACAGCTGACAGCGCATTAAACTGAAAGGTCCTCGCCAGGCTCGAGATGAGCAGAGATGAAAAAGGACTTCCAATATTGGGTAGGCTGAGGTAAAAGGGCTTAGTCCGAATACAAATGGTATGAATAGATTTGTGGGTTGAGGTAAGGTAGGGCCCTTAGACGTAAGTGTCCTAAATTGGCCGCGGCCTCGATTCTGTCCCAGAGGTGATGAAGCAAGCTCGGAGAGAGATGTGACCTTTCGTTTGAAACTCACTCATTCAGGTAAATGTCACTTCTGGTTTATCAGGATTGTCTGGTGATGCATTTCCTTGATGTAATTTAATATTATAGCATGACAAATTAAAGATAAAGAACGGTGTGTTCCACTGTTTGTTTCTTTGTTTTTCTCAATGTTCTCGTATGAAGGCCATATTGAAATTCAGAGCTAAATTTATTTTTGACTGAAAGAAATCAGTTTCTGAAGTGAATTTATTTAGTACTGTTGTTGTATCCTTCCCCATTTCTACAAGAAATGAAATGACATTTCCAGCAACAAAGCTCTCATTTAAGAGGTGCTTCTAATATATGAGGCTCCTTCATTTCTTGATCCAGAGGTGGTGTTGTCAAGGAAGAAATGCCAAAGATTGTTGAATCCCATCAACACTGGGATTCAAATAATATTGAAACCTATAGTGACCTGTCAATACATGTTTTAATATGTCCCTATCAGTCTGTTTGCATATTTAAAACAATCTAGAAAGCACATCATAAGATGTTAATCCATCTAGGTTAAAACCAGGTGGCAACATCCTGTTTATAAAAGTGAAGCCAAAGGGGAAGTGCCTTATACTTGCATTCTTTTTAATGGCCATCAGGCGGCGGCGAAAATAAGATGCAAAAGAAATCTTGATTGTATAGATGTCAGTTATTGACAGGTCGCTACCACGGCATTGTGCACGTTTTCTTCATAGAACTTTAACGCTTTTACAGTGTGTTTTCATGTTGAAGTTGATTGCAACATTTTTGTAAAATTTAAAATGTCATATTCAGCATCCGGTTGCACTTGGCTCCTGCCTGCCGTGTCACTTCTGGTTGCAAAAAACCCCAGATGGCGACGGCCAAAATGTCAAACCTGAGGCTTCAAAATGGTTGTCCGCAAACCCAATACGTTACGTCCACTTTAACAGCCGCTGGTTCAAACTGAGCAATATTTTGAGATGGCTTGGTTAAATACTTGGATCACGCAAAGTCACTCTGCATTCAGACTCTTTAGGGCTGAAAACGAGGCAAAGACGCTCCAGGGTATTGTAAGAAAAGCATGCAATACCAAAAGCATCACAGTTAACCACACAGAGTCTGTTATCGATGACCACTTAACCAATAGATTATTTAACCCAAATATTTCCAGGGGGTATCATCCCTACGGTTATCATAAGTGTACAAGGAGGCATGACAGCCTCTGGGCAACAAATGGCATCACTAGGAGACTGCTGATCAAACAATTAAACTCTCTGTTGCTTGGATATTAGATAAGGAATTCATCGAAAGAGATTTTCTGAGAAATATGTTAAAGCCCTCTCTCACATATATAATTCATGTGTCACATCTGTAACATTATTTATTATCATTGTCACAAAGGGTTGGATGCTACAACACAGAGCCTGCAGAGCTGGTACTTTGCTCATGTTGCAATCCTTTTTGTGTGTGTGTGTGTTATAACTATAACTAACTGTCTAATAGAAATCGCTTTTGCGTACATCGTGATCTAAGGTCGGTGTGTATGTGTGTGTCGCATCAGTGAGCTTCAAGGACGGCAAATCTCCGACTTCCAGCAAAGCCCTTCACTCAACAATGTGACATGGATTCTTTCTCTTCGTCACTCTTTTATTCTCTCGTTTCCGGGTTGCCGTGTCAATAGGACGGTCGGAGGCGCAGGAGTGTGATGATGACATCACAGAGTAATGAGGAGGTGAGTGGGTGGCCGGCATCCCCCAGGCTTCTCAAGCAAACCTTTGTTCTTTCCCGGCAATGAAAATGGTCCAATTAAATCCTCCCCAGCACAGTGCATCCGGACAGGTTAGGTCATCCCATGTTCTCCACATCCAGTCTACATTAGCTGACTTAACCTATTCAGCGCTGCCTTTTCATGCTCCAACGTGAGATTTTGCTAAATGCTTCAGTATCACAGGAAGTGCCCTTTGGCTTGCTTCCTTTTCAGCTCAGGAATATGGCGACTGTTAAAGGCGTCATTTGTAACCACTTTTTCTGCCAGTACCTTTTTAGAGCAACCCATTTCAGCAGCTATTCCAAAAATGACTAACTATAGAGGCGGTTGATCAGATATCAAAGTCTTGATTGAAGGTCAGGAAAAAAATCATAATGATAAAAGGGAAAAAATTGAGCAGAGAGATGGTGGTCGGCTTCAGGAGGAAGACGATGGTTCCACAACCACTAAGAGTTCTGGGAGAGGATGTGGACTTGGTGGAGGAGTACAAGTTCGATAACACCGTGACACGGTAGTTTGTTTGTTTGGCTACATCTTTGCACTATTGTTTTGTTTCTTTTGTTTTGTTCTTTAATTTAATTTAATACTATTATTCTATTTTATTTTTTTCATATATTGTGCATTTTTTATATTATATTGCTTACCTGTATGTACAAATGCTGCTGTAGCAAAACAAAAGTAAGTATCTATCAACCAATCTACAAGACCAAAACCAACAACGAGTGGATCCTACTGAGAACTAGTATTCCTTGTGCATCCAAAGCCTGGGATATCTCATTTAACCAGATACCATAAAACACATAAACACATAACACATACATTTTTGATATGAACATGGACACTCTCTCAAATCAACACACGCCATCCTGCTGCCATAAATACTTACTAGTGCAAAAGTGTCCACTTCATTATTCCACTGCTGAAAATAGTCCCAAACAAAAACACAATTTCCTCCTATTTGTGTAACAAGCGAAATCATTTCCTATTTTTAGCGACTGTTTTTAAAAATGGAACTAAACTACTTGTTGTAATTGTGACATGTTTTGCTCAACATTTAATCTCTATATCTACCGGTTCTTGTAGCAGTTTCTGCTTGGTGCAGAGGATAACGTGTTAGTCGGAGTTGTCATGCATTAAGCTTTTGGTTGTTTTAATTTAAAAAAAGTAATTATTATTCTTTGTGTCTGTATATGCCAACACATTTTCTTGCCATTTTACTCATCTAAAGAGGAAAACATTTTCTGAAGCCTCTGATTATAGCTGCTTCTTATTGATTTAAGTAACACATTTACATCACATTTCTTTTTTATTAGATGAGAGTAAATGTAATCCATCACATGGCCCTGTTGGGTCTCATGCCCATAGTTATACTTGCATAATGGGTGCAATACAATGTTCCCACTGTCATTTGTGGTTGAAGGTCATTCAATGCTCTTAAATCCTGTATTGCCTCTTGTGGCACAATATCTTATTGTAGTTTTAAAGAGAACAACAACACATTTACAAAAGCAGACATTATGATGTATTTATATTGCTTTAGTAGGCTATGTTCTCTATTTTGGAAATATGCCAGCTAGTGGCCACTATACAGCAGGCTGTAGTCTTGCATTGCCTTCGATTGTCTAATGCCAATCTAATCTGAATTATATGATAACAAAAATCCTAGATAAGCAACCCGCAACTCGTCATATGGTAAACATTCCCGCTTCAGCTTTATTATGTCGAGCGGTTGACTTTACGTCCAGCTTTCTTACAGTAATATAATTAAACAGAGTAAATAACAGAGTAAATACCACATATCCTTCCCATCTGTCCCTGGAATGAACACCTTTTTATAAGGTCCATAAAAAGGCTGGGTGTGATTGTAGTTACCACTAAATGTTATTAGCGCATCAGCCTGTAAGGTTGTGTCATACACACAGATCGATTGAAATCCTAATTTACACAAGATCTGTTTTGTTGAAGTTGATGATAAAACACAAATTTGAAGCTAAAATACAATGGCACACTGCTCCCAAAATGCTTATGGATTAAATGCAGAGGTAAAATGTCATGGTTTTACCTGTGTATGTATGTATGTATATATGTATGCATGTATGTATGTATGTATGTATGTATGTATGTATGTATGTATGTATGTATGTATGTATGTGAGGATTTGCATAACACTGTTAGAAACTGACATATGTGCCAAGTTTAAGAATATTCTGAGGGTCAAAATATCTAAAAGCTGGCCACAATATTTTGTGGAATTATCATGTGTAAATAACTTGTTTTGTAAGAGAAGGGTGAAAAGAAAACACAGCGAGATTGACTGTGGCGTGTTTTCAAAGCCATGAAAGAAAAAAATACTGTACCGCAGAATATCAAGGACTTTTATATATTTCACTTCCCCCCTCTTTCTCTCTCCCTGGCTCTCTCAACCTCTCTGTGATTGGCTGAGAGGGCTGATGACATGCCAGAAGCAGGGGAGGTGGGACTATAAAGCCTCTGCTCTGGCTTTTTCCAGACACAGAGACAATCTCCCTCCTTACTGAGCTCGACCAAACGGATATTTACCCTCCACCCGCTCGAGAAAGCACCGTCACCAGCTCCAACCTCTTGCTGCAGCATGTGCAAAGGACTGGCATCGCTGCCGACCGGCTGCCTGGAAAGGTACATGAAGTTTCATGCAACACTCACATGGCTGATGTTTGGGGATTTGCATTGCAGGATAAGGAGGACAGCTCTATTTTATCTTTGTGCATCAGTGTTAGAGCACTTGAGAAGCTAAAAGAGTCAGTTTTAGTTTGTGCTATATTTAGACTTTGTAGCGTGGATTCCTCGTGTGGTGAATTTTTTCTGTCGGTGTGCAATATTGATCTTGTGAAAAATGTATCTCACCTGTTTTTCTTTTTCCTCGCAGAGTCAAGGAACTGAAAGCAAGGCTGGGAAGCATTTTGCAAAAATCCACTTGGAATCTATCCTGCTGCAAAATAGGGCAAAAAAAGTAAGCATCACACATACTGTACTATTCGTTACTACGACTTAATTATACATTTATCACTGTGTGCTTGGTTAAACTTCCATGTTAAATAATATCTTGCCTTGTCTATTTTCAGGCCAACCCTGGAGGAATGCCTTCGGTGGAAAGAGTCCTTTGAAAAACTCCTGTCCAGCAAATGTAAGTATATATCTAGATTTTAGCATATTTTTTATACAAATGTGTCACACTAAACAGCACACGCAGTTACCAGTAAACACAGACTGCAGTGACGCGTGCAGACGCAAGCAGCCCCTGCGGGTGCCATTATGTGCAGTAAGTAATTACATTTCACTAATTGTGTCTCTCTCCTCAGATGGACTGTGTGCCTTCACAGCCTTCCTGGTGTCCGAGTTCAGCGAGGAGAATATTTTGTTCTACTTTGCCTGTGAAGATTACAGGAGAACCAAGTCCAATACCAAATTACCAGCCAAAGCCCAGAAGATCTACGATGAATTCATCGGCAGCGAAGCTCCACGGGAGGTAAGGAAACCGCCAACCTCAACAAAGGATTAGAATCTGAATCCTTATACTGAATTGATGAGGCCCAAAAAGACACTTTACTACACCTTCTGAGGCATTGTCACACATGCTAGCCCCCACTGGATGAAGAACAACAAACTAATCTGCTTCTGCTTCTTTTCACCAGGTTAACATCGACCATGAAACTCGTGACATCACCAGAGACAACATGCTGGTGCCTTCATCTTCTTGCTTCGACCCGGCCCAGCACAAGATCTACATGCTCATGGCCAAAGACTGCTACCCCCGCTTCCTCCGCTCTCCGACATACAGGGATCTAGTGTGCCAAGCCAAACCGAGCAGCACCAAGGCCGCCAAGCAGCCCCAGCAGGAGCAGAAGGTGTGAACTCTCTCTGGGAAAGGATTGTTAGTGGTTCATCTCAAGGTTTGAGAAGGAAAGAGATGCATGGCGTCAGCGGCTGCAACACGAAGCTGGACTCTGCGGGTGCAGGCGCACAGATCGCCACGAGAGCAGCCGTGGATGGGCGGGTTCTGGAGACGCCGAAAATTGAGGGGAAAAAGGACAATGGAGGGAAAAAATGGAGGTTGATGCCTTAAGTGGACTGTTGAGTGAGCACAGATGAAGTTTGGTAATCAAGGTCAAGTGAAAGTGTAACAGACTGAGTGACAATCAAACAGGAAGGAAAGGAGAAAAGCACTTTTTTCTTTGCTAATTAGCAAACGTGTGGTGTGATGTGCAATGTCTCTGTCTAAGTCTTACACTGTTTCTGAACTGGCATGTAAGGTATGCTTACTTATTTATTTTGTATTTATTTGCTTGTAATATATTTGTTCTATTTTTTACCAAAGATGAAAAAAAATGTGCAATTTAATTTATAATATTTATATCACTGTTGTGTTTTTTTTACGTACCAGCAAATAAAATAAATTATTTGAAGGGAAAAAAATACTAACATGTGTTGTCCTTATTGAAATAAATTCATGGTTTAAGTATATATTTTTAAAATCTATTTACAATTTACAATATGCTGAATTATGACACTTAAAATACTACTGGTATCAGAAATATTGCACCTACTAAACCCAGTGGCGTAGATGAAAAATCAAATGTAAACATGTCAGGTGGATTATATACACAACTACGTGCTAACTCCGTCTCAGTCTGCTTGTTGAGTCATTCACCAAATGATGTATTAGCTCTGAATCATAAGGCCTCCTGCAGCTGATGTTGTGCAGAACTGTTATTCACCTTGGGAACCGCTGCGCTCCGTCTCATAAAGAACTCAGACAAGGACGGCATCCGGCTGCCCTGAGCTTTTGTCCCGTATCACGTGAATGAGAAAGAGCTTTCTAGCAAACAGGAAGCACAGAGAGATTATGTGACAGCATTAACGTAATAGGAAGAGCAATAAAACGTTATTATCACGCGCAACTGTTTGCACAAGCCATGAACTGCAGATAAAAACAAATAAGCAAACCGTCTGTAAACCAAGCATGTAAGAAGAAAAAAAAACATATAGGGTCATGCAAAAACCCTCTGGTTAGGTAATAATGACATGATAATGCTGTTGTCTAATAAGTTCTCATTAAAATGTTAACTATGGTCATTATTATTGCATTGATAGAGTGCATTTTAGCAGCAGGCAGAGTACAAAATATGGCTGAATGTCCACTTTGTGTATTCAGATGTCATCAGTGTAGAGTGGAGCCGGTGTCAGGTGAACAGCAGCTGGTCCAAAGGCCTGATATGAATATATGCATATGAACGTCTCATGATGCTGCCGGCCTCTCCATCCTCACCATTTGACATTTTATCTAGATCTTAGCACAACAATGGCCATTTGTAAAACTGGTTTTACTCTATATGTTTTGGGATATTGTGAACAATGTTGCATCCTGGAGGTATGTTCCGTTTTCAAGACTGAAGATTATTTATTTATTTACAATAATATTAAGAAGATATTAGAGGAAAATACATAGTTTTTACATCAAGTTTTAAATGAACGCACACTTTTCACGATCATCTAAACCACTTGCTTGATCGAGAAGAACGAAATGCACTTGAAATGTTGGTTATGATCTTCTACTGCACTCAACATACGTGTTCACAGTAGTGTGCAACTGTTTGTTCACGCAACACAGTGGAGTATTGATATATTTCTTGGTTGGGGAAGACCAAACCAGAGCTTTAAGTAGAGTGAATATTGAACTTGCAGAGAGAAACACGAATCATAATTAATGCTAATGCTGTGCCCTGTCTAATGGATGTTAAGGTGGGTACCTGTTGGCTAACACATGCTCTTTAAGATGGTGATAAGTGATGGCTGTGTCAGTTTGTTTGAGTGTATCGGCCCACAAATGAATTAATGCAGCTTTAAAATTCACATTTGTTTTCATTTATAGATATCTTGCTACTTCTATGATTTGAAAGGTTCAAGTTGCTATAACAAGATAGTTCATTGCATTTTATTATGGTCAACATGGACCAACCGCTAGATGGAAGCAGACAATATTTTAATTAATTTATGAACTAACTACTGTTGGTCTGTTCAGACCTTTACTGGCAGAATGGAAGTTGATTGGTTTACCCCTGCACCAGCCAGGTGACGGACTTTTACTGTAAACACCCGTCTGACTGCCACCCACTCATATAGAAAATACATATGCTTAAGTCCTGCTTGGTCAAAAACACTAAAGTTGCTGAAGGACAAGGACAGATTGTAGTTCTGGTCTAATTCTCAGTATACAATACCGTTACCCTTGTGAATAGAGACCTATGGTTAAAACAGTTAAGTTTAATTAATTACGTAAACGCCGTAACTTGCCGCGGTGATCGTAACGTTTCACTAAAACGTTAATAAATACCCCTTACAAAGTCGAATTTCAATAAAACACACATCTCCGTAACCCTACGCAGTCTAACATAGCAAACATCCTTTTAAACCCCCTATTAGTACCTGTAAAGTCAGCGGACACTTCTGACTCCTGAAGCCTTCCTGGTCGGCCCACATTTCTAAAACTATGTCATACAGCAAGTGTGGAAGCTGATGAGCATTTTGGTTCCCAGCATGCCCAAATCGGCCAATGTTTTGCCATAACATAAGTAACTTTTTCCATTTTTGAACTGAACGACACAGTTTTTTTGACTAAAACTCCTTCCTAACATGCCAATGCTTTGTTTTATTGTAATTTTTGTTGCAGATTCCGATTATTGTCCTAATCTTTCCAAAAAGGTGTCTTATTAGTATGAGGGCTGTTGTTAAGGCCCTGAACCATACAGTTTGAAAAACTCAGGGACTGCTCGAGGAGGCAATTTGGGGGAATCTGGCTCAAACCATGCTGGATGTTCATAGTTTTTTTTTTATAGAAAAATTTTTCGCCAAAAAAATCATAGAAAATAACACAAGTATTAGAACTCATTTGGGGTTCCTACGACTACAGGAACGCGGGGGAAAGAGGTGAGGGGTCTATCGAGTTGTCCTCCTTTAGATGTTTTGCCAAGCTCTAACCCTTCAACTTTGCTTCTCAGAGATTGCAGTTGTTACTCTCTCGACCACAAGAGGCCTGGTTTTAAAATATCTCTCTCTCTAGATTGCAGTGGAACTACTTTCTATAGTAACAATTGGACTATTTAGGAAGTAACACTTAAGGGTAAAACAGATCACTGGGCCTCTGCTATTTTCATTCAGTTTACCTCTGCTGTTAAAGCCAAAATTAGTGCAAAGGACAATATTATAAGGACTGAGTGACATATAATATTAACGTGCTATTGTGTTTCAGGAAGAAGTTGCTCAAGATGAGAGTAATGGTTATTGTATTTGCTGAGTTCAGGAGGTCAGTGAAGGTCTCATGACCTAAGAAGCTGTTAAACCTGTCAATCATTCTTGTGACCTACATATATGGCACATGTGATTGCACCTGGGATTGGCAGAGAGAGTGAGGTGGAGCATATTGTTGTTCTGCTGCTAACCTGTAGAGAGTTGGTCTATGACCGGGGAGCGGATGGTCAAGCTGTTAAGAGCACGTTTAGCAGTGTTGACTGTTGTTTTTGGCGTAGGCTATGGCCCACAGTAGCCTGTGCACGGTCCACTAATACATTGATTGTACCATTTATAGTTGCATGCATGGCCGTAAATAGCACCCATAGTGCTTTAAGCTAACGCTCACCTCTACTCCACAGGGCAGGACACTCGAGAAGACAATATTGTACGTTTATTTTCCCTTTCATTTCCAACATTAGACAGAATAATTGTGTTTAAACAAATACTCAAAATACGTTTAATTTAAATTTTGTCATTGTTCCTAAGTAAAGTTTTTTTTTAAGCTACAGGATTATAATACTATCATTTTGGGTGCTAAACCAGAAAGAGCTGGATGGATCCTCATAAAGTGTGTGTCTGTGGGTCTCGTGGGTCCTGCACTGAACATAAACTGTACTTCCTACAGCAGTAGTGTGAGGTATATTCAAGAAGTGACACTGCCATCTAGTGGTTTGAGTTATAATCACTACATTTGCCAACTACTGGAAATGTGTAAATTAATTCAGTATTGAATCATTGAGTCTTTTCATGTGTTTAACAAACAAAGGGGTGAGATAAACGAAATGAGTGGAACAAAAAGAAAAGAGTAAAATTAATCTCATGCCCATAAGCAAGACCATAACCTGTGATGAGGAATCCTAATTAGATTCTACTTAGACAAGAATAATAGTTATTTAAAAGGTGCAGTGTGTAGCATTTAGAGGAATCTATTTAATATATTATTCATAACTATGTTTGCATTACTGTATATTCACCAGAAACTAAGAATCATAGGGATTTTTGTTGGCTTAGAATCAGTTGTTCATGTAGCATTGTTGCTGGCAGCGGATTTAATAAATAATAATACAACATATCAAGACATTTATCAACATTTATCAAGTATTAATAATACAATTATCATGTATAATCCCATAAATTTGTAAAAAAGGGTTAGAATTTAACACAAGATACCATTTGGGATGCCACACAATTTTGGAAAAATAGGGAAAACTCAGCTGTTGCTTCTCAGGTCATGTCTCTCAGCCTGTGGAGATGTTTCTGCTCGCAGTGGGCCTTCAAGCCTAGGACTGCACCTCAGGTGATTATTACATTTCACCTTACTTTACAGAATTAATACTAGTTACTTCTGTAGTCTATTTAATAACTCCATATTTGACCATAAGGCTATCTCAGCTGCAGAATTGTATAAAACAGTTTATATAAATTGCTGAATAAAACCCAGAAAGGAACAAGAACAAACCAAACACTGGCTCCAGAGAGCCTATCGTATTGTTCCATTACCTGGAGGCCACCGCAGTTCTCCAACGTGCTTGTGCAACTGCGGTCAGTGGTTAGAGCCCAAAACCGTGGTCTGACCTCAGCTGCTTCTGAAACAGTGTTATTATGGTAAGTACGGCAAACGTTGTTAACACGGTTCTGCACCAACGTTACTACAGTCTTAAACGGAGAGGCGAGCAGAAAGGTATTCAGTTGGTTGCGATCTGCAACCACACTTATAGTTGTCACTAAATTCTACACTGTGTGCCTTTAAAAGCCTTTAGGTAGTCAGGCATATTGATTTAAACACAGACCAGTTTGAACCGCTCCAGGTCCTCATCAGGGCTAAAACAAATCTTTACACTTGGTAAATAAACACCATTCTACAAATAACCAATATTACATCACATTGTGAAATACCCAACAGAGAGAGGACACCGCTATCACAATGACATCAGAATACTGATATCTTAAACATATAATACAAATAAGAAATAATCGGACCCCAGGGTGCAGTCTTATCACTATATATTTAGAAACTTAGGATAAAATAGGATTCATAATGCATTTGCCTATGAATTCTATTCAAATTCCAATTAATGTATCTGAGACATTACTTCATTTTAATTGATCACAAGCCAGGAAAGTTGGGAACCACCGTTTAAAAAAAAAGATTCATCATTTTACTCATTTATATCGAGCAACACTGAGTCTCAACATTTGGGCTAGTTTTTTTTCTAGTTTTTTTTTTTTTAACAAAATAGATGTAAAATGTAGTTTTTCAATGGTTATAAAGCAGCACTGACTGCCTGAATGAGGGTTTGTTTTACAGCACCAGGGGGCACTGAAACGCTGTGAATAAACCTGAACATACAGGCCTGTCTGTTTATCTGACCTTTGACCTTTAGGACAAACATGAAATTTATATGACATGGTCAAACAAAACATCAATCTAAATTAGACACAACTTTGAGGAGATAAGGAATTCAGAAATACACATGAAAAAAAAAATGTCCCAAACGTCAGCTTACAGCCTCAATGTTGACAGAGCCAATGTACTGGAGAGCACATACTGTATGTCCATGGTAAGACCAAACCCTTCAGAACCTTGATAGTCTTCATCACATATGGCTGCATGAGCTGGAGTTTAAAATAGGTGCCGAGAAAACACAGTGTTCTGACCCCCCCGGAGCAGTATATGACCCAATGTGCACATTTCTCAGTATCTCCCCGAGGATTGGCCATGTGCTATGCATCTCCCCCACGCAGACACACCTCATTGTAGCCTGGACCTCCGGGTGTGAAGAGTGGGGGGGCTTTCTTTTCCTCCGATACGATGTCCCTCACATACCCTTGTACGTGTCTGCTGCTGTGTTATTGCAACAAAGTAGGAATCATGGAGCAGGACGTGACAGAAGGAGAAGATGTGCAGGAGGAGAGCAGATAGAAAGGAGGAGAGCAAGCATGATAAACATATCAGATTAGTGGGCGAGAACAGAGACGGACGGGAGGAGTGAACGCAACAGCATATATTGCTGTCCAAGCGTGGGAAATCTCCTCGTGTGGGTCCCTTGTGAAAACTGTGCGGGTGACTTTCAGTTCCTTTGGGTTCACATCCTCTTTGCTCTAAGGATCACACTCGGACCTGGAAAACATAAAGACTTGACACACTGGACGATGCATCAGATATTCATTCTGTTTCTGGTACAATGTTTTAGGTACTTGTACTTCATTTCTATGTTCCAATGTCCTGCTCCTTTATACTCCACTATTTACTGTAAGAGGAAAAGATAGTGTCTTAAGATTTCTGTCTTAACGAGGCAGGAATAGGACTCGAAATAGAGGGCAAATATTTAGATAATCATAAAAGGATACTAAAAGGACAAACGATTAAGAAATAAAGCAATACGCCTACATTATAGCTCTACAAAAACATGATGTCACTCACTCTTGTTGAAACATACCGCCGTATCAAGATGATGTCACTAAGCTGACTTTGGGTCGTGGCTGCATTATTAATCCAATAAACACATACAGGTTAAGATGACAATTGTTCAGCTATTATTTTTATATTTTTCACCTAGGTCAACCGTAACACTCTTTCTAAGCCTTTCCCAGCATCCATTATGTTCTGGCAGGGCTCCACACTTATTTCAGAGGGAGGGTGTGTGCTTCATAAGGTCACCACTTTGAACTCTTTGACGATCTTGAGCACACATCTGCCAGATCTTATCGCATGTCTATTACCAGCATGCAAATGTAGACATGTTTTGGTTTGTAGACGCTTCAGTAATTCGTCCCAGATGTGCGCACAATACCAGAGTGGGCCTTGCAACACATCTCTTCATCTGGAGATGTTTCAAATGGAACAACAAAAGCTCATTGATTCCATAACGTCACAATGTATTGCTCTGTGCCACAACATTTTATTCTCCCCAGATCAAAAGCGATTGGCATCAGCAAGGAGTAACAGTGGTTAAACCTCACTTACAAGTTAATCAGCGAAGCTAAAGCTTGAACCAACCATGTGTTTAATTGTATTATGTGAGCACTGTGGCTCAGTTGTAGAACAGGGTCGTCCTTCAATCGGAGGATTGTCCATATGCTCCCCGGCTCTGCTAGTCCATGTCGATGTGTCCTTGGGTTGAGACACAGGCAGATGGCACCTTGCATGGCAGCCCCCTGCCATCAGTGTATGAATGGGTGAATAATGACATGTAGTGTTAAAGTGCTTTGAGTGGTCGGAAGACTAGAAAAGCGCTCTACAAGTACAGGACCATTTACCATCTATGTGTTGTTGTAAACATTGCCATTGGTGCTTTTATGTACATTCTTTATCAAATAAATACAAAATAGTTATTGTTTTGCTGTATCATGCTATATGTGCAATAATAATGTATCAGTAGATGTTGTCTTTATCTATTTTTCAAGTCTTACTTTTTTATATCAACCACCACTGTCAGCTGCACTTAAGCTGCTGTCCGGTGCACCTCTATATCTTAATGCCAATTATTGCATATCGCCCCTGATAAATAAATAAAGAGCCATGTTTGGAATCATCTGTTGAGTATTGATCAGGTTGTAGCTTGTAGCTTGCCAATGCCATCTCAAGTAGTCACCTCTGTATTTAAAACCGTGTTTACCTGAAGGCAGAACCGGACGGTGGGGGCTATGTTTCGGCGACGATGCCTTCAGTCGGTACGGCATTATCATCTGTAACCTTCGTAAGAGACCAGTGCAGAGCGGCGGCCATGAGCTAACTAGTGGGGCACGCTAACATACGTTCACTAAAAAGGCAAACACTGGCAGGCCTGGCTTTGTAAACACAGCCCAAAGTTGAAATCACAACACACATGGGATCTTTCTCATTTCACAATGTTGCGCTTCCTCGGTTTCTCAATCCTTTATCATCCGGCGTATGACCAGGAAAATGTTTCATCTTGATGGATGTTCCAATTCCTAAAATGCATCTCATGGAGCGAGGAGAAAGCTCAGAGGAAGCTTGCCGGAGGAGCTATAAATGAAGTGCAGAAGTGTTTTCGGCAGCATTGACCCATAAAAAAGGTGTGACACAGATGGAATAATCTCAAACTAGTCTACAAATGTAGCTGTTCTTTTTGTATGAAAACATTTTAGTTGTTTAAGATGATCAAACTGTCCTAGGATTTCATCCGATTGATAGCATTCACTCTGAAGCCACAATTAATTAATTTTCAAGTAGAGATCAAATCAAATACTAGGGAAATCAAGAAGAAGCAGGTCCAAGGATGACCTTGAACAAGGAGACTTGGCCACTCATATGTGTATCAAAGCAGTTTCAGTCGTATCCTTTTCATGATGTGCATGCTGAGCATTAATTAGATTATTAGTTTCCACATATTTCCCAAATTAAAGTCAGTTACTGCTCTCTCTCCAGGATGTTGCTTTGGCAGGAGAGTAAGCTAATTGGTTGACTGTTGGGTGCACTAAAAGCTATTTTAGCATCCTTCAGTTTTAGCATGTTTCTATTCCATGGGAAACTGTCTGTGTTGAAAAGAAAGATCAACTAGCTATATGACAGGTCTTGCTAATGGTAAATACACCATTGACTTTGGACTTGTATATATATATAGCGCCTTTCTAGTCTTACACCACTGAAAGCGCTTTACAATACATGTCAACATGCACCTATTCACATGCACATTAGCACACTGATAGCAGTGGCTGCCATGCAAGGTGTCACTTTAGTCGTGTGCCGTGCCTGCAAAAAAGATACACATCTGCCCATTACCCCAAGGATTTACATCCATATGGTTCAAGTCCACACCTCATAATTTCATAATTAAATGCAAATGTACTTAGTGAGGCTTTCTTTATTGAAAGGGAAGACCTCTAGAAAATGTAGATCTATTGTACTGACAATTTGTAAATGCAAAAAGTGTAATGTGGCACATTGATACTGAATGTATAATTCTTACCTCGGAGAGGGAAAACCAAGGTTTACGTCTGAGACTGTATCATTGTTTGAGTTCCCATCTTAGAGTCCATTGACTGCACATAGAGTAACATACACAGCACAGACCTGCGTCATGTCACTAAGAGAGCGGAGACAGTCAACAGATTAAACCTTCTCCTGAAGTGCTCCTCGGTGCATTAACCCCTCCTTAATGTGAACAAATAATGTGACATGACAATGTGACGTAATGTGGCAAACATAACGAGGTCCTGTTTCCACCATGTGACTGCAGCTCCTTCTGTTCATGGCTGCACACAGAGAAACAAGTCGTCTTCAAGCTTTTGCCCTTTTTTGATAGCCTGGCTGTTTCTCTATCATGTTTGGTTTGGCTTTTTGTTATATCGACAATTTTAAGGCCATTTGGTCTGATATGGTCTGAAAAGCAAAAACTCACTTGGACTACAGGCCTGGAATTAACTTGTGGTAAACATTGTTGATCTAAAGTTTGGGTTTATCTGATCTGATAGAGATGTTGAAGATGTTTAGCTGTCAAAATACACTATAACTTGAGGTTGGACAAGTCTTGCGTATCTGCCAGCTCATGCATTGTCGTGTGTTTTATGAGGCTGTAAACTTTGCTGCCATTGAAACTGTAAGCAAAAGCTGGAATGATACCCAAACTGTAAATGTTTGGAAGCCCACGTAGTATTGCAAAAAAAGAGTATGTCGTTTATTGGGACACTGTTAATCATATTTTCCATTGGTTTTGCTGAAGTTGTGTTACATAAAATTGTTAGCATTCACTGCTGACCTCTCCAATGGAAAATCCATTTTCTCTCTCAACAAAGTATGCAATTTATTTCTCTAAGGCAGGAATGATAACGAATGCATCATTATTTATCCTCAGGTTCAACCCCTCAATGTTCAGGCCACAGTTGTATCACAGGCAAATCCGTTATAATTCAAGACAAAACAGTCCACTCTCCTCTTACCCCTTGTAAGAGCCACATTCACAAGAAAAGCCTTTGCAAATAAACAACTTAAGGAAAACAATTAATGATGTTTTGGGAAGAGCGATTTAATTTCCTCTGTAGATAGGGGAATAGGAAACTGGACACCTCCGTAATCACCCTTCCTCATGCCTGAGGGTTAGCACGGCCGCCTTAGCGAGAAAGCCAGTTTGGGGGTTTGTAGCGGATCTGACATTTCCTCCCAATTTTGATTAAATCTGGCATCAATAAAATGCTGAGTCTGAGTGTGATAATGTTAAACATCCACTTAAAATCTCCTAAATGTTTCTTTGGCTTAATCCAATCAGGTGATTCATGGGGCTCTCACTCTCCCTCTCTGTCATTGTACGTGTTTTCCGTATCAACATTGTCATCGACAATAGTTATCACAATGCATGGGATAGTTATGTCACATCCTGTGCATTAGGAAATTAACTGAAGCGCTCCATTTTCTTTGTTTAATAAGCTCCCTGACATCCGTTTTCTCTTTCACCATACTAAAAGGAGTGAATATGTTGAGGCTGTTTTCAGTTTTTCAGTCCAACCGAAATTCTCAAACTGAAAGGTATCACAGAATAACAAGTTCTCACTCCAATCTTGTTAAATACCGCCGATTGGTCAAGGACCCTCGGCGTCTGATTCTCATAACAAGCTTTACAATTGTATGGAAAGCATCAGGCTTTCAGCTAACTCCAATGTACACCCATCCACGTCATTATTAGACAGGCTGAGCAACTAATGTAGTTTAAATGGCGAGAAAGTCCATTTGAGTCCATATACACAGGACTTTCACCAAGGAGACCTCCGTTCAAGGCCTATGTGACATCAAGTCGGCGCTGACTGGTGATGGTCTTGTTTCAAAACTTCTGTAGTTTTCTGAACCCAGTTATGTAACAAATGTGGTTATTCTACGTAACAAATGTTTAACCTAAACCACAAACATATTACTTTTGTTGCTTAAACCTAACAACATTGTGTCGTGTAAGTTGACTAAAAACTACGTGAACTTTACGTTGGAAGTTCATTTTGAAAAGAGACTGTATGCATATTATGAATGAACTTTTTTCTTTTGAACGGGGAAGTTTATTTTCAAAATACACATACAAGCAAAAACTGGCGCGTCCCTGCCATGTCCAAAACTGCCGTTGGATGGGTACTTCATCATTTGAAGTTGGGGGCACTGAAGAAGCTTTGGTATTTAATGAGTGAGAATGTGTTGCATAGTTTCTCATATCCCTCAGACCCAGTATCACTGAGGCTCTTACTAGTGCCTCTCTAAAAAAATACACATACGTTTCATTACAATAATATTCAACCATGTATCTATACATTGCTTATACCTGATTGTCCTGATCATGGTCTTGGAGAATACAAGCATGCATTAGATGGGATACAGGGCACACTTGTCTCCAAATGATCCAGGAACCAGAATATATTTATTTTGGTTGTACTCATTAGCTGTTAACCATCTTATTTCAGGATGCCTCTATGTGAAAAGAATAATCATTATTCTAATGCCATACATGCTTAAGATTTTGCAATCACATGAAAGTTCTCCAAATAAAGGCCTTTTGGACCTTTTTCAAGTTTGCTGAGAAGCAAGACGTGCAATTGCATAACAATGAGTGAAACTCATTATCAGCCAGATTGTGCACGCTGGATGTGTTCTGCCGACTGGAGCCTGTTAAGAAAGACATCTGATCCGTAATTAGTTGGCCAAATCTGCAAGTCTGAAATATCAGGCTTTGATCTGGGTTTAGAAAAGAAAATGGCAACAGAAAACCCAATTATTTACCACAGAAGCCCTGCTGCTTTCCTCCGATTCACACACATACACATTCTCCTCCAGAACACCCTTGCTTTGCACTGCTTATCTCACAGCTCCCATTGTTGACCTTTAACCAGTGGGAATCGAATGAAATGTCACGAGAGCCGTCTGCATCACTATACTCTGAGCCAAGGAGTCATAACAAAGCTCAGAGATTAGTCCAGGATTGGCGTTTGCTGGTGTTTCAGAAATAGGCAGGCCGAGATCACTCTCGCCTTCCTGTTTGCCAAAAAAAGCATCTGGCAACCCCGGAGCAGTCGCCTTATTTCCTTCCCTGGAAGAGCGCAGCTACGACAAATACCATGCTCACATAAAAACAATAAAGATAACATATAATAGACACGTAACGGTTATGATGCAAATAAAGTGTACCCATTTTAAAAGTGGAGTAATAGGCGCCTGCTCATCTGACTCCAAAGGGCTAATTGCTGTAATTAATAGGTGATAGCAGTGAACTTAAACGAGGTGTTGATGTCTACAAATGTCAGACTGCTATGCATCTTGAATAGTAAAGCATTTGAGCGTCTGTATTTGATCAGGAAAAGCTGTTACATAATACACTCTCATCAAGTCCCATCATTTAAATGCTCAGGATCAGTGGCCAGGAGAAAAACAAGAGCCAAAAAAAGAGAGCTCAGTCCAGCATCTAAAAATACAGCATAATTAATACTTACTGCAAATCACGTGTTTGGCAGGTTGCTAATTGCAATCAACTGCCCATTCCACGCAATACATATCTTTATTGCGCCATTCGGTGACCATTAACTTGAAGAAACGGTGTTTTATGGCGTTGCCTGAGCTTTCTCATGGCCATTACATCTGCAAATTGAGTGTAGAGCTTCTCTCAGCGTGGTACACAAAGCATCAGGATGCCAACTGGTGCCAGTTTATTTGATCAGCTATTGCCGTTGGCCTAAGTACACAACCACTCAAAAGGATCGTCCCTTCCTGAACTTTGGCTTCCAGGAAATGCTCTATTGAAATCAAACCCACTATCTTTGCGTGCTTTCCTTGTCTGTGCAGACGACATTGGAGCCGTATTGTCACAAACAAGCAAAAACACAGCAACAGTGCAAAGGGACTTAACTGTGCATCCTGTTATTGGATTCAAATCTAAAAAGCAACGTAATAAGATGTTGAGGAAAAAGTGTGACGTTGTTTTTTTAATAGGTAATCCAGTTGGTTTTAGATATTTTAAGACTACACTTTAAGCATAATTTATTCCATCAATCTTTTTTCCATCTTTCATGGAGTCAGTGATTTATTGCCGACCTCAACCAAAGTTAAGGGGCAGAATATAGCTGGTTTTCAAGGAATCTGCTTTAATTTTCATGTTTTTATTTTGTTTGTTTTTATCCAAACAGCTAGCTATGCACCAAGTTGTGTTATTACTCTTGAAATAAAAACACTGATACCAAGACAGCCTGGTGTTTCAATCAATTGTGATAAGTGCTGCACTTATGTAACTGGCAGGCCTCTATTATGTGTCTGGGACAAGGGTGTTATTAACATGGAACTAAAACCAGTGTTTTCTGAATACATTGTCACACCAACAAACAGAGCCCTTATAATTGCTACTGGGTGCAAATCATGGTCCAAGGTTTTCATTGTGTTTCCCTTTTTTAAGTCGTCTGGATGTTCTTTGAAACAAGGAATGTTTATCTATTTGTTAGGAAAGTAAAACTGTGTGGAATTCAAATTTTCCATTTTCCTGTTCTGGTTTATATATCAGGACATTAATCTCATGGGGCTCCTCACTCGCAGATTTTGAGGATTGTTTACTTTCAATGTTCTCAACTTGTTTTGCACACTAATGTATTGCCAAAGTGAAAAAAACAAGCTACTCTGAAATCACTAAAGTAGCTCGTTATTTTACTAGCAGGCAGAAAAATGAAACAATGGAATAATCGCTCTCAATCAATCATGACCCACAGCACCAAAAAAATGCAAATATAATGATGTGAAACTCCAAGTGGACAAAGCTTGGGGTTGGCTTGGTTTGGTTGAAAACCACAATAAAACAATATAATAATGCTCTAATATGTTTAAATATATCAAAAATATGCATTCCATTTGTTTTGGTGTACTTTTGGTTACACAAATAGTACTATAAAGTACTGGGCTGCCATGTGTACTATATATCTTAAAAGTTATTTTAACAAGTTGAGCTACATCAGCTGTCACACAGGGAATTGTTGTATATAGTCAATATGAGGTTCAACCTTTTTTTGTTAGTCTAATTGCTTGTTTGTTAATATAATTATTGTTGAGGTGTCATGGTTTGTGTCCTGTTTTAGTTTGAAAGTCCTCTCATCTTGTGACTTGTTTTACTTCCTGCCTTTATTTGTTTTCTTCCCACCTGAATGATTGTCCCTGTGAGCTCCACCTGTTGCTCCTCTGCTGTCACCTGTCACTCATTAGCTCCGCCCTTTCCTTATGTAGCCTCTGTGCTCGCCTCGTCTTTCATCAGTTCGTCCGCTGCCTTTGTTGCTCCATGATCTGTTTATGATCTGCAATCTGTACCAGCCGGCCTTTTGGGAACCCGTAAGACTTTTCTTATGGGTTCGTTGGAAGTATCTTCATTCAATGTGTTCGTCTCTGACTATGCATTTGGGTCATCTCTGCTTCCATCAGCCGAGACAAAAACAAAAAGTCTTTGTCTGGTCCAATGCTTTAGGTCCTTGTTGACTTTTTTAATTAGTCAACAAGGACCTAAAGAACACTAAAAGATTTTACAAGTAGGCAACATCAAATCTTTGAACAAGTTACTTGGCAGTATTTTCAAAATAAAGTCAGGATCTTTCCAGCGTGATCACGTACCTATTCATAATATTTTCCTGATTTGACAGAAAAAGCTTTGTTGATATTATTAAACTGTTTCGGCAACTAAAGTACCAAGTTAGGGTTTGAATAAAAATGGTTAAATTAAGTACGCTTGTAGCGTAAAACATAAGGAAATACCGTCATGTGACTCGGGGCCGTAGCATCCTGTGACATACCGATAACAGTAGAAAGTCCCTCAACGTTCTGTATCTGCATTCTGTGACTTGGTCAATATGTTTTAGGCGGAATTAAGATTCTCTCAGAACATGGCAGCAGTCGAAAGTCTTTTTGAAATGACCCGGACTTATCTCTGTGGCAGCCGTGATAAGAGCCGGTTGAATTCTCTAAAGGTGTTTCAATGCTTTCTTTCTTATCTCCTGCAGCAGAGGATAGACGGGACCTTCCTTTACAGAAGGAAAGGAGCTAACGTCATCCCAGAATTCCTTGCGGCAGGATCATTTAAAGCGACGCACCATTCGGACGCTGTTGAAATTCAACAACACGCCCACTTTGCATAGAATTAAAAATATTTTTCATACTGTCTACTAATACTAATGGGATTTATGTTGATTTAATATGTGGATAACAACAATTTCATTTTTATTTATGTATATCAAACATGTAACAAACGATTAAAAGAGGAACAAGAATAACAAATCAAATGAACAATAAATATAAAAAACTGTCCTTCAAAAAAATTCGCAAACAACATATCGACATAAATAAAAATAAAAAATATACATATACATATACAGTATGTTTTCCTGTTCTCCATCACTCAAACGATTATCTCTATTTATCATATAAACATTTGTGACTGGTAGGACTGGTTTTTAATTTAAATTCTAGCATTGGTAATATTGTAATATTTCTCACCAAGGTGTCCACATTTAAGATTAGATAATTATGTATTTATGTTACGGCATTAAAGGGGATAAAAAAAAAGTTTTAAAAAAAGCTAGTGAGGCCTATAAATAAGAGTAAAAAGGAAAGCTGTAACTAAACATTTTGATTCACAGTAGTGGACGTAGAAAATATTAATATTGAACATCAGTATTTCAGTATGTGCGAGCTACTGAGCAGTGATAATTGTAAAGTGTGACATCAGCATGAAGGAAGCTGGACCTGTGGTATTTTTTATTTGTTGTTTTAGCCATAATAATGTTCTACCTGCAAGAATATAAAAAATACTTGTTTCTTGAGCATAGCAATGTGATAAAGACATCACTTTTAATTTGGGTACAACTTCTGCTCCAGATTACAGTGCCAATCATCATAGAAACTGGGAGAAAAAAAATTGAGCATCTGTGCTTGGGCATTAATCAAACTAAACCTGTCTTCATATTAAATAAAAACAGTTTTGGATGATGGAATTCAATATACATTATACAAGTGCGTTAGGGTTAGTGAAGGATTAAATGTTTCACAGAAAGATGGCGAGCTTAGCTGTGAAGCCTCGTGTGAGAATGAGGTATTAAATAAATGGGAGAGCGTCCAGCTCAGAAAAACACAAAGATCAGTCCTTGTCTTTCTCTTACATCTAACACTTTTATTTTACTGATCCTCTGTGATTCCTCTTTCTGTGTGACCGGTTTGAATGAATGACACCAATGCTTTTCTGTGTTTGGAGACTGAGTTTCATGAAGGGTTTGCAATTGCAAATTAATTAACATAAGGGCTAACATTAAGGGCTTTTTTTAAAGGGCTTTCAGCATGTGTTTTGTTTTGTTGTCAAAGAGTTTTAATAATAATAGCTGTTTCCCTGAGAGGCTGCAATCATACTGTCAGGCCTGGACTAAAAGGAGGACCCATATGCAGGGGATATCCGTATAGGCACACTTTATTGTTTCCTTAGATCCTCTTCAACGAGTGAAAAAACATTAGGCTGTGAAAACAACTTTCTCACTAAAACTTCAAACATAAAACGCTCCCGAAGGAGGGAAGAAAAACAACTTACGCACAAAAACTTTCGGGAAAAATCGAACTACGACTGTGGACGCGGGCTCTGGTGCATGGACAAGGAAAAACACTTTGGCACAGGACAGAGGGAAGACACAGACTATAAGCACATGAGGGTCATGGGGAACAGGTGGAACCACTCAGGGATCAGGGGAGACAATCAGACCAGTGACACATGAGGAAGGGCAAGTGACCTGAAACGAGAGGAGAGTCAGGCTTCAAAATAAAACAGGAAGTTACGAGACAAAAGCCCAAGACAAGACAGCCCTCACCGCGGTGTGACACATACAGTTTTTTCAAACAGACAATAGAAAATGTCAATGACAAAAACACTCAATGAATCCCTTTGAGAGCAGCTCTGGTATTTTAAATGCTATTTTAATTTGGCCTGCAAACATCCAGTTATTTGATACGAGGGAAACAGAGATTTGCAAATAAAATCAACCCACATATGTTGGAGCCTTTTAGACCAACTTCAAAGTACGGAAACTACTCCAACTAAAATAAAAAATAACTAAATGTGATTTACAAAGTTTATTTTCTACATCATATATATCGGATCCAACCTGTTACTTCTATAGAAATTGAGCTGTTGTAGGAGGAAGCAGTGAACCATGAAACAAATATATATATATATATATATATATATATATATATATATATATATATATATATATATATAGATAGATAGATAGATAGATAGATAGATAGATAGATAGATAGATAGAGAGAGGAAAAAATAGGCATAAATGAAGGCAACTGGTCAAATTAAAATCCATTAAGACATGTAATAACAAAATCTCACTGACATCATGTGATACTCATTGCAATTGATATACCAAAATCTTTCATAAATAACTTTGAACTTCAGTCATCTTTGCATCCTGCTAACTGTTCCTGGATCTGTCGGTTAATTGGAAGTTCAAAGCAAACAGACCTTTCTGAAAACCCGCCCTTCCTCAGCTGTCGTCACATTCCAGTCTGATTGGCCCAAAGCCCAAAGGGTGTCCCTTTAAAGCTCCTGATGAGCTGAAACAGTCAGAAAGCAAAAAGCACTCTGAGACTCACATCGGGCTAACACACAGACGACTGAACTCACTCTCAAATACTGCAACTGAAAGCACCGGAAAATGTGTAAAGGATTAGCTGCGTTGCCCCAGAGCTGCCTGGTGAGGTGAGAACTGCATCATCACTTTACCTTTACCTGTCATTTGAGAGTGGCTCATTAATCTGTTAATATATTAAAACGCATGCTGTCGTTCTCGGGTCAACAGTTTCCATCTGAATGAACATAAAGTCTTTAAGTTCATTTTTTTGTGAATTTTCTACTTTCTGAACTGAATTGCTGTTTTGTGAAAATCCTTTTTGAACTGAAGAAGCTTCCAAGCTGTTTTTTTTGTATGCTCCCTTCTATGTTTTGAGTATATTTTGCAATAGCTTGTGCAGATTATTCAAGAGTGTTTTGTCTTGCTTGCGGTCTCAAACCTGAAAGGAGCCCAGAGACATGTTCTAAACCTGCAGTGGAAGAAAACCTTTTTACAACACATGTTCACCATTGGTTGCAGTTCATGTTTTGTTTGTCATTCAATTACATTGAATGTAGCATGTTTACATTCTAGATAATGTGCAAAGTAACTTTATAACTTAATAAATTGTTGTACTGAATATGAAACGACTAAATCAGCAAAAGAAAGTGCAGAAATTCAAAAATAACAATATGTCCATTTAGTTTTTACGCTGTAACTGCTACTTTTTCCTTCATGCTGCCTCCTTCAGAAACAACATGGAACCTTTTTGTTGCAAATGAATGTCTGAATTTCATTAATCAACCTGACATACACATATACGTACAATATATCAGAGTAATCCTTATGAAAGCTTAGATAAACATCATGGCTGGATTATTATTACTTCCGTGTCTAAGGAGTTAAAACAAAGACTGTGTCACACAAGTCGTCTGCTTTCTGTCATCCAGGGCGAAGGAGATCAAGTCGAAATTGGGCATTTTACTGCAGAAGCCAGAAAATGCCATCGACCTCATCATCCCCTACCCCGAGAAGGCTGAGAAGAAGCCAGAGAAGCAGCAGAAGTGAGTCTCTCTCTGATTAATGTCTGTGGAGGTGAGGGACGTTTGCTGGAGTGTAAACCAGATCATTGATGGTAAAGTGGCCAACAGAGCCCAGAGCAGGTACGAGATACGGAGATCAACGCACCTTCATAAACCTCTCTCGACACTGACTGGGCTCAGATGCCACGGTTTATGCCACAAAGCCTCATTTTATCAGGCATCCCCTTAAAGACTGGGTTACAGATGATCTATACGATGTAGAAGAGGTTGAACTACTTCACTTGTTACTTTTTCTACCACACACCTATACAGCAATCTTTTAAGTGGAAATATGCCATTCATGAATTTTGTGGCAAAAGTTGGTTTAGTTGAAACAACTCAGCACTTATTTCCTACAAGTGACGAGGCTTTGTCTTAGTTCCTTTTGTGGTGGAGACCGGACACCTCTTTATTACTCTCTTGCCACTGCAACGCATGTGGATCATTTACATCTCAGCTGCTTTGGAAGCAGCCGCATGTCTAAATGCTCCCGCGTCTGTGTCTGGTACACACAGCAGACACGACCCATTCCCGGTGGATGTTTCCCAGACTTAAATCTCTCAGCAGAAATCAAAGCATCGATCAAAGGATGCAGCCTGGTTTGGGGAACTGCGGAGAGAAAAAAAACCCGTCAAATTTGTATTTATAGCTTAGTTGTTTTTACTCTGTAGAGTTTATTTCGACTGCATTATGTTTGCTGACAATACAAACAGTGGTTGTGTATAGGCCTTTAGAGAATAGCCCCCTTATGCATCATTGTGGTTCCAGAGCTTTCATCAAACATCACTTTTTTTCAACCTTTTTTTCAAAAGTAGGATGTCTCTTAATGCTGATGGTGAGACAATGATAAAGACTTATTCACATTCGTAATAGTATTGCATTTGAGACTGTATTTGTAAACTGTTGCAATACTTTGAACCCGTTTTTTCCTGAAGATCACAAACTGAACTGAGGTATTTTGTGTGTGCAGGCCGACTCCTGAGGAGGCTGCTCAGTGGCGTGAGGGTCTGGACCGAGTCCTGAACAACAGCTGTAGGTCTACCCTCTCTCTCTTACTCTCTCTTTCTCTCTCCCCTTTGTGTCCCAGTGTGGGATCTGAACCCCGTTACGTTTTCTGAATATATTAATCAGAAAACGTAACATTTTTAAACTGACAGCAAACATTGCTTTCAGTGTTGGCACATATCTTGCAAAAATGTCTTCTTCTCCTCCATGATGGTGCGATTTGTCCAAACCAGCTTTTTCCACACAGCTGATGGACGCTCATTTATTTCCACACAAGAAGAATCCTCCCTTAAATCCCGAAATAGACGCATTAAGGTCACCCTAAGACTTTGTTGACGTTCGTCCAGCCAAACAATGAGAGCACCGTGATTTCACAGCGGCCGAAGCTGCCGTCTTCATTACGTAACAGCTGGAGCGTTGGTTTAAGGAGAAAACACGGCTTGGAGGTCTAGTGTCTGTCTCTCAAGGTGCTGAAACGGGTCCTCCCGACAGGGTTTGGTTTCCATAACAACAATACAACTTGTGTGCTTGTTAATAATGTATATTTATATTGCGGGTTAGACAGCACGTCACTGTTTGTTTGTTTAATTGAAGAAAGATAATGATGACGGGGTTTCAAGTATTGTCGCGTGCATAATCAGGTTTTCAAACCTCAACATTGGCAACAAAATCCAGAAAGATACAAATTAATCATATGCAAGTAATCAACAGGGATTCTTTATCAATGCTAGATTTCAAACAAACATCTCCATGCCCAACCTTATTAGGCCTGCATACTCTCGTGCCAATTTTTGATGGTGCAGAGGCGCCTGCACTGCTTAGCAACCGTAAACATCCCATCATAGCATTGAGGCCATACATACATATCTCACTTACCAGAAACCCCTGATTTCTGAGCTGATCATCTCCAGCCGCCGTAGGTTTTAAAATATTATTTGTGGGCCAGATGTTTTAGCTCGTGGACGTGGTTTTTTTTTCAACTATTTGCAACAGTCTTAACTGTTGATATATTTATCCAGGAACTCCGTTGTTTTCTCATGTAAAACTGCAACATTTGAGGGAGATTATAGTTTAAACTGTAGGTGTTGATTGGAAGACATTTACACACCATAGATTACTCTACGGTTTACTCCACAAAGTGCACAGAAAGCCTAAGAGCCAGCTGATGATTAGCTCCAATGGTTAACCGTATTTAGTGGAACGTGTTAACTCTCCTGCTAATAAGTCACTTAAGATGCCACTGCACGTCCACATACAGATGTTCCTGCGCAGCTGTTGCACTGTATGGGAAGGGACGAGCATTGGGTGGTAAAAGACCTTTCTAAGTGGCTCCTTCTGCACAGTCCTGGTCAGAGAGATGCATGTTTACAAGCCTGCGTGGATGCGCACTCTGCGTGTGTTGTGGTGAAATCTCATGGGAGAGGTCTAAATGATTTCGCCACAGTTGATTTATTGCACAGGTCTTGCAAACTGCTGCGCCGTGATTATTTATCTACGTGAGCTTTTGCATTAATATTATTCTTTATGGCTTCTCTCTTTGTTAATTCCCACGGGATTATCTGTGAGTTATTTCCTCTCAAATGCAGAACAACCCTCCCTCCTTTGGCCTAAAAGGGAAAAAATTGCATCACTCGATGTATATTATGCAACAGGAAATAAATAATGTATGACTACTCTCTGATAAAGAACATCGCAGTCGGAGAGAAATTAATCTAATTTTCAAATTCAGTTTTGAATCACTTGACTACAACTGAAATGAATTCAACATATATGGAAGTGAAATATTGTAGAGCATTGAATGCATGACAAACAAACACTGAAGCTACTATTGTTGCAGCTCTGATGCACATGCAGCCATACATTCACATTAGTGCCTGTGAGTGTGTGCTTCTCTTTTTGTTTGTCCTTGAACTGAAGGTCTATCCCAAAAAAAAAAGAGCCGCAGCTCTGAGCTATTTTGAACCAAACTAGCCATTTAGATTGCAGATAAAAACCCGAGGCCACAGCAAAAAGCTTATCATCTGCAGCACATGTTGGTTCAGACAATGGGACCTTCGCAGGCATAATCTTGAACTACAATGGTCTTTGCTGAAATGAGTGGTTGTTTCTTGTCTTATGGATCCTTATCTTGCTTTTATTTTGGACATTGTTTATGACATTTCTGAAAAGGTAATTGTCTGTTTTTGTAAATAAGTATGCATTGTTATGTTAAACTATTTGTAAAGTTTGAAAGAAGTCTCTGTTTTCACTCCTTTTTATAAATAGTTATTGATCCAAAAAAAAATCTCCTTTTCCTGATCTTCGTCCATCCAGAAAGTTTTTGGAAAACTAATACTATGAATGGGAAATGGACAATCACACTTTCCTCTATGAATAACCAAACCTCTGTAGTATA
The DNA here is from genome assembly GCF_910589615.1 of Taurulus bubalis. NCBI lineage: Eukaryota > Metazoa > Chordata > Actinopteri > Perciformes > Cottidae > Taurulus > Taurulus bubalis. Next base: position 7,021,833 of record NC_136595.1, read on the forward strand.
TGCCACCACTTTATAATGTTTATTGGCACAAACATATCATTTCCAATACTTCACCTCTCACTTCTGCAAATAATGTAGTAAAAGCTTGTAAATATGGAATCTGGAACAAAGCTATAAAAGAATGGCTTTTTAGGCCGAGGTGTCTGTTATGGAAATGCACTAATGTATTTCAAATGTTGACGGCTTCAATATGGAAAGAGACACGAGGCGCTCATGTGATTATTTGCAAAAGTGTGACCAAACAAAAGAAGTGTTCTCACTTCACAAGCTGCATCACTGATGTACTTTAAAACTTATTTTGTCCTTGAAGTCTTCATAAGTGACAGTATATGAACGCGTTCTGACAAGAATAAGCGTCTAATCAATTTCATAACTTAAAAATATAATTCTGCCAAGCAAAGATAGCGTGATGAAACTTCAGATTGTCGTTGACAATATTTTGGACTGTACCTTTTTAATTATTAAATGACACATTTTTCATGTGTCTTTGTATATAACCTTAGCACAAATGTGACATCGGTCAATGGAAAAGTGCAATCTCAGAGGCTTGTTCAGAATGTGATCATGAAAAGGACCTTAAATAATCCCTTTTTCTATATTCTGTTATATAGCCTAATACATCTCTCTCTCTATTTCTCTTTTCCACCCCTCCTCTCCTTTCTCCATTAGATGGTCTGGCCGCTTTCCGTAGCTTCCTGCAGTCCGAGTTCAGTGATGAGAACATTGAGTTCTGGATGACCTGCGAGGACTTCAAGAAGACCAAGAACCCTGTGAAAATGGCCACCAAGGCCAAGAAGATCTACGAAGACTTCATCCAGTCTGAGGGACCCAGAGAGGTCAGGGACTCCTGAGACTTTGCTCATGTGTATGCACTCAACACCACATGGAATAGACAGAGTTCATCAAGTAGTGAGGTTTCAATTATGAGCTTTCACTTTAAAACTAGGGCTATTAGTATTGATATTGAGAAACGACATCAAACCAAAAAGCCCAGTCCAATGCCGACTCTTTTTCCGTGAAAGTAGACAGCAGCAAGTAGCTCCAAAAGTTGCTAAATCTAGCGAGAAAGTCGTCAAGTCTGCAACACTAACTAACTAAGTTCCTTCAGCCCTCCTTCCAAAGCCTCTCCCTCCCCAAATTATCCATATGAACAAATGCAATGATCGGACAGGCTTATTACAGACAAGCCACAGATACCAGATTTATTGTGTTCAATGTATTAACTGCTGTTGGCTTGTAAAGAGAATTTCAACAAACATAACAACCGTATTTTAAGAATATTACCGATCCTTGCTTTATTACCTTGTCTTGCCAAAGAATTTTTTCATGATGAGTAATATAGGCTTTATTTAGGCAACACTTCACTCCTGAGAAGCTATTTAAAAGTGAACAGTGTTGTCAAAATAAAGGGGAGATGAAATGTTTGAAATGAAAAGCTGCCTGTATAACAACTTGCATGCATTTGAAGGACGAGGAGTCTTTATCTAATCAGATGAACGATTGAGTGGAGGAGAAATACAGGCGCGCTTGAGTGTAAACAGATGAGGTTACAGGCAGAGAATGTACTGAGACTCTTAACCCCAGTGAACAGCACAAGGATGAAAACACACACACACACACACACACACACCTTTGGCACATTATCTCCAACTGCTTTAAACTAGTTGTTGTAAACATCAATAGTTTCCGGCCAAACAGGACTTGATTTAGTTTCTCTTCCACCACAGGTGAACATTGATCACTTCACCAAGGACGTGACCCTGAGAAACCTGGTGGACCTCTCTTCTACCACCTTTGACCTGGCCCAGAAGAGGATCTTCGCCCTGATGGAGAAGGACTCCTTTGGCCGTTTCCTTCGTTCCGAGCAGTACCAGGAGCTCCTGGCCAACTAAGCCAGAGCAGAGTCTAAGGGGATGGGGTGTGGGGCGGGGAGGTTTCAAACAGCAGTTGGTTCACATGAAAAAAACAATTATTTGTAATTAATTACCTTTTTGTAAGTTCAGCTTGAGAAATAAAGACTTTAATTTTACAAAATATCCAAAACAGGGCGAGAAAATTATAGTTCCAAAATAGACTGTGAAGGACAAGACCAACTTTTTGAAATATCCCTCCCTCCCTCATCCCCAAAACATATCCCCAAACACACACACGCTCTTGAACTTATATACCAGTGAGGACCTTCCCAGACAACATGTATTCCCTCTCCTCTAAAAGAAGTGAGGGTCTCCCAGAATGACCTCACTTGCAAAAACGGTGCCAAAAACCTGATTGGTTCTCACGCAACGGAAGAAGTACAGACACAACACACGTACACACAGGGTCAAGAGCCACATCAAAACAAACACCAATGTGTTTCTATACGAAACATACAACTCAATATATTCAGTTATGTCAGTTCTACATCTTACTCAACATACACTTAATCCGCTTTAAACATGATCTGACTTACACAGGGTGTTGTTGCATGGATGGTTTTGTGTAAAGCTTGACCTCATCGACTGCCATGCATTCTGGGAAGCCTCAGAGATATTATTTCAGTGCCTGGAAAGGAAATGACCTTAATCCATGAGAGAAATCCATTGGGGAACTCTGAATAGAATGGTGGTTACACACTTGGCTGTTTTAAATTAATTAAATGCTTTCCAGCAACAACCACATATGTTGTAATCTAAATTAAAAAAAAAAGAACCTGTAACAAAGTGGCCTCTCTTCTAGTATCAATGCACGAGTAATAGTTACCACATAACTCTCCTTTTGTCTCTTCAACTCTCTAACACTCATATAGTCACTCATTTTGGATTGTCAGCAAAGCCCCCTTTTGGTTGAGATGAATCCTGGGAGAATCCTTGAGAATAGTGCTGGCTAGTTCAGTGGTCGAGCTCCTCGGCTACCAATAAACTGCATGTTGCTAAGATGGGAAAATCAAGTAGGAGGGAGTCTGAAAAAAAGAGAAGTGAACAGAGCAGCGGTTTTAACAGAGAAAGGTATTTTTCCCATGTGATGTTCCCAAAGTGGTAAGTGAGCATTACGAGACTAAAAAAGGTCCAGATCTGGTTTAAGTGCTTATTCACCAGTGAAAAACCTGGCGGACAGATCTTGCAGGTACACTAAACAATGCAAATGCTGGCTATTGAAAATCATTTTAAGGTGGTCTTTGAGTTACAAGCCATGGGGCCCAAACTTCAGTTTAAAGTCATAAAGGACATTTAAGGAAAGAGCACTGCAATCAGACAAGTAGATAGGAAACCATCGCAGTTGATAAATCTGACATATGCACTTTTCACTTTTCATTTATTGTTCGGGTAAACGCTTAAAACCACAAGTTATTATTCACTACATGCTGAAAGAACATTGGTTCACCTGACTCACACTAAGGTGAGGCATAGATGGATGCGATGGTGGATTTGTTGTTGGTGTGAAATGAGTGTCCTAAATGTACACTTTCGTTGAATGTAGCATCGTTTAGTGTGATCATATTTACTCTTTAATGCTTTTTTATATTAAACAAAAGCAAATGTATTAACCAACACAATAATATTGTTATCTAAATATTCAGCATTGTATAAGTCCTTATTTCTCCTTATTACGCAACTAATTCAAGCTGAAAAACTAAAAACCATCTGGATCAGGAGTTGCATGTCTTCTAACTTGTGACTAACAAAAAGGGCATTGGAATGACAAACAGATCTAAAAAAATCTGAGAGATGTTTTTGCATTTTAAACATCATTGGCAAAGGGCCATTATGACACGGATTAGCCAGTCTGGTGTCATAACCCTGAATCAATAATCACCTAACAGAAAAATCAAAGGACTTAAACAGTGCCGAGTATGCATGATTTGATGTAGTCTTGCATGTAACCTCTGGAGTTAATCATATAAAAATATATATATGCATACAATTCCTGAAGATGTATTTATTTTTACCTGTAAATATCAACTATTTACAACCAACTGTGTCTTAAGTTATTCTTAAATACAACAATGGAACCCCTGATTATATGAATGGAGAACAGGCAAGGACTATTCCCAGAATCTTTTCACTGTTATAAAAGAGGAAAACACCGGACTTTCAATTGTCACTTTGTTTTTCTTCATTAGATCCCTATTCTTAATTTGTATGTACATAGACAGCACATGATTGAGTTAGAACTGCCATTAAAAACTCCAACGTACTCGGAAAGTGGATAACAATGCAGATGCCACATAATCAAGTAATTTATGGAAAAACATCAAACGTGGTGCCATGTGGAGTTTTCTTTGAAACAAAAGTGCATTTCCTTAAAACATTTGCAAAGTAAATTAAAGTGTTTCAAATTATTAATTGACCATGTTTACTTGCAGGCAGCACCTGTTGCTCAGTGGAATAGTGATTGGTCGGCATGTGGATCACATTGTATGCGTACTTGTGAACATGCTCTAGCTAAACGAACAAATGAGATTGGAGTATATTGGAGTGATATGAACATGACCCCCACACTAGCTCACCAATGTTGAAGGCACATCCATGTCAAATGTTGTAGAAATTGAATAACATTTGTAGTAGTTGGGGATATCTGTTTGCAAAAGGTTTGGTGGGCCGAGGTCTAAACTTTTTACAACATTTCCATAGAAGTCTCTTGAGTAGTTCTGGAAATATCTTTGTCACTATCAAACAATCAGGACTGAAAACAAAGGGGGGAAATCCTTCAAACTCTCAAAGGAAAATAGCTATTTCAGAAGATATTACAAAAATCAGTTGCCTCCTCAGAGTACAGTAATTGCTTTAAAGATCAAAGCAGCATGTGAAGTGTATGACTGTATGATTAAAAAACGTCAGATGAGTGAAAAACAGAGCGGACGCAGATGCGGTTGAGTAACTGGTTGCCAACACAAACATTTCCATGTAAGAGGCTTGCATGGAAGCATCCGTTAATACCACACTTCCGAGAAATAGATGGAAAAAGTCAGATGCCTTTGGTCCCAAAAGGAGGTTGTGACATTTTTGACAAACATGTTGTTATGTTAAACAAACCGCTTTATACAAAAATAAAAAGGTATACATATTTCCCTAAGAAATGTAGTAATTTTCATGCAAACAAGTACTGTATCTATTACTGTTTTTTAAACCTAGAACTAATATAATACATTGAGATTCAAGCAAATGAAATACATGATAAATACAATGTATTACTCTGATTACAAATCTAAGTTTAACCCGATACATGAGCTGAGTTTCCTCCAAATGTGTAAAAAGATGAAGAATTACACTCCGACAGCATTACCTGATTAAGTTTTCCTAAAAAAGTTTCCATAGAATAAATCATTTCTTCTGCTTTTCCTGTAGGAATGAATAGCCCTCTGAGCACAAACAGACTTTCAGACATATTCAAATCTGTAGCAGACTTGTGATGAGAAACCATGTCCATGTTCATCTGTTCTTGGGAATCAGCGTCAACCTATTGGAGACCTCCAAGTAGAAAGTGAGTCAGACATATTGCCAGTTATACATGGTCTAAAATAGTCTGTTGACGGTTAAAACTATAATAAACCATAAAACTATACAGCGCTGTTTACTCAGGCGTCATAAACAGGCAGCTTCCCATGTGCTCACTGATCCTGCTACACCCACACATCTGATTGCTAACTTAGTTCCTCATGAAAAGCAGCAACTCTCCACAAGTCACTGACAACATTGAGGCAAAGAGTTCTCATGGCTTCAGGGCTTGAGAACACTATTGCTGAGGGACTGCCAACCAAAATGGATGCTGATGTTGATCTCTTTTTTAAAGGAAAAATGATTTTGCTGACTAAGTGAGAGAGAGATTATATTTAGGAACAAGAACAATCCAGTCTCACACCCAATTTGCCAAATGTTGATCAGTTCCCCACATCGTCCGATACCGATGCACCGGGCTTTCAACTAACTGTAAGGTAAACCCACCAGCATCATTATTTAAGGATCGGAGCCACTACCTAGTTTAACAAGCGACGTAGTTCAATTCAATTTATTAATAAGCCTGTATACAATCAAATATACAATATGACTGAAAAGGTATAGGCAGAAGCATAATGCTTATATATTAATATCCTAAATTCTTATCAAGCTAATTAACCCTCAAGATAATTAGATAGAGAAAATAACAAAATATATACATATGTCATTCACACTTGTAACCCTCTAAAATGTTTTTTATAAACAATCATTTTGAAAACCAAAAAAAACGATCATGTTAGCGTTGTTCCAGAATTGAACTCCTACAATAGAGATACATCTTCTTTTAATACCTTTTTTTAGCTTTTTGTACGATAAACTTTCAAACATCTCTCAAATCAGATTAACACTCATGTATTGAAAACAACCTGTGTACACAGTCTGGCAGTGACTTTGCTTTAGCTCTGTACATTGTTTGCATTATTTTATAGTATATAAGTAGTCCGCACGGGGCGAGTGGGAGGCGTGGTTGATGGTTCAAACGAACACAGGACTGTATTTCAGGAGGCCACTGATCGTGTCCAGTGGGAAGCTAAAAGCAAACATTGACATTTCAGTCAGTCATTTGTCACGAGGGTCGTTAGTCAGTCAAGTTAACGTCAGCCACGCTCTCTTCCTAAACCTGAGTGGTTTAGTTGTTTAACCTCCACTTCTTGTGAAGACTGAAGTGGGGACTGAGAGGGTTGTCCCTTCAGCATCCAGTCTCTGACCCCGTCGGCTGCAACAACAACATCTGGATGTGTAAGCAGTGTTGGTGGCATCCAAGTCGGCAAGCATCATCAGTGACATGGATGGGATTTTGTATTCATTGTTTAATCCCTGTGCTCACAAACTGATAAAATATTAATGAAATTGTACCTCAGTCCGTGAAGACTGATAAATTAAGATCTAAATGCATACAAAAATACAGCTGTGCTTTCAGAGCAGGCAGCAGTTGTCACAGCTGAATTACTAAACGTGCGGTCAGCGGCCGTCTCTCTGGGGGGAGAGAGGTCGCAGGTGAGGAGACTGAGCGTCGTGCTACAAAAAGCCAAGTGGTACAACAGCAGAGGAGACGTGCCAGGGGACGGAAGACCATCTGTTCTTCGCTTCCAACAAAGACAACAAGCTGACTCCATGGCACATGCACAGTACATCTCAATAAATGATCACCGGAGGGACGCGTAGGACAGTAAGTGCAGTGGAGCAGCAGTCTACTCCACTGTGTCCTCGGACTGGGAAGTGGTTTGCATCCCCTCAATCACCGTATGACACCTTGTGTGCAAGGACGTAATCAAATATAAATAAACTTTCATTAAAGTGTTTCATCTGGTACAATTTCCTCAACAAATTGTTGCTTTTATCTCCTCAACCAGCTAAATAAGGTATGGTAACCTAAGCTTATACTTTACGCCATGGCAGATGCCAGGAGAGATACAAAGGATGCGTTTCAAGTCATTTGCAACACAAAATGAGATGTGGAAATCTGTGAGGTGGAGAAGGATGACTGTTGGAGAGCTTAAATAGAAAAGAATCCAAATGCAAAGTATGGAGATTCAAGTCAGAAAGAATCAATCACCTTAAGTGCTGCTTGCACTTTCATATCTGCATATTTCATCATAGTCTCCCATTGTTACTTTTTGGTTAATATTGAATAACCAATCTCTCAATTGTAACCTCCTTTATCAGTAGCAGTTAATGCAAAGCGTGCAATTTCATGTCATGTTGGATTGATTTAGAAATTACAAACGTGGTGTCAGGTCACATTTAAACCCAAATCAACCATGGTTGTCACGAATGCAAGATACATGCTCATTAACACATACATATATATTTACATGAATAAAGCCAAACGAGGTCTGCAAACTACAAGTAGCCTACAGATCAGATCAAACAGGAAGTAACCGTTTCTTTAACTTCCTGTTTATTCTCTGACGGCAGCTGAAAACAGAATTGACAACAGTTTTTTTTTCAACGCCCCTGTTGCTGCCGCCTGCATGTCCACTTTCCAGGCGAGGTAGCAGCTCACCTCGAACGTTCCTAGTGACTGTGAGCCAGCATGCGCAATAGTCGAAGCAGCTAAATGGAGGTCAGCGATCAATAACTTTATTATTTACACCTTTGCTTTTCCTAGTGTAACACATCAAATTGTCTTTGAACAAAGGCCCGCCTCCGTTTGCACGCTTGTGTAAAAAATCTGACCCATTAACTCAAAGCAGATGGTGGGGATTCGACATGAACTCGATACCTTCTGACAGCAAGTCCACTGTGGAGTTTACCTACATATCATTCTTAGCGAGAACGAAACACAACTCATCTTGGTGGATGAATAATTCCATTTTGCCGCTGATTTTGTGCATTTACAAGGAAACGGTGGCATATCTCAGTGAGCAAAGTGTCACTATGTGTCCATGGCGACAGATGTTTCTAGCGGAGAGTGCACAACACAGCTCAACCCGTTTACTCTTTCACTACCATGTGTAATCCCTACAGCCAAAGGTTCTGACTTCATGTGGAGCGGGAAGATGGAGCTTTTTTTTAATTCAGTCATCTCTCACCTGTTCACCAGCTGGCCTTCACACCTGCTCCTTATCAGCTAATCAACCTGCTGGCTGCCCGCTCAGCTGCACTTCATCCTCTAATCAAGCGTCCTGTCTTTAGGGCACTCACTGTTCAGACTCAAGTGACAGCTGGCTTTGTGACCCTGCTTGTCTTTTTCAAAGCCATTATGTCACTCGCCATGTAACATGTTTTTGCCTCTATAGTCTATAGTCTAGAGTCTGTGATAAACCTCACATCATTATTTGAACATATAGCACTTGCAGAAGTAGCACAGATTACGTCATTTATAGAGCGTCGTGGATTGCCTCAGCCTACTTGCTATTTGCCACAATTAACAAAGCTACATGCAAACTCAATAAATGACTCATTCAACAAATGGATAAAAGGGACCCAATGGCAATAAGGTTAACTACACAATTACATTAATCAGAGACTTTAAGTTGTGTGATGAATGGCTGCAAAGTTGGAGGGAAAGGCCACTTTTCATTAGTATTTCAGTTTTGTCAACAATGCAGGTCAATCTGATAGTATCTTTTTTCATTGGACAAATGTCCTCCTGATATGGTCAGTTTACAGTATGATTTTTTTTTTTTTGTGTGTGGATTTCTCACAATTGTCACTGGCCATCCAAGCTCCCAGGCACCCATGTATTCTGCATTAATAGCTGTCATTGTCATTATTGAAATGTAAAATCAAACACAATACTAGGAGTCACCATCCACGTCTTTTATTTGGTAAGCGTTAAATGTGTTACCCTGTGGTGTGAGGATGTTTCACTTATTTCATTGCCTCCTTTATTCTTAATCAGCCGTTTTTCGGACGATAAGTGGGAAGTAGCCTTTTTTTCATTTGGATGAATCGTGATGCATACAACTTATTGTATTGTAGCTCAGGGGGATGAGTGGTCGTCCTACAACCATGAGGTAGCCGGTTCGAGCCCCAGTCCCCCCATAGCCCACATCTCGAGGTGTCCCTGAGCAAGACACCCAACCCCCGGGCGCCCCCCATCCAGGGATGGGCCAAATGCAGAGAAGAATCTCCCCAAGGGGATTAATAAAGGATACTTTCTTCTATATTTCACTTTTAGGTACAGACTTTTATACTGAAAACCGATATAGTTATATAAATGTCCAATAAGAGTTTAATGAAAAATGTATCACTGCACACAATCAAGTGTCAAAACATGGCTCAAGGCTGTCACAAACCTGCTATATAAACTTAAGTTAACGCCAGCTCAAAATACAAAGCAATAAAAAAACATTCACAGTGAGATGAATCCCTTTAGCCCTGCAGTGTTTATTATCAAAGTATCTCAAGACAATCAACCAGAGATCTAGACCTGCAGCCCCAGTGATGTATGTACTGAGCTAACGCGCTGGTCGCTTGGTGGAGATAAGTGGCTTTGTGTGTGCACATGTCGGGGTGTACGTGCTTCCTTGCATGCACGATCACATCAGAGCACCAGATCCTCCTGTCGGGTTTTAATTAACAGGCCTCGCAGCTGCTCGCCGTTGGTAAGGCAGGAGAAAACATTCAGCTGAAGGACGAGCCGGAACGGACTCTGGTTAGTGTAACAGCTGCAGGCGAAGAAAAGCACACAAAGAAAAGTTTCCAACTGACCCTCTGTACATGCAGGGGCTGGTAAGTTGACATTTTCTGTGGCACAAACTCTGGTCTTTAAGGTCTGACAAGGTTCTCGGCCGTGTGCATAAACATCAAATCCTTTAGATGCCCTGTAAAACTGTTTGAGTCTTTTACATAGAAATCAGTCTTTGTATATACGCAACCAGAAAAAAACAAGGAAGGTCACAGTGTTTATCATACATTGCAATCCGTTCACTCATTCACAATACAAAGCAATTCATGAATTGTTACGTACTGAACCTATTTTTTTTTAAGGGGAAATTCAGATTTGAGATGATACTTTTGCTTACTTAAACACAGATCCAACTGTACATCATTAACTCATTTAGATTCATTTAAACTACAACCAAAACATTCACACAGACGCCTTGATTGACAATTGAGACCCCTTGAAAGTCTTAGTTACCATATTTGTGTAGCTCTCTAAAATCACAAGACAATTAATTGTCACTTGCAATTGGTCCGTAAAAAATCATTCAAACTGCAAAACATGTATTCATATATACTGTATATAATAGTGAGTGCACAGTCGTACAGTTCGTTGGGGAAACAGATGGACGGGAATGCCACCGCTTATCTTACACACTGCTTATAGGGCAAGATTGATTTTTACCAGGAAGCAAACAACGGCCTACGGTTGATAATAGTGAAAATGTATGTTGACAATACCCGAACAAGCAACCTTTTTCTATCTTGCCAATAATAATACATATAATTTTATGACTAATCCCTAGCTGCTGGCCCCCTCACACAGTCCTCCTAAATACTCCTACCCTGTCACTCATTCTAGATTACCTAAATGAAGCATACTTAGGCTGATATACAGCAATATATCACATACACAGCAGTATCCTATATCGGACCGCAATCAGGATGTATGTATTCATACCATTTTATGTTTGTGTGACTCTTGCTCAGGAGGAATTTAGCTAAAAATGTCACTTTTTCTCAAAGGATAAATGAATCGGCAGCTCAAGATGTTTTCAAAGACTAACCCATTTTGGGCCTGCATGGAAAAGCTCCTGGAGTACTAATCCACTTTGAAGTGGCTGTGTAAGAGTGTTTGTGAATTATTAACCCAAGCACTTTTTTTCCTCCAGATTCTGCCTTTTAAAAAACATCCACGCATTTATTTTCTATGTTTGTGCCTTTTACTAAGCTGCAAAGCAGGCAGACTGAATTAGCAGACAGTAAATATTTAGACATGTTTTCTCTCTCCACGTCTGTTAAAATTAGATTTGCAGAAGATTAGTTTTTAGAAAGCTTATTTACTGTATGGTGTGTCATGGTCCCAAATGTGTTGCCCTTAAATAGGCATGGAGTTGGACAGTGAGTGTGAATACAGCTGCAGTAAACAGTAGAGGTATCGGAACAAATACGCCATCGAGATGAAGCGGAGCTTAGCGGTAGTTCAGGAAGGAAGACCCTACACTACGGGTCGTTCATATATCGCAGTCTATTTCTTCATTACGGTAGCAGCTGATGAGGGGGGCGTCCTCTTGTCAGCAACCAACCGAAGGCATCACGGTGTCTCTTAGCCAATCAGATCGTTGCTGTCAAACTTTAAAGGTGTGCTCTACTCTCTGCTGTCAGTTGTCATTTCAGCGTGGAAATGAAGACGACCCTCTTCCACCCCAGTCACCTCCAGGCAGCAGGCAGTCAACTCCTCACTCATCACTGAAGGACAGCTACTCCCTTCTTCACCACCACCAGTGTCCGGACTCCAGGGGGGATTCTGCCGGGTCAGAACTCAGCGTCCCTGCCCCTTGTTTATCCTGGTTCAGGATAGAGTCCGATCGCCAAAGACTTTGCACTTTTCATTGTTGCACTATTCATTGTGATTCCAACGGAATAAAATTATTGTGAATTCGGAACAAGTCTCTCCTGATTGAACCAATATTAAACACAGTTGAGGCCTGAACTATGTGGGCGAATCACAATTATTGTTGATGAAAATAAAAATAGAAGATTTTTAAAGTTTAAAACTTAGATTTAAATGTCAGAACTGTTTTGTAAACATTATTATCATTATTGATTTCACCACGTCCACAGGATTCAGATCTTGTCTTTTAGCTTTGCATGCTGGGATGTCTGGCACTGATTCATGAAAAGATGATCAAAACACAGAAAACTGATCTGAGGTGGAACGAACCGACCAGTCAGCTGCTGCGTGGCTTTTTTTTTTTGGTCAGATGTCAAGTCGGGTAAAACCAAAGTTCTACTCAACAAAAGAGGTATCGGCCATAGAAAGCCATCATTTTCACACATCCTATCAAAAAAGAAAACTGTCTAATTATCTCGACATAACACGTTAGATACTTATCTTGTAATCACAAAAAGAAAAGCTCTAGGTTGAGTTCGTAAAATCTTAAAATCAAATCGAATGAAGAACAACTTCTTAGCTATTCAAAAGTATGAAAATTCAGCTCATTAGTCAAATATTACTTTTCTAAAACCCTACAATTACTTTTGATCAGCATGGATTGCTAGTTCACTTAGAACACCTCACAGTGAACGATGACCCTGATGATTCCCTCCAAACTTCTGATTTGAATTTAATGAAATCACATTGAGAACATCAGCCCTGTCCTGACATGGCTGCATTCTTAAACTCGTGAACTAAAAGGAAACCATACCAACAACACACACATTTCTGATTATCCATCAGATCATTTTATGTGTGACAAAATAGGACAACATCATTGAATACATATCTACATGCAGTATAGTTTACTATCCCAACAGTATACATTTTGATAAAACATTTTAGTATGCAAGGCCTTCAATTGAAGTGAACATACTATTTAGCACAATGCACAAATTACAGTCAAAAACATCTGCAGAAAAAAAACGTGTGACTTACAGGGGAACTCTTCAAAATCGATTGAATGACCCACTGTTTGGTAGATGGTGTTACAGCAGAAAAGCAGTATAGCAATATTAAAGTGTGCTTAAAATTCACACTAGAATTGGTCAACATTTGCATATTGCAGGGATCTAAAGGGGTCAAAAGGTGTGTAAGGCACAGCCAGTTGTTACTATGGTTACACTTTAGAATATACTAAAAACCTTCTGTCACTGTTTTATGTTGTAGGTCTGAAACGTTGTTTGATGTGCTACTGCTGTCCTGGCCAGGACACTCTTGTAAAGGAGATTTTTAATCTCAATGAGGCTTTTCCTGGTTAAATACATTTTAAATAAAAAATACAGCTTTGTCCTTTAGACCAATACCTTACTTACTTGAGGCGAGAAGAACATAGACATCAATATCCTCCATCTGCAGTTGTACGCACAAAATACGAAGAGCATGTAAAGCGTAGGTGAGTAAAACATGAGCGCCACTGTTGAGCCAAGCCTCACCCTCAGCAGATGAATACATAATGGTTCATTTAATGTAATAAACCATGATACATCACAAGCGTTATAAAAGTCAAGATGACTAACCTATCAGTATTTTAAAACACTAATTACTCTTATTTTGCAGTCTGGGTTATCTTGGGGTGGTTTGAAGGAGGTAGCTTTAGATTGTTTTCTGTAGTGAGTATCAGCACAGCCCGGCCATAACTTGTGAGCAGGTTGTGTGTTGCAGTGAAATTATTAGCAAACACTTTTACATTATCTGTATTAATATCGTACGTTATCTAACTTTTGAGATTTGTAAAAACATTTGACAGCTCATGGTGAAAGCAGAATTGACAAACAGTTTGAATCACGTGTTTTACGTTTACCAACATTGTAAAAGACAATATTTGGTTGTAACAAACTGCCTGGTAATGTTTAGGAAACACAACTACTTAGTTATGTTCAGACAGCACAACTACTTGGTTATGTTCAGACAACACAACTACTTGGTTATGTTCAGGCAACACAACTATTTGGTTATGTTCAGACAACACAACTACTTGGTTATGTTCAGACAACACAACTACTTGGTTATGTTCAGGCAACACAACTATTTGGTTATGTTCAGACAACACAACTACTTAGTTATGTTCAGGCAACACAACTATTTGGTTTTGTTCAGGCAACACAACTATTTGGTTATGTTCAGACAACACAACTACTTGGTTATGTTCAGGCAACACAACTATTTGGTTATGTTCAGGCAACAGAGGCATTTAGGACTGCCGTCTCCTGGGTGAATGTTTTTGACCCATCCTCCACCCGGACCTCCCCACACAGACTTCCACAGACTAATTTGAATCTCATTTGTAACACGTCAAAAGGTAATCCACGACAAAATATGTTTCCCTCAAAGTAATTCACAATGCAATTCCGTTTTTTTTTTTAGACTTACTGCTTCCAGTAACAACTTCAAACAGGAGAAAGAAAGTCTTGACTACATGTCACATTAGCTCTTGAAGTCACCCTTTAAACCACAGTTTTTTTCTGTTTTTTATAATCACTGAACACAAAAACAGCCCAATCTTTTCCAGTGTTCACTACTAATACTGGTAAAGGTCTTTAGCACGTTGTAGTTTTCTATGTTTACTTGAACGTTGAAGAGCAGCCAGTTCACATCCTAATTTTTTATTCTCCAACTGCTCCTGAGCTGCGGTCTCAGTCCCACCTACTGATCTGTGTCTGACACAGATCCTGAATCAGTTTGGAGGCGAGGAAGCGCCTGTAGGAGTCTCTCTCCATCAGGATGTAAATCATCTTCTGAGCGTCGTTGAAGCAAGTGGGGCAGGCGTTCTCGAGGTTCCGCCTCGTTTCCTCTCTTGTTACTGCGTCTAAGTTTACCTTAGATCACACAGAATGAGAGGAAAACACAAACTATGAGCACAGACTTGTATTTGACATGCCTTGAAAAAATATGGTAGAAGTTAGCCTTCACAGTAAAGCAGCATTAAGGACACAAATACTACATTTCAAAAGCAAAAGGTTACATTTGATGGAAGAAAACACAATCAAATTACAATTATTGGCAAGTGTTACAGCTAAAATAATTGCTGTAAAAATCTTAAAAACATTGTCATATGGCAAAGGACAAGCATGTGGTGGGAAGCGGAACAGAAATACCCTTTCATATCCATTTTTTAGACTTATTTTCCATTTTATTTTCATTAAGAGTAAACCCAAATGACTGAACTGAGCAGTGCGGCACATCTTTTTGAGTGCCTGAGTGGTTGTTAATATGCCTGGACTAGTGTTGTGAGTGGGAATAGTCATAGCGTTGCAGTCACTTCATTAAAGAAGAACATGCAGTTGCTTTAATAAGGTTTGCAATAATGCTTTTTAAGTGTGTTTCCGGCTTTGAATCAATGTCAACATTGTTCTATTTTTTTTTACATCTTTTTTGCTTTTTAGGCATTTCAGTCTAGAGTCCTGTCTGGCTTAATAAGCTTAGTTTACTGTCACATGTTTAGGGATGCATGTTCCTCATGCAATGCTGATCACGCTCACTGATTCACATTTTATATCAACCGGTGTGCTTTCATATGCTGCAGATGAAAACCATTACTTCACTGGGAGCATCTGCCTCAACGTGTTGCTGGTAGAGCTGCTGGGCTCTGCTCGCCAGCTTGGAGGGTTCAGACTTCTTGTAGTCTTCGCAGGCGACCCAGAACTCCATGTTCTCCTCACTGAACTCTGACCTCAGGAAGTTGGTGAAGACCGTACGACCCGCTGACAAAGACAGAAGCATTTTTTTCCTTCATTTTATAATAAAATGCACCTTTCAAACGCACGAGTGATCACATTGGCAAGAGTTATTCATGCAGTGTTGAAGTATCATTAACAGGGCCACACATAAAGTAATAAGGCAATATTATTAGAATCAGTCACAGAATCAGTCACACCAGTCCAATTTCTGCTACCAACGCTTGCCAATAGCTAGCCAAAATGGTGCTAGCCACCCTGGCCCAATGTTGAATATTAAAAGTCATATTATATCAAAAGAGTAATACATTCTTAACAAACTCATTTTGAGACATTGGTACATTTGCACATTTACACAAGATACACAACATAAAAATAATCAAGCCACATTTTAGGCAGTCTGTTCCTGGGCCAGACTGAGCGATGGATGAGAGGAGGAAGAAGAGAGGAAAACAAACACTTAAAATAAGTAAAACCACGTGAAGGAAGCATTATTGCACGGTTATTCCATTTTACACCCCAAAAAAAATCCTCGCCGCATTAATTGCATCCTGTCTTTTTTTGTTACACAAGACAGGAAACGTGTTCTACAACACAGAGATCTCAATAGCCAAATGTCTACAAATTGGTTAACGTCTGTAGCACTACGGCTTCAAAAATGATACAAGACTAAGATGTCAGATGGAGGAGATTACTGAGACTATTATGAGAGCTGACAAATGAAACAGGACATGACATTGGTTGGGGTCAGTGGATGAGGTCATGGAACGGAGCCGGTCAGAACTCGGCTGCTTCCCCAAAGGCCATTGCTCCCCTCTTGTGTCCTCGTACACACACAGTGTAATTCTCAGAGGGTTTATACACACACACACACACACACACACACACGCACACACACACACACGTATACACGCTGCACTGGTCAGCATGCCCTGAGGAGCCACTGAGCAGTGCCTTGAGACACGTAGCAGAAAGCCAGGACCCAATCCCAATGTCCCCCCTAAGGCCTTAAACCCTAAACCATCAGGGACTTAATGACGTCACCTGGTAAATGGTTGAGTGTGAGAGGCTGTGAGGGCTTGAAATGGTGTAAATAAAAATGGGACAGCACGTTGCTTCAACATACCATGACGTCAAAAAAAATCATTGTGGGTATGTATTTCATACTTTTTACTCCATTAACATCTTATAGGCTCTTTCCTCACAAGATGAGAGGGCATTTCAAATAATCTATTTACTTGTTTTTGTCTCCATGCTTCTACTGGTAACCCTGTCACATTGCTATGAATTGTGGGTAATTCCCTTGGGCAAAATCTGCAGAATTGCGGAGTGACGGAAAGTGTTCATAAAGGGCTCATAAAGTCTGCGAGAGAGCCCTCAAACACTCAACGACTTGACACTGGGACAATACAAAACCCTCACAGACTTTGAGGCGCACTCCCACACAATTATGTTACATGAGAATGATCATATGCTTAGTTTAATTTTGTTTCAGCTAACTTATGGAGATTTTGCTGGAGCCTCCTCCTGGCGGTTATTGTCACTATTATTAGTCTGAAAGTCCTTTCGGGCTTGCTTTGGATTTAAACACAACCTCATCAGGTTAAACATGTTGAGGTGTGAAGCAATAGTGTAATACTTACTTTGACTGCTCATCACGTGGTTGAAAGACTTCTTCCACTGCTTCACCTCAGCTGGAGTAGGAATGCTAAAACACGGATAAAGAGGGTTCTTTAAATAAGGCTGTTCAGACTTTCTGAGTGGGGAGTTTTAAAGGAAAACTGCGACGCATGCATGCAACTATTTCTACCTAAGCAATGCAGAAAATTACACAAATTGTGTTCAGGATGTTTCTGAACTGGATTTCACAATTTGTATCCAAAGCACAATGTGTTCCACCTGAACGTTTTGTATAAAACCATTTATATTGTTTGTATACTGTAAGTAAGGTCTCATAAGGTAACTGTTTTAATAGGCTTCCTGCCATCCCACCCAAACAGAACAAAACAAAAGAACTATCAAACCATCAAAACAAGAGGTTATGCTTTTGTTCTAAATTAGTTCATCCAGATCTCCAACTGCACTAATGCACTGATCAATAACTAATCTAACATTTACACAGCAAAACATACTTAAGCAATAAAGTATGAGAGGCAGTACTGTATCGTCAATAATGTGCTGTTCAAGGGTGTTGTTTGGCCCGACGTGCAGCGGAGTGCCGGCAAACCCTTGAACAGTACATTATTGTAGATACAGTACTGCCTCAAGTTTTTTTTTTGCCTCGAGCTTTTATAATACGGTTACCTGCGACTTTATAAATAGTAATAGTAAGGTCCCTTTCAGCACAAAATAGTTTTAGCCACCAAACATTGTGTATCGCATTTCAGCGACAGAGAATATAGTCTGACGTTTGAATGTACAGCAGGAAAAGGAACCACAAATACATTATTCACCGCTGAGATTCTCACCAAAAGTCATTCCCCCAAAATATCAAAGTTTACAAAAACATGTTTGGTAGCTGTCTAGCTTGAAATGACAACTAATGGTCGTGCAACTTAAATCAACCTGTAATTTTAAGTGCGCACTGATATGGAACGCTCTAAATGTAAACAGGCTGTACAGTACTTTATGGCTGAATAAAGTACACCTCGTGACTCCCTCTCAACCAATCAGGATGCTTGATTTGATCTACCCGTATTATAATGTACAATAATACACAATTAAAAAAGTCCATCACCTGCAACAACTGCAATAATGTGAATAATCAGCAGTTAATCCTGAGTAGAAACGAGAAATCTAAACTCGCATACATCACTTGAATGATGCGCGTCACAGAGGCTCTACAGCATGTCTTTGTGTTGTGAATGGAAGGATACTGATGCTGAGCAGCAATTTACAGGAAAACTACATATTGATTGCCAATAAGCGTCTTTGAATATGTTACGTGTTGATGAAAGGGAAAGGTCGGTAACACTTGAAGGCGTTGCTGAGGGAACGCAGCCTGAGGCCAGGTCACCAGACCAGAACAAAACAAGACATGGCGTGTTCTTCAGCAAATGTAATTAAAATGCAAACGTGTACTCTCTCAGACATATGGTGACGTTTCCTCCATGGTAATACAAACGCCTGACATACGCCTACAAAGTGAGAAAGGAGAGGTTTTGTTCAAAACAAAACTAACTGAATGATTAGGGATCAAGTTATGTGTCCAAAGCCAATTACTTTTATTGAACAATCAAGATGGATAAAGGTCAGTGGAAATTTAACTCAAACTCCAAATAGTAAAGTCTCATCCCACAGTGGTTAAACATAAATATTGACTACATGAAATGCCTTTATCAAAAGCGCTATTTATCAATTGATCACTGCGGAGACGGCTTCCAGATTGAATTGGAATTGATGAATTTGGTTCAGTGAAACATGTACTTTCCTCAGGAGACGTGCATGGAGTTTTGTTGAATCATAATCCTTTAACCAATCCCCCCTAGCGATTTGTTATATAACACTGTAAATCATAGCTTGTTTTATGAAGAAGAAAAAAGCCCCAAACTGCTGTATTTGGATGTATTGAATGCAATTCGTAATATACAAGTAAAATGTATGGTTTAATACATGAACAAATTCAAATGTCACAGATGTGTGCAAATGTGCCCCAATGCAAATTTTGGAGGCCTCGTCTGAATATTCTCTGCACTAAACCCTCTCTAACTTTGTTCTGCTTCACTTTATCAAAGCCAACCTTTGCAGAGAGAATGTTCACATATTGTGTTATGATTTGGGTTACAGTTAGGCCTTACAGCTGCATCATTTCAAATAAATAATCATCCTGAAAGTGCTTTTTTTCTAGGCGGACCTGAAACCTTTTAATTTTTTTTCTGTGTGTCATCTTCATTTACTCTTAACCAGTAACATGTAGACAGATATTTACACTCATATATTTTACTCTGTACCTTTTATTATAACACCCAAATTTTTCAAATAGTCCGAGTGGTTGCAGAGATACACCCTTTTTAGTTTGGGTATGCAATCTTTGAGGAAAGGGCCTAAAAATATATTTTTTTTCACTCCTGGAAGAGCAGCTTGATGTGGCATCCAAAGAATACAAATTCAACTTTAAAACATCCAGAACAAGAGATAAGCTCCTCTGACCTCTTTGCAGCAGCAGTATCAGTCTTCTCTTTGATTTGCTTCTGGTCTGCTGCTCGGGGATCATGCTTCTGGATTAAGAACCTCAAAAAAACCTGTTTAGGCTTGATGTCTTTGGCACTGTGGAGAAGCAGATGAGAGGATAGTGAGGGAAATGCACTTGGTTTTCAAGTCATTTACGAGTTTAAAATACGTATGTTTTAATGAAAATAATTCTACTTCTACCCACCTGTTGTCCAAACTAAATTGGTCTTACCTTTTCAAGCATGTAGTAGGAAGTGCTGCAAGTCCTCGACACATGGTGGAACGTTAGCGATCCACAGTCAGTGCACCAGGGAGGCAACAGTGTGATTGCGAGCAGCAGTGGAGTGTTTAGTATTACTGGTGTATCCACCCCCTGATGCTCTATTCAGAGAGAGAGAGAGAGCAAGAGAGAGAGGTATTACAGTCGGGTACACACATCACGTGGAGTTGGCCAGCACACTTTATCAAGGCACTTAATGATGTGAACATGCTCAAGCAACTGAATTAGTTTGTGGCATGATAACTAGACACAGCTCATATGTTGTGGTAGCAATGATGATGGGGGAGTATTTGGTATTTCGGCCTTTTTATGAACATGTCAGTCAATTCAATTTCATATAACAATATCACAAATTGCTGAGCTTCGGATAAGGTCCAAGACATCCTCTCTTGTTGAAACGATATTGCCATTTCGGACCAGGTTTAGTAATTGACTTGGTCAAAGAGATATGGAGACGGCAATAAGCATACAGCAATTATATGAATAGGATCTGGCTCAGCTGTTGAAAAAGAAGACCTCTTTTATCTGCTGCTGAGCACCAGTTAGAGCCAATCCAAATGTCTCAAGCCACAGATCCACAAAGTCCAGTCTGGAAGTCTCTGGAATCTCCTCCTACCTAATCTACATCACAATGTGATCACGTGACCTGTTTTCACTTTAGAAATTGGATTGCCGTCCTCCCGTGAATGCAGAAACCAGCTCAACAACACATTCGCTGTTAAAGAGGTCTTTGAGGATGCCTGAATGGTTGGTAATTGTTGGTGGTAGATGTTGACAGCAGACATCACCTTTTTAAAAGTTGTTTGGATGATAGAAGGCATCAATACAGAGAGGTCTGTGTTCAGGAGTCCGACTTTTTCATTTCAAAGTTCTCCGTACAAACCCCTTTGAACCTGACATGGTTTTTAGCTCTATTTCAGGTTAATGTGCCCTGTGGAGTTCTAAAAATGTATGTTTACATTCAGCGTTGTGTGAATCCTTGAGGCCCTACAAAGGTGTCGAGTGCATTTCTTTCCCCAGAAACACATTTGCAAAGACGATTTTAAAAGTATTTAAAATCAAGCATTGTTTACATCCATGTTTACGAGCTTGCGTGGTTCTTCCTCCCGACCGTTGCTGGATCCTTGCAGCACACATCGGCACGTTACCATGCACCACCTGTCGATCAGTGGAATAGTGTGACACCTTTATAGCAACGCACCAACCGAGGCAGTGAAGAAGACTGCTAGCATGAAAGCAAAGTTGTGAACGATGCACGATTTTTTTTAAATGGTCAATACAACACACTGTTAGACTTTGAAGTGGGTATGACCAATATTATACACAAACGACAAATCTATGAGTCGATTGTAGTCTCACCAATTTCTGAATGACAAAGCAATTTCAGTCATTTAGCGTGCAATAACAACGCCTTTCTTGCTTTTGTGCATGTCATTACATCTCTGACTAAACTAATTTGGGTGAATATGCTACGCTCTGGGACACAACGACACTTGTTCAAAGTGTCATTTGTTGTAAAAAAATTACGTTCGTGACTTTTGTGACGTGTTTATAAGATAAGATAAAATAAGATAATCCTTTATTAGTCCCGCAGTGGGGAAATTGCAGGATTACAGCAGCGTTGCACACAAGAGACACATAGTAACTCAAAATCAAGTAATATGAATAAACAGTAAAACAGTAATAAGAACAGTAAAGAAGAAGAATACAGTAGCAATATTGAATTTAATTTAATTTGGGAGGGTCTCCGTATCGCATCATCCACATTGAGTCAAACAAAACGGGGACCCACTCTTTGGAAAACAGGTCAAACATGTCTAAAGCCCCACAGGGGACCTTTAGGGTCTAAACCCATTCACCACCATGATGACTGCATCTTATTACACACTACGCACTTGTTTTTGAAATTGCTATGACACATTTTCAAACGATAGAGGAAAATCAACTTAAATAAATACTCACATGATTCATCAATGAACAATGTTCTGAAAATCCTCATATGGTTTGTCTTGGAAGGCAGAGACAAGCATCTTGATTTATTGTTTCGATTTGAGGACTTTTCTACGATGAAAGTGCTATAAAACAGTGATATTATAAATCCTTATATTCTGTAGATATTCTTCATTATTCTTCATGTCTATGAGAGGTCAGGTTATGCAAGGTCAGTTTAACAAATAGTGTCAATGAGGAGTGTCTGTGAGAAACGTCCAGTTGTCTGTTCCTCAAGGTTAGTTCCACGCTTTGCACTACAACACTCACACCTGTTTATCAGTATGTTGATTAGGGAAGCAGACCGTTGCACGTTCCAGCCTTGTGAGAAAAGATGAGGACACGATTCTCCTCCTCTTAGACAAGTTAGAGCCAATTAAATGTTCGATGTTCATGACGGAAAGCCGTGTATTAAAGAGCCGAACTTCCGGCTGTTCAGGGCATTTTTGGACAGTCAACCTGCGTGTTGACTGGACGACTCCCTGCTATCGCGATTGCAGCGCTTATTACTTTGTTTATGATCAAAGAAAAAATGAAGAGAACGAGAGAAGTTGTTGAAATTAATTCTTCCGGAGGCTACACCGGGCATCCAATGATCAGTACACGCAAACAACAGTATCGCCACAAATCACAATGCTACCACAGTGTACTGTATAGTTGCACAGTTTGCATCTGTAGCAGCTTTATGTACAGCAAAACCCTCAGGAGAATAAACAAGAGACCATCTTGCACGGATGCAACTGTATTGCAGACACAAAATCTGTCGACGTAAAAAAAAAACTGCATAGTTCCCTATACAGTAGGTGTGTCCATGATGACACACACACAACCCCTCCCTCTCCAAAACCATCCGACAAAGAAATATTACATTGACAAGTCCAACCTAAAGTTGAAATCTCAGACCACTTATTTACAAAGTAAGCGTTGTGGGACTGCAAGGCCTCTCGGAGAAAAGGAGCTCTGCAGATTGCTTTAATGTGCTCATACATCTTGACTTGAGAGGACAAACTGATTTAACATCTGCAGCCTCACTCCCAGGTAATAAATAAATGAGATTATTAAAGTCTGGTGGAAAACCTTCTGATAAATGCTTGCATGAAAACAAGCATCGCCTCTCTCTCTCTCTCTCTCTCTCTCTCTCTCTCTCTCTCTCTCTCTCTCTCTCCCTGTGCCTCTATTACACATGACCTCATATCTAAATCTGGAGGTCAGAACAGTTTTTCCTTTCATCTGATGAAAAAAGCTTGAATTATTTTCTCTGAGGGAATTATTATGAGCAGCTGAAGCCCAAACGTACCTTTCTGATTTGTATCCGACATATGTAGGCGTTTAAAACATGGAGCGATGCCAAAGGTCCCCTTTTAAAAGGAAGAATCAGTTCAGTGAGGCCAATTAAAAGAAAAAAGAGAAAGGACTACAATCAGAGAGGCTGTCATGATGCTTGTTTGGCAAATGGTCTCCTGAATGATATGCTGGCTCCCTATCATCATCTTCTGACGAGCATTTTTTACAGACCACAGGTTCTTCACAGGGCCAAAACTCAAACTAAAAAGGATATTTAATTTCCGTTGGGCTTTCACAGCATGACAGGGGTATTTGGTTCCAGCCAAAGAGGGGTTGATGATGAATTTTGTCTCGCAATCTCTTGTTGATAAGCGGTGCCCGGCCAGACAGCAGGATCTGGTTAGAGTGCCAGGGGCCAGGCTCTGTGGGCTCCTGGGCTCCTGATGAGTCAGCCCCATCTCTCAACAGGTCTTTTAAACCCCCCGCAGAAGCATCGCAGCGGGCGCTGCAGCAGCTAGATACAGATATGCAGGCGCTGGGTAAAACCTACCGTGGGAAGAGGCAAGAATCTAGTCTAAATGACAGAGAGGAAAGACAATCAAGATGTGAAGAGAAAAGAGGCAAAGTATAACATATACAGTATGTTTAACTCGTAGCAACAGTATGTTTTATATTACGTTGTATACTTTTTTGTATCATATACGCAATGAATTTAGACATGATTTTTTTGGGCGGCTGTGGCTCAGGATGTAGAGCAAATTAGTCTTTCACTAGTGAACCCCAAATTCCTCTCCAAGTGATGTGCCATCGGAGTGTGAATGAATAGTTCAGATCCTGATGGGCAGATTGGCACCTTGTACGGTTGCCTCTGGCGTCAGTGTGTGAATGGGTGAATGTGGACATGTAGTGTTCAGTGCTTTGAGTGGTGGAGCATTACTTATGTATGTATTTTTTAATAATGCAAATCATTTGTGTTCAAAAGTAAAGCCTAGTTTATGGTTCTCCGTGAGCATTCGAAGTTCTGCGTCGAGGGACCGCGTTGCTCTGCAATTAACCGCCATGCCGCCAGGGGGGGGGTTCCTGTGTGGCTGTGTGGTTTCAGGGGTTATAGCCGAATTCCGGTCACAGTAAACAATGGCGACCAAGTTGGAGCGGCTGCATTAAAGTTGGAGCTCATCAATATTGAAGAGCAAATGCTTATATTGCAAATGTTGAAGCGCAGGCGACAGAGAAGACGTTTGCGGAGGTGGTCTGTACGACCACTAAACCGGTCGAGGCTGGAAAAAAGCAACTGCCGGAAATTACGTTCTGAGCGGACCAATCACAGCGTTTGCGGTCGCGTAGTTAGGATTTTTTGGAGTTGCGCGTCAGGCTACGCCTTAGCTACGCCGTCGACCTGACGGAGAACCATAAATTAGGCTTTACTCTAAAGCCCCTTTCCCACTGCACAAAAAAAACACTTAGTATCTGGCTTTTACTATCAGTAATCTTTCCTCCATTTATCTATTGGCAATGGGGAAAATAAATCTATTGCCTATTTTTGTGTGTTCTTCCTGTAAAAATGTGAAATGGAATCTTACAGCATGACACTCCTTTGGTGCACAGAGTGGAAAGAACACAAAATGACCCTTATCTTTGCTCCAAAGTGGATTCAAAGGGGCATTTTGTGAACTTCTACCCTTATAGGTACGTTATGGTCAGGTTAAGGTAACTACACTACTTTCAGATTCGGGAAATATTGTCTTGGAGATTGGAAAGTCTATCATACTTGCATTACATCTGATTTGACCCAGTGTTGGTAAAAAAAAAAAAAAACTGCAGTTTTCTTTGTATTGAGATTACATTGATGAGATTAGCAGCCTCACGGGTTAGTTGTAATGCAATCATGATAGCTTAACAAACAGTGGAGTTAATGCGTGCGGGTGTGGGCCATATCACATTTACCATTTTATGAATGGCTCTAAAGGTCAAAAGGATCCAAGGCGGCCTCAGAGTGGTGGATATGGTGCCTCATAAACCATATTAGGTGACGGGGAATAGACATCGCCAAGTGGCTTATTATCAATCAATTATCCCCCTCATCCCCACTGATCCCACAGCTCCTCAGAGGAGGGACAGCAGAGCCATCCATAAGCCGTCTCCTTCATTCCCATCAATGAGATAGGGGATGGCAGGCAAAGGATAATTGCGTCGATCATATGGTCAAGAGCTGCATCTGTCATCATGAGTGACACTCAACGTGACGTTTGCATCTGTCAGGCAGGAGGAACTTAGAGTGTGAAACCGCTACTCACAGTTTGATTTGGCTTGTTTTCCACTTCACATATGGGTCTGATTTAATGCAGTGAGCAGCGCTCCAAATATCTCGATTATTCCTTCAGGAGATGACACCAAGGGGTATGGAGAGGACATGAACTTCATCTGAATTGAAATTATTATCTGGATGGTCAGATCCATTCACCTTAATCCTCTCCTTTATGACTCACCAGGTTGGTGACGCAGAGCAGGATGCACTTCATCACCCACCTCTGTCTCAGGAGGACACCTTTACCATGACAACAGGGTCAGTGCATCTTCACATCGGTCACCCTTTGTCCTCTTTTGGATGAGCGACAGAGAAAAGTATGAGGACGGAAAGGGGCTGTAATGGTCGACAACGCTGCTCATCATTTACCGTTCTCATATTTAGATGAATTGTCCTGATTTGGTGTTTAATAAGTAATTCAAACTTTCACTCTCACTGCATCAAATACACTGACTATGTATATGTGTACAATCTAATCTGCAAGGTGTCTACAGGAGGGGAAGCACAATTTAAGAAACACAGTAGGACCCTGTCTGATAGTATCAACGGAAACTAAAGTATTAAAAAATTAGGAGTTTTAAAAAGGTAAAATGTACACAGGAGCACTGTGAAGACAAATATGCAAAGTTATTGGATTCATCCTCTGGTGACCTTGACTATTTAAAGAATACGTCGTGTCAATCCATCCAATAGATGCTGAGAACAACGATCAACATTTTCATTATATTCCCATTTGTATTCTACTTTTAACTCGGCGTATACAATTGTGTGTCTGGAGTTCTCCAACGATTCAGCTCAGCTCCAGAATTCCTCTGACTTTCTTTCTGACGGAAGGAGAGGATGAGCAGCGTCTTTAAAATTCTTGTTTTAGCAAATTTCGTTGTTCACAAGCTACCCCAAGCAACTTGTTAATTCTAGTCTTGTCCGCCACCATCATATTAACCTCTCCTTTTTGCATTGCCACCATCTGTTGGGCTAGCAATAATGGAAATATTAACTACTAAAATAAGAGCTTGTAATGCTATTGATTCATCCAAACATTTAAGCAATGCAATGTGTTAAAGTTGGTGACCCGCTTAGACAACAGTCACTGTAGCCTTCTGCAGTACTGTAACATCAGTGGAAGTTTGACTGTTGATGTTTGAGTGTCTTTAGGAGGTCAACCGTCTATGCATCAGGGTGTTCTTTGCTTCATCCCTTCTTGATCACGAGCCGTTACAGTTGTAAAATGCTGCAATGTCTTCAATCAGATATTCACTCATCTCATGCAGCCACCCCTACCCAGACCTCTCCACATAAGGACCTGTACAACATGGTAACTGATAACTTTGAGGAGTCTGGCATGACAGTTTAAACACTCTGGCTCCAATAACACGAGGTTGCTCCCTCAGGGATGACCGTAAAGTCTGTTTTCGTTATGCGCCCTCAGCTGTGACAATTAGCCCATCGAACCCAAA
The DNA here is from genome assembly GCF_910589615.1 of Taurulus bubalis. Classification (NCBI taxonomy): domain Eukaryota; kingdom Metazoa; phylum Chordata; class Actinopteri; order Perciformes; family Cottidae; genus Taurulus; species Taurulus bubalis. Next base: position 7,049,076 of record NC_136595.1, read on the forward strand.
CAAAGAAGTAGACCTTTCCACGCTTCAGCTAAATGACCCGTGAGGGAAATGAGGAAAGAAGGAAAGCTACTGCTTGTTTATAGGCCTCGTCAATGAGTCACTGTGGGCCTTAATTAGCTGTGATGAGGCTAACTGCGGAACAGCACTCAGGTTGGGATACCTATCGATATACCTATCGAGATACCTATCGGAACTGATTGCTGGGTGGCCACGTTCAGATCTTTGATCTAACGCGGGGGGACAATGTGACGATGGAGGAGCCAGCTGTTTGTGTGCGAGCTTCAATCTGTGTCATGTTTATGTGCTTGGCCTTTTTTAGTTCTATTTGTCTTGTTACAGAGGGAGTTTAAGAGCGCTGCGGAGTGTTTCGTCTCCTTGTCCAGAAGTCCCGAACACCTGGCTGAATAGGAGCCACTCTGACCGTGTGACTAACGATGTGATGGCGCACACAAGGCCACGCTTTTTTGTGTGCCTTTTTTTGTGTGCCTTTTTTGACTCTGTGCTGAAGTTCAAATGCATTTGCTGTCACATGCTGGCCAGAAATAATACTGCAAGAATACTGTCTCGCTGCGTTATATAGGTGACTTATTAAAGGTGGACCTCATTTTAATCTGCGATTGGTAGCTTGTGTGCTTGTGTGTAGTCTGTGAGTCGGTGTGTATCTCTGGGGGTAATCTCACATCGCAGCAAAACTGTGTACAGTAATATTTTAGGGCGACCAGTTATGGCCGCCCCGTGGCCGGTTAATAACCTGCAACCCGCCGGTATTCGAAACTATAGCTGTTGAGTGCATCGCCAACCCCCAAGTCGCTGCTCTGCATCCCAGTGGGGGAAAACACTTTTATCAATAATGGAGGTACAGGACTTGTATATCGCAGTGGAAAAACAAGGCCACAGTGAGAGACAGATACTGTCTATAATCTATGTTCATTCAGTATGCTAGATCGTCACTATATGATCCAGAAAAGAGCCTTTTGAACATCTTCGTTTTGCTGTTGCATATTAATTCAACGTCAGTATGACTTTATAAACAGCACTCTTCTCAAAAATGTGTCTTCCATTGTCAAAATATATTCATAATCATACACCCAGCTTAGACCGGTCTAGTAGTGGAATTTAAGGATGGAGAAACTGTCTTTTATGTTTTAAGACAACAGAACAGATTTTGCCAATCCCTGTGAGTTATCGAAGCATTCCCTGGTCAGTCAGACACAACATGTACTGTTTTCTCCCCACATTGATTGAAATAAGACTGGACGTGCAACATTAACATCCTTCCGAAGGCAGATCAATACAGAATCATACGGTTTCTGCCGCTGCATTGCTTCAGAGGTGAAAGACGTGAACAAAACAATGGTTTAAAAGCACGAATGCAGCAACTTAAAGACAACACTACATTACAAGGAAAGTCATGTATTTAAAATGTACTTCATCAAAAGCAAACAATATTTAAATTACAACGTTTTAAAGTATTTGATATAAGGAGTGACTTCTGGAAGAGTTTTAACATACTAAAGGTTATACATTGGGTTATATATCTGGCCACAAGGGGGCCACAATCTGTTTGCCTGTAGTGGACATTTTGATCGCCCTATTAAATTGTTATGGCCAATGTGTCCAGAAGCAGTTGCTTTTTACACACATTGAAGATGCAGAGCAACATTTTAGCATTCATGTGGACCCACAAGTTGTCCTCACTTTGCACAGCAGCTTGGTTTCTTGCAATGTCACAAGATTACGCAAAGAGTTGCAGAATCACAAGATCACACAAAAAAATCCATCTTGTCACGCTGCAAGTGATGTGTTGAAGGGAGCTCCCGGACTACATCTGCACACATGGGTCAAACACACACAGGACTTTCAACCACGAGGCCGGAGTTCGAGACCGGCGCTCGTGTCCCAAAGTGTTGTTGAGTAATTTTACTTCTGTGACGTTTCTGGCGTGTTTTTCTTACGTCACATTGTTTACTTTTCTCTGAGTTTATGTACTTAGAGACTTATTTAAAGCCCAACTAATGGTTGTTTATCCTAAACCTATCTAAGTGGTTTTGACCAAACTGCAGGTCATTTCAAGCTAAAGACATGGCTTGAAATGCTTAAAATGCGTTGCGTAAAGCCTAAAATGCGTTGCCATGACAAGTGGAATGTCCTAAAATGTTGTGCTATTTATACGCCTTCCCACGAGATCAGGCTGCTGCACGACATTGCTGATTAAAATTGTTTTAAAGAACACCCTTAAGAGATTTGTGTGGATGTGTGTGCGTGTGCTTTTGATAGAGCACTAAGTGGACTGTGCTGTAAGTCCTTGAGGGCCCACCAGCACAGTGAGCACTTGCTCCCAGAGCAGCAATGGAAACCAGCAGCAAATGTAATCTCCTGTACAGCTCAGTTTATAAAAAATACCCCCTCCTCAACCCTATATTGTCCATATTGGTTGTCTTTTCTTTTCTTTTGGTCAACACTAAATAGTATTCAATAACAGTGTGTAATGTATATTAACCTTGCTTGCTTTACACCAGTAGTCACTGGTGACATCAGTCTATAATCAGAGGTTAACCTGACAACTAGTAAATGAAGCATTACCTCAACATCTTATTCGATAAGTCATATAAATGTCATAGTGTACTTTGAAATGTCATAACATAGAAAATTATGGACAGGGTTGTTCTTCAGCTCCATCATTGTCTTTAAATAGGTGACCTCGTCCAACCCTGTCTCCTAAAAATTACGTTCCCCCAGAACTAATACGCATTCCCAATTACGTTTGATCAGAAACGTATCTCCTCCCTGATTATGTTTGTGTTTGACGTATTACACATACGTTGATTAAACACATATACGTTGATTAAACAAGTATGTTGATCATACACGTGTTTTTGTTTTGTTTTTATGTTTGACGTATTACAAATATGTTTGTAATCGTGTGTTTGTGTTATTGTTTTCTTGCTTTATTTAAGCATATTTTAATTTTTAAACTCTGCGGAGAAAAAGAGGGGCGGGGTGAAGCCAGTGACAGCCGGCCAGTGACAGCCGGCCGGGTCGGGCGGGGGCCGGGCGCCGGCCGCACCGGGAGGCGAAGACCGTTTGCCCGCCGTTGTTAGGGCGGTAATGGGCCGGTCTTCATACTGCTTGCACCGGGGCTCGGTCTTCAGACGCTTGCCCGCCGCCGTCAGGCCGTCGGTAACAGCCTCCTTCACGCCGGCTCCGGTCTTCTCTGAGTCGGGTTGTTTGTGAATGCAGCCCAAAGTGTGTGATGAACTCCATGTAGTGCAGTAAACCACTGCGATCATCAGCAGACACTCTGACTCAAAATACTAACTGATATGAATGTGTTCAGAACATTTCTGACCACATCCAAACATCTTAACTGTAACAGTACGTTGTGTTTGACGTTGTGTTTGACTCCTTCCGCCCGTTTAAATATTTTTCACGTCAGATTCTGCACTTGATGTGACCACAGAGATCCGAGTGTCTGCTGATGATCGCAGTGGTTTACTGCACTACATGGAGTTCATCACACACTTTGGGCTCCGCAGTACACTGCAGCCTCCCGGTGCGGCCGACTCTCGGGTTCCCGGTGCGGCCGGCGCCATGCTGATCAAACGTAATTGGGAATTCGTATTAGTTCTGGGGAAACGTAATTTTTAGGAGACAGGGTTGCCTCGTCATGTGCCGTATTAGTGGTACATTGAGCTGATGTCAGTTAATTATTTTTTCAAGTGTATGATTGTGTAGCAGATTTGGGTTTTTAATACTTGCTTGCTTTGATTTATTGTGTCACAAATAATGTTTTGCTTTTGAATTCACTAAATCACAGGTATGTGTTACATAACATGTTTTTATATGTGTGTGTTACAGTACAACATCTTAAACTGAGTCACATCTTCCTTTTACATTCACCAGAATAGTTCCATATTAAGAATTTTGAACAAGTCAACTGATTTTTTGTTTTAAAGCACGAGTTTTAACACTTTATTGCGCAAAACCAAACTGCGCAGCAGAGGAGTAAAAGAAGTGAGGAGGTTAATGGGCCGATGTTGAAAAGTTTGCGTATCCATTTCTTTCGTCTTTAATTGAAAACGGCAACCCACCCATTGCAACATGGTACAGTATATAACCATAAAAGGTGAGACTGTTTCTCAGCGACTGCTCTGTGACAAGGGCCACCTTTGTTCCTCTTCTTCCCCTGAACTCATTGTTTTGCTCCTGCACTGGATACAGCAGTCTAAAGGGAATCATCTGTGTTCTGCTGATGTACGTTCTGAAGGCGCGAGGTCATGATGTCATCATAAGCACCTCTATGTGTGAGTTAGTGTCAGTTGTTGGTCAGATATTACATTATGCTGCAGCACCACCTTGTGTCTTATGTAAGGGAGTGTACACTCAAAGTAAACCCCAGAACTGACAGTATTTGTAAGGACTGAGAGGAAAAGCTGGCTAATTTTCAAGTGTAGGGTTTATATACTTGTTTTGTGTAAACTCAGCTTATTGTGCTGATTTTATTAGGCTCACCGCACATTTTTAACATCCTGGTAAGAAGTTTTAATAATGTTTAGCATGTTGTGTTGATAGCATGCTAGTGCTTAAAGAGGATGTAGCAAAGGCCAACAGCCTGATTTTTACTCTGTTTTTAAATGCTGGATCCCCACACTGACCACAATGCCGGCTGTAGCAACTTCTTTCTAAGTCCAATTTAAACCCATATAGAGATACTCAAGTGATGTCACTTGAGTTGCCAGATGATTCTGTTCTTGTTAGTCGGCTCCAGGACAATGAGACCAGTCACGGTCCGGTCATCCATGACTTTGTGAAGTGGTGTGAGGAGTCATATCTGCAACTAAACATATTGAAAACCAAAGACATGATCATTGATTTTAGAAGACATGCACACATACACACATGAAGTCATATCCATTAAGGGTCACAATTATCGATTCAAAACTGAACTTTGAAGCCAACTGTGAAGCTGTGTGCAAGAAGAGGCACGAGCGTTTGTTTTGGAAACTGTCCGACTTCAACATTGACAAAACCATGATGACCTTATTTGATCGTGCTTTTATTGAATCAATTTGGTCTAGCAGGCTGATTGGTGAGTCACAGCTCAGCCCAAAGTCCCTGTACACCAGACAGTTACAACAGACTGGCTCCATTTTAAAGGACGACTCCCACCCTTTGCACAACAAAGCGTTATAAAAACAGCTTTGTTCCAGCAGCCATCACTCAGGTGAACAAGTTATAATTATAACAGCGCACTGATTTGTAGCTTTGTGTCTGATTGTCATCATGTTTGTCTTGTTGTCTGTGTTGTTGTAATGTGTGTCGAGAAGGATGCCTCGCTTTACTGCAAACCAAGTCTACCTACGGGTACAAATAAAGTACCCCAACCTAACCTTCTCAAACATTACTTTAGTTATTGTTCCTAAAGAAGTTGAATGCACTCATTTCCACAGAGAAAAGTACACAACTTCCTTTCTAGAACTCACTGTGAACTCACATCCTGATGTTAACTTGGCATTATGCTATGTCTTCTGCTATATGACATTATTCTCTAAGGCTGAAGAGAATTCAGGCATTGCCTCTAGTGTTCTGTCATAAAGGTCAAGTGGAGTTGTCACTTTATAATAAATCACCTCTGGCCAAATCAAATCACTCAACTATAAGCAGTTTGTTTGTTGGGCGACATCTTTGCACTGTTTGTTTGTTTTGTTTGTTCATTTAATGTAATATTATAATTATATTGTCATATATTGTGCATTTTTCTTTTTATTATACTACATTTTTTTATAAATATTGTGCATTTTTTATATTTGATTGCTTTACATAAAAAAAGGCGGGATTATTAAAAGTATTTATCTATCTATCTACCTACCTACCTACATACCTCTATCTATCTATCTATCTATCTATCTATCTATCTATCTATCTATCTATCTATCTATCTATCTATGTGTAGTAAAACAGAACAAAAATACAGTTCTCTCTGAATTGTTGTGCATGGAAGTACAAGTAGGCTAAAAATAGAAATAATCTATTAAAGTACAAGTACTCTAAATTGAAAATAAAGTACAGTCTAATGAATGTGCTTAGATTTCCCTCTGGACCAAGCTCTTATGACAACAGATGGTCCAACATTCACTAGCATGAATGAAGTTGAGCTCTCAACCCCCCATGATCCTAACCTGTGCAGGGTAGAAGTGCTTCTTTTACATTTTCACCCTTGCCCCATACAAAGTACTCTGCCTGTGTGCTCTGTGTTTGCAATATCACGGGTGACTAACATGCCACATAAACAATACTACTGCTACTGTTGCATTTGTTATGTTTATTTATGTCTTTGTTAAGCGTCCTTGGGTTTCATGAAAGGCGCTATATAAATCCTAGCTATTATTATTATTATTATTAATACGAAAGGAAAGTTCTTTAAAACAGGAACGGTGAAGGCTCTTGTTTCCATTACCTTGTTTTTCAGCTTTTTGCTGAGTTCCAGCCACGGTCTGTGTCAATGCCCTAGAAGTCATTTCACTCCTACTCCTACTCCTGACTCAAACCAACTCAGCGCTTCACAATGTGTATTGGACATGTATAATAAAATAATAAAATGACTGAACTTGTCATATTGTTTCTCAGAGACAATAACTGTAAACTGTCAAAACGTACCACTATATGGCAGCATTCACATGGAGGAACTAAACAATTCAGCAGGAACGTTTTTGATGTTGAAAAATATTTCACAGTGGAAGTCAAACAGTGACTCGAAAAGTCCCTTCAGAATTTGACAAATAAAACATTTTGGCATGCAGCATTATCTTGCATAATGACAAATATTTTGTGTTTCTCAGAAACAAAGTTGCATGTTGTTCCTGGAACAAACACAAAAAGATCAGTGTCCATTGACATGTTGTGTTCTGGTTTGGAATCCATACAAGTTTTAAATGTTGTAGTTGCTAAACCTTTACTTTTCACGTTATATCGTAAATCCCACTGGATGATCTATGCTTTGATATTAATTTCAAACACTTAATTTAGATTGGCATGGACTGTGTCGGCGGTTGTGTCCCAACGATTCTGTGTCTTTCGTAAGCGTAGCTGATGTGAGTTGCAACACAGCTGCTACACAAGAAATATAGATTTTTAGCCTAGCGATTCCATGGATTGTTTATTTTGTTCTGACAAAGGTCAAAGGTTTCAATGACGTAGGATCAAAGTTCAGGAATGTGCTGAAGCGTATAATGCATAATTTCATGTCCTTCTCTTACCCACCACATTTTGTCTCCACAGCGTACGATAAAACAAAGAATTTATAGTTATAAAATTAGAAAAAGGCTTTCAACTAAATTGTTATTGCTCTCAGCATTTGACAGTCGTCGGTTGAGAAAAAGAAGGAAAGATTGTTGTCAAATAATGAAAAAGTCAAGGGTGAAATTAGATACAAATCTGGGTCACTGAGTGTGTTATACACCACTAAAATGTACACCCTTACTTTGGGCTGCGTTCATTATCGCATTTCTTCAAATATGTGTTACCAACGAAATTGGACAGACAGTTTATTCATTTAAAATGGGGTGCTGTCAGTGGTAGTACAAAGATGCGTTACTTAAGGGAACGCAACAAAACGTAAATGTGAAAACACTCCTTGCGCTGGCGATACTCTAAGTCTACTCTACGTTCTCTATCATGTGGTGTCTTGTAGAATAAAGCGGGATATATAGCTATAAATCAAGGGCTCCCAGTGTAACTACACCCTGCAACTGCACTTTAACTGACACCTCCTCAAAGGTGTCATACATGTCAAGGGCTTGGTCAGGGTGATATAATCAAGGCATACATATATAAGTGTGAATGAATTTAATCATGACTATAGTGATCTGATACTGCTTTGGTCAGCTGGTAGAGTGACTAGCTGCTGAATAAGAAGCTTATTTGATTGGACCTCTAAATACTCAGTAGTCTTTATCTAAAAGTTAGATTAAAAAGTTAGACACTGTCTAACACATCTTATAAATACTGCTTTCGTGAGCCGAGAGTGGATCAAGTGACTTGCGGCCCACTGACTGTCCCTATTGATCCCAGAGAAGAGAGTATGACTAACTGCAGGGCTGATAATCTCCCAACTGATAAGCTCCACTGTGCAAGTCCTCACAGGCTCACAACAGTAGCTGATTGGCAGATAGATCAACCAATGCAGCATCCCTCGATAGGACCTTATGTTTTGGGGAGGGGGTTAGGGTCAATGGTTATGTTTACCTGAAATGACAGGAGTGTGTGTGTGTGTGTGTGTGTGTGTGTGTGTGTGTGTGTGTGTGTGTGTGTGTGTGTGTGTGTGTGTGTGTGTGTGTGCGTGTGTGTGTGTCTCAGAAAGAGGGGAGGTTGGGGATGTGCCTCCAGCAAACAGAAGCAGGATATAAAAGGACAACCCATCCCTCTATAGGAATCTTTCCTGCCAGCCAGTGTGTGTTTTCAAAGACAGACAGGGTTGTCTCAGGCCTTAACCATGAAGCACTGCATGCTGTTGTTGATGTTGTTGGCGTTGGGGTGCGTCCACGGTGCACCTGTGGCACAGAATGGCATGGAAGACGGGTCGTGTGAAGACGGGTCGGCGAAGGGAGCTGCAGAACTTGCTCTCAGCAAGATCAACCTGGACCGGACGGAGGGCTACATCTTCGCCCTGCACCGTCTGTCCAACGTGCACATGGCACAGCATGTGAGTCCAAATGAAGAATTCATGGCTGACGTTAAAATAAAAGTTTGATTATCAGGCTACTTGTTTTTTTCAACTAGGGGTAAAATCCATATCTGTCAAATCACTTTACATTTATTTGTTGAGATCTGAAGACACAGCGACATCATCGAAAACAGCTGTCAATTCGCTTATTTTATTGTGCATAAGTGTGAAACGTTTAAACGGGGGGTAGACAAAACTAATTATGTGGCATGAGGCTTTTGTCCTAGCGTGGGGTTGGGGGGTCCTATCTGCAGAGCTAATGAAACGTAGCAGTCGGCCCTTGTTCTTGGCAGTGGCTGCAGAGTAGCAGATAAGGATAAGGACATGACGAAATCCTCTCTGATGTCCCCTGTTGGCTCCTAAATTAGTAGTAAACGATGATTATAACAAATAGGTGTGAAAATTATCCAAATAATGGCGGACATTTTGTGATTGCTCTTATTATAATGAACAAAAGAAGCTACGGCATAACAGATGATTAAAGAAAGTGACTACAGGTGATGTTGAAGAGGAAAATTATGAAATAATTTCAGTCTGCCGCAGCTTTCTTTTAATTCATTGCAAGATAATTATAAGGGCAATAACTATTCAGACACCCGATATTAAAGCCAACTACTAATCATGTCCACCACGGAGTAGATGATAGATCTGTTCGAATGTGATCTTTTTTTTAGGCCTTAATTTATCATCAGCCATTTAAACCGTCACACAGTGACCCATTGTCCTACCCCAATATAAAGGATACTCTCATAATGTATTGTGTCTGTGTGTGTGCCTTACAGGGTGAGAATGGCATGGTTTTCTACCTGACTCTGGATGTTGTGGAGACCAACTGCAGTGTTCTCAGCCAGAAGGACTGGAAGGCTTGTGAGGCTCGTCCCACCAGCAACATGCCGGTTAGAAAACACACGAACACACTCCTGAACAGGGTGGAAGCCAAAGTCCACATTCATGCACAGAGAGTATTTATTTTGTCAAGTCTTAAATCAACATGTCTCACTGCTTTAATATTAAACCTCAGAGTGGTTCATAAATTAGCAGGAGAAGAAGATGCAATACCTCTTTAGATACAATAACACAATAACAAATATATATAAGTCAAGTCTTTGTGCAGCACACTAAAATAAGGCATGTGCTTATTAATGTATTTGTCTTTGCAGGTGTATGGACAGTGCAAAGCTGCCATCTACATCAGTAAAGTGCACAGGGTGGTGCGTCTCTACAAGTACAACTGTGTTGTCAGACCAGGTAAGAAAATATAAGACTGTAGTAAGTTATCTGAAGAAGTCATCTCGGCCCACTTGAAAATGAAAAATGTCTGCAAATTGGATGATAGTGCCACATCTTTTTTTAGTTTAGCTTGACTTGGCTCTTAATAACTTAGATGTGTGATAGATTGCTCTTATTTACAACTTGTCTCTAAAATCTATTTTGTGATTTTTCTCTCCGGTCAGTCCCTTCAGCCAGGGTGCATAGGATTTGTCCTGATTGTCCGTCTTTGATCGGCATTGATGATGCTAAGGCCCAAGAGGCTGTGTCCCTCTCGCTGGCGAAGTTCAACCGTGAGGGCGGATTGACCAAACGCTTCGCTCTGCTCAAAGTCAACCGTGCCAGTGCTGGGGTATGTTTCCACACTGTAAAAACAAAAAGTTTATTCCTGTGACCTGGATTCATGTCAGTTATTGATTTAAAATGTTTGAAATGTTCTACAACAAACGTAGCATCATTCTCTATGTGCCTTTTCCTGACTTAAAAATGTTTTTTTTTCTTCCTTTTTTTCTGTGTGTGTCCAGATGGCCATGTCGATGTATTACAATGTAGAGTACACCATCCAGGAGACCACCTGTCTCAGTAGTGCAGGAGCAGCTGATCCGTGCCCATTTTTGGAATGCGAGTTCACTGTGAGTCATGACTAACTGTTATTTCACATTTGAACATTCATCATGCGCAAATGGGTTGTTTATTTTACCATCCGTTGAAGAGATACTTATTATGTGCCAACTGTATTTTGCTTGTATTAAGGTCCCATTTTCATTCTGGCTTTGTAAGTTGTAAGTTTAATAAATCAGGGGACTATTTGAGTTTTTAGTGCTGTAACCTCCCAAAGCACTCTGCTCTTTCTTCTCATAGTCAGCGAGTTTATTATAGCGAAGGAGAATTCCGTTTGTTTAACTATTTAACTGTAGTGAAGCCACAGGCTCTCCTCTCTTATTTTTTTTTGTTCTTCTCTCCTCAGCACAAAGGCTTCTGTAAGGGATCTCTCTGGAAATCTCCCTCTGGTGTCGCAGACACCAGTGTAGATTGTGAGATCTATGAGCCCGAGGTAAGACTTGCTCTGCCATGGTCAAAAAAACACAGCGTCACATTGATTTAATTCTTCTATTTTCTACTTTCTGGAGTAAAAGGAAAAAACACATGTTGATTCATCTTTTCTTTCTTCCATTAACAGTAACACATGTCTTATTTTCATAGTTTTGGCAATCATGAAATCGTATAGCCCCTAAAGTAATTGCTGAGATCAGGTGGCAAAGACTTGATCATTTGTCTCACACTGCCTGATTTATTTAAGGTGTTGATCTCAGCAGTATTTTTATCGTGATTTAGAAAAGACAAACAATAGCCAGACATCGAAAAATAGGATGCCAGTCGTGATCAACTAGAATTCTTGATAGCTTTGCATTATTCTGAAACAGTTCATGTTATGTCTGTATGGTTTATAACCATGGTGGATGTAGTAAGGGTGACAAATATCTTAAATTCTACCAATTAAATTCGCCCACAGTTTTAGATACGACACATCGCAAATTGTATATCTATGTGTTCTCCAGGCTGCTGAGAGAGAGAAGAAACTCCACCTGCTGGCCAACGCGGCCGACCACCAGCACAATGACACACACGCACACAGCCAAACCCATGACGGCGCACACGCCGCCGACCAAGCACACGACCACGCCCACGACCACACCAAGAGCCACGCTCAACACGACCAGACCCAGAAGCACGCTGCCAACAGCGACCACCACCACACACACGACCATGCCGCGGGCAGCGCCCACGACCACTCCCACGACCACGGGCACAACCACGATCATGTGCACACTCATCACGCCAAGGCGCACGACCACACTGGCGACTTTCCCCACCAGCACCACAACTACCATCACGCTCCCGGCGTGCACACCCACGAGCATGACCACGAGCTGGCCCTAGATCACGACCACAAGCACGCTCACCTGCACGAGCACGAGCACCACCACCATCACCACGATCACGTCCACGAGACCACACCCCAGGACCACCCGGAGGGCATGGTGAAGGTTCTGCCTGCCATGGACCAGGCCGTGACCCTGCCTGCCTTGCTTGACGCCACCGCCGGTGGCGCCGAGGTGGGAGTCACTCTGCCCCTCAAGGAAGACCCCCAGATCCCCGGACAGATGGAACCCACCATCCTGCCCTACCCCATTGGGGTCTCAGCCAATTGCTCCCCTGCAGCGGCGGGGGAAACCCTGGTGGAGAATCTCTTCTCTGAAGACCCCTTGTTCAAGCCAGCCGCAAGAAGTGTGAAGGGAGCATGAAGTTCACTTGGGGAACTGAATGGATCCATGAACACAGACTGAAGTAAAGACAGGAAAATATTTTGACACAAATGGTTCCATAAAAACACAAACGTTCCTGTCTCTGTTCCCTTCAACCTTCTAATAAAGGTCGATTGCATAAAAAACACTATTCACATGAACCATTTTTGGGGTGGATGGGGGCGGAGGGGGGGGGGGGGGGGGCACTTGACTATAAAGGTCAAGTGAATTAGGCTCACGACCAAAGATATGTTCCATTGAAATGGGTCATGGTGTAGTAGCACCAAATAAAATGTCATAGGATGACATGGAGTTGACATGTGTATTATGTAACCGTATGACATGTTTTCAAATTATTATTAGGAACTTGTGTTTTGGGGAGTGTGTTGTGGTTGGGGGTCAATGGTTATGTTTACCTGAAATGAAAGGAGGGGCTGTGTGTGTGTGTGTGTGTGTGTGTGTGTGTGTGTGTGTGTGTGTGTGTGTGTGTGTGTGTGTGTGTGTGTGAGAGTGTGTGAGAGAGAGAGAGAGAGAGAGAGAGAGAGATGGGGATGTGCCTCCAGCAAACAGTAGCAGGATATAAAAGGGCAACCCATCCCTATATAGGAATCTTTCCTACCAGCCAGTGTGTGTTTTCAAAGACAGTCAGGGTTGTCTCGGGCCTTAACCATGAAGCACTGTATGCTGTTGGCGCTGTTGTTGGCGTTGGGGTGCGTCCACAGTGCACTGGTAGCACAGAATGGCATGTTAGATGGGTCGTGTAAAGACGGGTCGGCGATGGGAGCTGCAGGACTTGCTCTCAACAAGATCAACCTGGACCGGACGGAGGGCTACATCTTTGCTCTGCACCGTCTGTCCAACGTGCACATGGCACAGCATGTGAGTCCAAATGAAGAATTCATGGCTGACGTTAAAAGAAAAGTTTGATTATCAGGCTACTTGTTTTTTACAATTAGGGATAAAAATTCATATCCGTCAAAGCACTTTACATTTATTTGTTGTGGCATGAGGTTTTGGTCCTAGAGGGAGGGCTGATTGAGGCCAATCATCTTCTGCAGAGCTAATGACACGTAGCAGTCGGCCAGTGGCGGCTGGTGGATTTTCTTTTGGGTAGGGCCAGCCAATCAATTTCAGCAAACATCCTAGTATGATTCAATGCAAAAAAGGTATCAAAAACGCATACTTTGCGGATACATTTTTATAGTTTATTCTAACACTGACATAATAGTTCAGTATATATATATATCATAATATTTAGTATAATATGATATATAAATAACATATAATATAAATCATAAATATATCATGAATATATTATAATATAATATCAATATAAATATCATATATATATATATATACATATATATATATATATAGTCTAATAGAACAAGTTTATATTTTAAGATGCCCCATGTGAACCTTGTTTGTTGGGGAAACACCCAATCCGTGTGGTGAGGAAACCTGCATGTTTTTCTGACAGATAAAGGAACTTTGCTCTTCTGTCCTTCTGAGTGACAAACCTCTCCATGACCTTCTTATTGGAGTCAGGCATGTCCCTGACAAGTTTCTTCTCCATGGAGAGCATAGCCAGAGCATCAAGGTGATCCTGTGTCATGGTGTTTCTCAGGAAGGTCTTGATCCTCTTCAAAGTACAGAAACGCCTCTCGGATTCAGCTGTTGTCATGGGTGTGGTGATGAGGATCCTGAGAAGACTGACAGTCTATGTGAAGGTGCTCTGAAGGTTGTTCTCCATGAAAAACTGGTACATGGGCACAGCACCATTGCAAGCCTTGAACTCGCTGTTCTCATGACGACGTGCTGGTTGAAGGACATTCGCTCCTTGGCTTGCATCAGGATGGTATCACATACCTGTAAAAGATAAATCAACTTAAATTTGCAATGAAGCTATTTTGATGAAAGTGATTCTGATTGAACACATGCTTATGTCCAAGTCAAGTATTTCAAAAATACAATGTATGTAAAATCTTACAAATAAGTTTAGATGGGAAATTATAACTAAATCATCGCAATAATAACTACATCATCAAAATGTACGAGCGTGTCCTCCCCTTTTCAGAAAACAATCGACTATGTTATTGAATAGTTTCCAACTTGCCATCTTGTAAAAAAAACTAGAAATCTAGAAATTGGCTTGGTGGACACCTGAATATGCATGTTATTAACTACCCGCATTTTTATAGAAATCTGACCTTTTTCCTTTTAAAATATTTAAACAAATATCATTGTGATGTTTTCTATCATAATCATTCACTTTGATGACGAGGCCCATTTAGGGTTTTACAGACTGTTGAACGTGAGCAACTCATCTTTCTAACAACAAAAGCTTTATCAGCTAGTAGTAAATATTGTAGCGACCCTGGGTCAGGAAAGCTACGAGACGCTACCTTGCTTATTGTGTGTTTATTTGGTAACGACAGAACAGGCTACTGTGGGCCGTAGCCTACGCCAAAACAACAGTCAAAACCTCTTAACATGCTTCACACTCTGCTCTCGGTCATAGCCTCCTCTCGACAGGCTCATAACACAACAACAACATCACACCTCACTTGCTCTGCCAAGCACAGGCCGCTCATAGGTAGCTACGATGACTGACAAGCTACACAGCTCGTCAGACATTCACTGACCTCCTGAACCCAATAATTACAATAACCAGTCTTCTTATCTAGAACAACTTCTTCCTGTAAACATCAGGGGCTAGCTAGCGGGCTAACGTTAGCCCGCTAGCTAACCCCTCGCCACTGCTTGGTTTACGGGGGGCAATGCCAGGAAAAACGCTGCAGTCCGCCGTTGGCTCTTCTCATTACAGCAGCCCCGTCATAAGCGCTGTAGTGATGGTGTCCGCGGTCGCGTTATGGACAGTGATGTACTCGGAAAAAACGCTCTTGTAGGTTACCGTTAGCGCCGATGTAGGTTAGCATGTGCACCAGTTGGAAGTGAGTGGAAATGTCCGTCGTCTTGTCCATGTGAATGCCGATTAAATCAGTGTTCTTTACTTCTTCCCGAATGTAATCCCTTATAACTGACAGCATGCAGACCAACATGTCCGCATGTGCTGCGCCGGTCTGTTGCCTTATGCTGAGTTCAGGAGGTTGATCTGGGCCCAGTTGTTTCACCAGGAGTTTCTCAGCCAAAGCGAGAGACGGGCAGATGAGAACACAAGAGACGAGAACACGAGAACACACAAGATGAGAACGAGAGGCTTGCCGTGAACGCGCACCGTGGGCCAACTGAGAATGGCCCCTCCTGAAGTCTTTTTTAGGGCGCTGATTGGATCAATTGTATGTTATTCATTTATATCTTTAATCAGTGATTGGCTAAACTGCGTATTAGACCAGTCTTCCTTGGGCCAAATCGATCTGTCCCCACCACGTGCACGGCGCAGCAGAGACGTGCACGGCGCAGAGGGGACAAGCAGGAAAAGCATATATTTTGCGCAGATATCCTATTTTACAAATATTGTATATTCCATAGCTCAAAAACACAAAAATTGACAATTTATTTATATTTTTATAATTAGGAAAATTATAAATATATATTTGTTTTTTTTGGTTGGACAAGGTGGGTGTGGCCAGGCCCCGTGGCCCTCTATTAGCCGGCCGTCACTGCAGTCGGCCCTTGTCCTTGGCAGTGGCTGCAGAGTACCAGATAAGGATAAGGAAATTACGAAATCCTCTCTGTTGTCCTCTGCCAAGATAATTATCCAAATAATGACGGACATTTTGTGATTTTTTTCTCTTATTATAATGGGCAAAAGAAGGTACGGCATAACATCTCGTACGAGATGATTAAAGGAAAGTGTCTACAGGTGATGTTGAAGAGGAAAATTATGAAATAATTTCAGTCTGCCGGAGCTTTCTTTTAATTCATTGCAAGTTGATTATAAGGGCAATAACTATTCAGACACCCAATATTTAAGCCAAATACTAATCATGTCCACCATGGAGTAGAAGATAGATCTGTTCGAATGTAATTTTTGTTTTAGGCCTTAATTTATCATCAGCCATCACACAGTGACCCATTGTCCTACGCCAAGATAAAGGATGCTCTCATAATGTATTGTGTCTGTGCTTCGTAGGGTGAGAATGGCATGGTTTTCTACCTGACTCTGGATGTTGTGGAGACCGACTGCAGTGTTCTCAGCAAGAAGGAAAAGAAGGCCTGTGAGCCTCGTGACATCCACTCCACATCGGTTAGAAAACACACGCACACACTCCTGAACAGGGTGGAAGCCAAAGTCCACATTCATGCACACAGAGTATTTATTTTCTCACGTCTTGAATCAACATGTCTCACTGCTTTTATATTCACCTCCTTTACGAGTGGTTCCTAAATTAGCAGGAGAAGAAGACGTAAGACTTCTTTAGATGCAACAACACAATACAAAAAACAAATATAAGTCAAGTCTTTGTGCAGCACACTAAAATAAGACATTTGCTTATTAATGTATTTGTCTTTGCAGGTGTATGGACAGTGCAAAGCTGCCATCTACATCAGTAAGGTGCACAGGGTGGAGCGTCTCTATAAGTACAACTGTATTGTCAGACCAGGTAAGAAAGTAAAAATGCTGAGTAAGATATCTCGGCCCAATCATGTATTTTGAAAATGAAAAATGTCTGCAAATTGGGTGATAGTGCCACATCTTTTTTTTCGTTTAGCTCGACGACCTGGCTCTTAATATTTTAGATGTGTGCCAGATTGCTCTTGTTTACAATTTGTCTAAAATCTATTTTGTGATTTTTCTCTCCGGTCAGTCCCTCCAATCAGGTTGAATAGGTTTTGTGCTGATTGTCCGTCTTTGGTCAGCATTGATGTTGCTGCGGTCCAGGAGGCTGTGTCCCTCTCGCTGGAGAAGTTCAACCGTGAGGGCGGATTGACCAAACGCTTCGTTCTGCTCAATGTCAGCCGGGCCAGCGGTGGGGTATGTTTCCACACCGTAAAAACAAAAAGTGTATTCTTGTGACCTGGATTCATGTCAGTTATTGACTAAAACATTTACAAATGTTCTACAACAAGTGTAGCATAATTTTTTTCTGTTTGTGTGTGTGTGTGTGTGTGTGTCCAGTGGTACCCTGCGATGTATTACAATGTAGAGTACACCATCCAGGAGACCACCTGTCTCAGTAGTGCAGGAGCAGCTGATCCGTGCCCATTACTGGAATGCGAGTTCACTGTGAGTCATGACTAACTGTTATTTCACATTTGAACATTCATCATGCGCAAATGGGTTGTTCATTTTACCATCCGTTGAAGAGATACTTATTATGTGCCAACTGTATTTTGCTTGTATTAAGGTCCCATTTTCATTCTGGCTTTGTAAGTTGTAAGTCGTAAGTGTAATAAATCAGGGGACTATTTGAGTTTTTAGTGCTGCAACCTCCCGAAGCACGCTGCTCTTTCTCCTCAGAGTTAGCGGGTTTATTATATGGAGAATTCCTAGCCTGTGGCTCTAGTGAAGCCAGAGGCTCTCCTCTCGTATTGCTTTTTCATGTTCTTCTCTCCTCAGCACAAAGGCGTCTGTAAAGCATCTCTCTGGTACTCTACCTCTGGTGACGCAGACACCAGAGTAGATTGTGAGATCTATGAGCCCGAGGTAAGACTTACTCAGCCATGGTCAAAAAAACACAGCGTCACATTGATTTACTTCTTCTATTTTTTACTTTCTGGAGTAAAAGGAAAAAACACATGTTGATTCATCTTTTCTTTCTTCCATTAACAGTAACTCATGTCTTATTTTCATAGTTTTGGCAATCATGAAATCGTATAGCCCCTAAAGTAATTGCTGAGATCAGGTGGCAAAGACTTGATCATTTGTCTCACACTGCCTGATTTATTTAAGGTGTTGATCTCAGCAGTATTTTTATCGTGATTTAGAAAAGACACACAATAGCCAGACATCGAAAAATAGGATGCCAGTCGTCATCAACTAGAATTCTTGATAGCTTTGCATTATTCTGAAACAGTTCATGTTATGTCTGTATGGTTTAAAACCATGGTGGATGTAATAAGGTTGACACATATCTTTCTACCAATTAAATTTACCCACAGTTTTAGGTACAACACATCGTAAATTGTATCTTTATGTGTTCTCCAGTGTGCTGATGGAGAGAAGAAGGGCAGGGTGAGGGTTCTGCCCGCCATGGGCAGGGCCGTGATCCTGCCTTGTAGCGGCTCACGTCCAAGGGCCGAGGTGGGAGTCACCCTGCCCCTCAAGGAAGACCCCCAGATCCCCGGACAGATGGAGCCCACCATCTTGCCTTTCCCCAGAACGCTCTCAGCCAATTGCTCCCCTGCAGCGGCGGGGGAAACCCTGGTGGAGAATATGTTCTCTGAGGACCCCATGTTCAAGCAGTGGTGGGGCATCTGGGCCTGCTAAGGCTTCTCTGCTGGCCCAAACAGAATCACAAAGTTATAGCTATTTTATTATTTTAATTTTAATTTATTTTTAATAATTAAAGTTATAGCTATTTTATAATGTAATTGTTTTTCACAAATGAACTACATGTGTCACAACCGTCACTAGACGGTAGTGCTTTTATTTTGTTGTCTTGTCACTTCCTGTTTTACTTTGAAATCATCCTCCTGTGTCATGTCTGCTGTCTTTACTTCCTCATGTGTGATTACCTCTCCCTGCCCTGATGTGTTTCACCTGTGTCTCGTTAACTCCCCTCCCAGTGTGTATATATACTCTGTGCTTCACTTGTCTCGTTGCCAGTTTGTTTTTCTTCACCTGTGAGTCAACTTACCACCGTTTTTCCTGCCTGATATCCTGTTCTGATTCCGACGTCCCTTCGTTTCCGAGTAAGCCCGATCCCTGCCTGTACCTCTGCCGAGTTTGACTGCCTTCCTGTGAATGACCCTGGACTGTTTACGTTGGCGATTCTACTCTCCCCTGAGTGAGACAGCTGCTCTCACCACAGGGGGTCAGAGCCTTGCCGACCGGCCTCAGTCCCTCCCCAGTTACATCGGGAGAACCTTCGGCGGTCCTTCTCCAGAGACTCTATCCTGTTGCAATATTACCTTTATCAATAAAGGAATTCTTGTGAACTTTACTCTCTGCCTCGGGTCGTGCATTTGGGTTCTTTCATTAGTGCTCCGGCGTGACAACATGTATTATCATAATTTTTCCCTATTAGCTTATTTTCTTATTGCACAGCTTCCTCTGTTGCTCTGCCTGAAAGAAGGAGCTTCCAGCCTGCTAGTGACCAATGTTTAAGGATCTGAGCGCTCATCCAATCACATTTCACCTGTTTCTATGGTAGATTAGCGGTTTAAACTATATTTAGAGGCCTTCTAGCCACCTACTGCCGCGGGTAGAAAATCCACGGCCCGCCACTGTGTTCAATGTAATTGGAGATGTATAATAATGAAATAATACAATCACTATACTGGTAATATTGTTTTTGGAATCCCCAGACACCACATGGCAACATTCACATGGCGGAACTATACAATTCAGCAGGCAAACTTTTTTTTATATACGATTTATTTGTAGAAATTACAAAACAAGACTTAATGTACAATAGACCTCACAAATAAGGAGTGAAAGGATTACATATCAGACAGCCAAATGGTGAGGATACACATTACAGCCCCCCTCCCCTTGCCCCCCTTTCCCCAAACAAATATACAACAAGGCAATTTGATACACAAACAGAAAATAAAATTACAAAAGCAACCAAAATCCAATATCAATAACTGGCTGTTAAATGCTTGCAGTGGCAGATAATATTGTAGAAACATATGCTTTTTCTTACTATCGCACCTTCTCTGACCTTCAACTCTCTCACTCACATCCACTCACATACATCCACTCACACACACATGCATATCCACTTGCATTAATTGAGCAATGTAAAGACTATAAATAAGGAAACAAAAAAACATATACATAAGAATAAATAATAATACAAAAACATAGAAAAATAAAAATAAAAAATAAATAAATAATATATATATATATATATATATATATATATATATATATATATATATATATATATATATAGTAGGGCTGCATGCTGCTAATATGTGCTACCAATAAGGCTAGTTAAAACAGGGCACTGGTGGGTTGTTGGGGCGAATCAATCAATGGTGGCGATATCTAGTTGGGTAGACCTGACGTGCTCTAAGAAGGGTTCCCAGACCTTACAGAACTTGGTAGATGTGCCTCGTAAAGAGTACTTAATTTTTTCTAGTGTCATAAAACGAAGGGCATCTCTAAGCCACTGAGAGTGGGAGGGGGGGTGGGAGTTCTTCCAATATAGCAAGATAACACGCCTCGCTAAAAGTGACAGAAAGGCCACAAGTTCACAGAAGTAAGATGGTAGTGAGTTCCCAGAAGGTAGGACACCAAACAGGGCAACTAATGGTGAGGTACAGATATTGGTAGAAGTGACGGCTGAGAGAGTGTCAAAGACAACCTTCCAGAACGGCGCAAGTACAGGACAATCCCAGAACATGTGGCCAAGACTGGCCGGTCCTAAATGGCACCGGTCACAGCGTGAGTCTGCACCTGGGAATATACGAGCCAGTTTACTCTTGGACCAATGAACCCTGCTCCTTAGGTTTTGTAAGGTGTCTTTTTTAAGTCTAGAGGGCTTCTTGTTCCAAAAGAATTGGGAAATTATGTGGTCAAGTGAGCGAAAGAAACGTTTAGTAAGGAAAAATGGGTATACATTGGAAGAGATATAGAAATTTAGGGAGCACATTCATTTTAACACGTTTATCCGCCCTGCAAGAGAGAGAGGCAAAAGAGACCACCGCTGAAGATCCTGAGTCAGCCTCGCCAGAAGAGGGGAGAAATTAAATGTATATAAGTCTGAGTATTTTTGGGTTATACAGACACCTAAGTACATAAAATGTTAAAGCGATGTTTTGAAAGGAAAGTCAGACAATGGATTTGTCATGGCTGCAGTATTGATCGGCATTAATTCACTTTTTTGGAAATTTAGTTTGTAGCCTGAAATTTGACCAAACTCCTCCAGTAAGTTTAAGACAAGAGGAAAACCTCTGTCTAAGTCAGAGACAAAGAGTAAGAGGTCATCCGCATACAGGGACACTTTATGTTTGAAGCTACCCCTTGAAATACCTGGTATCTGACTTGACCTTAGGGCCACCGCCAGTGGTTCAATGGCAATGGCGACCAAGAGTGGAGAGAGTGGACACCCCTGACGGGTCCCACGCTTGAGAGGGAAGTAGTCAGAATAATCATTGTTTGTGCGAACACAAGCTTGGGGGGACGTATACAAAAGCCGAATCCATGATATGAAGGTATTACCAAAGCCAAAACGTTTTAACAAAGAGAACAGGTAGGACCATTCTACACGGTCAAATGTCTGCATCCATGGAAATAACCACCTCGAGGGTGTCGGTGCATAAACAATATCAAATAAATGTCTGACATTATGAAAAGAGTGTCAGTCTTTAGCAGGCAAACTTGTATGTGTTTTGTATGTCGTCTGTGCTTGGCTGCACCAAAAAAATAATAATACAGTTTTTCTCAATTGCTAAAACACTAAAACCCATTGGCTGAACAAAGTTATCAGTTGCCTGAACTCATTTAGCTAATTGTGCAGTCTGTTGTCAATACCTTAAACTATGTCACATGGTAAAACACAATTTGCAGATCTCACTTAGACTTCTCAGCAAAACTCTAAACACATTCTCAGTCTCAAAACACATTCTGTACTCTAATGTACATGTCATCCATACTGGTACACACAAGTGGCAACAATCAAATACAAATATAGAACACATGTCATTGATTACAGTTTTTTCTGAATGCTTAAACACTAACAGTGATTCTTGAAGCACAATTTCTGAAACCATTAACACTTTTAGCCAATGCATTTACCAAGTGTGCCAAACTGAATGCACGTTCTCTGCTTTACACTCAGTTTATAATTTTATAACACACTTTTTGCAAAACTGTAAACCCAAACCACTGCTTTACACTCAGTTTGCAATTCATTAACACACTTCTAGCAGAACTGTAAACATTGATCTCTACATTGCTACACTATATTGCCAATTGCTTTTCCACATTGACACATGTGAAAACACTTTTAGATAATGAGTTCACTTACAAATCAGAGCTTGAGCACTATAAATAGGCCACAGGTAAACATTTGGTTTGGACAACAATGGAGGCCAATATTGGACAGAGAGTAAGAGGGGTGAGAATTAGAGGAGGACGAGGACGTGAAGAAGTAAGAGGAGGAGGAGGAGGAGGAGGAGGAGGAGGAGAGGAGGAGAAGGAAGAGGTGAAGTAGGACGGGGAATAAGAAGAGGACGGGGAAGAGGAAGGGGAACACAATAACTGATGAGATCAGAGCGACTGTGGTTGACCGTGTTGTCAACCATGGGATGACCATGAGGGAGGCTGGGCAACGGGTTCAACCAAATCTGAGCCGCTATACTGTTGCAGGTATCATGCGGATATTTCGAAATGAGAACCGGTAAGTAACTGTAAGTGCTGTAGACTTACTGGTACAGTAATATGTACTGTACTTTCATAATGAGAAGGATCTATCACTAAAACCATTTACGTAAATGTTTTTACAGAACTGCAAGAAAACCAATATCTGGTGGAAGAGGTCGACTGTTCACCCCAGAGCAGGAGACCCACATTGTAAATATGGTCATTGCAAATAACTGCATCAGACTCCGAGAACTGCAGGCCAACATACTAGCAGACAACACCATATTCCAAAACGTCAACAGAGTGAGTCTCTCTGCACTGTCTCGTCTACTGAAACGCAATAGGATTAGGATGAAGCAGCTGTACAGAGTCCCTTTTGAAAGAAACACAGACAACTGTAAAACAACTGAGATATGAATATGTGCAGGTAAGCTATACTATCCTATCATTGGTACTGGATCTGGAAGTGTATGGTGCTACATCATATTGACTGATCCCTGTCTTTTCGTACTGTGCTACATTGTTTTGTCTTGTCTCTTTCAGAGAGTCATGGAGCTAGATGCAGTAAATCATGAGCTAATATATGTGGACGAGGCAGGTTTCAACCTTGCAAAAACAAGGGGCCGCGGCAGAAATATCATCGGACACCGTGCCATCATCAACGTCTCGGGACAACGTGGTGGCAACATAACAATGTGTGCGCTATTAGTCAAAACGGCGTCCTTCACCATCATGCGATCCTAGGCCCATACAACACTGCACACATTATCACTTTTCTGGACACCCTCCACAATAGACTAATTCCCAATGACCAGGGGCCAGAGCAGCTCCGGTACGTTATCATCTGGGACAATGTTAGTTTCCACCGGGCTGCTCTGGTCTGCAATTGGTTCACAGGTCACCCACTTTTCATGGCACTCCCCATATACTCTCCGTTCTTGAATCCTATTGAGGAATTCTTCTCTGCATGGCGTTGGAAGGTGTATGATCGCCAGCCCCACCAACGCATACCCCTTCTACAAGCAATGGAGGAGGCTTGTGGCGACATCGATCAGGGGTCATGCCAGGGCTAGATTTGGCACTCCAGGTGATACTTTCCACGCTGCCTAGCTCAAGACAACATTGCATGTGTCTTATGGCCAGACCCACAAAGAAGGCGAGATTTTGCCAAATTTGTTTCTGCTCTTTTTTTGTCTAACACAAATGTTATTGTTTTCTTCTACTGTGCTTTTGTTTGTTGTTTGAGTGTTAGGAACAAAAATGTAATTGTTCTTATTTGTACGCATTTGGATACCTGTGTGTGTGTGTATGTGTGTTTTCTACACAGAAAAAGTAAAAACCACAAGTGTTTTTCATTTATACTATCAGTGCGTAGTTGGTACTTTGTGTGCTTATTCAAATGATGGTTTGTGTGTACTGTATTGACGCAAAAACAAATGTTTTTCAAAGAGTTTGAAGAGTTTTGCAAGAAGTGTTTGCTTTTGCAAGAGATATATAATGTGTTGCTGGTTTGGTGTAAGGTTTTGTGGTTAGTGTGTAGAGTTTTGCAAAAAATAGCCTATAGTTTCAAAGATAGTGCCTAAGCAATCAGAAAAAACTGTAAACACAATCACTCAAAATTGATTTCACTTGTATCAAATGATGTGACACAACCAATATAAGCCAGTTTAGAGAGCTCTGGCCTGACCCAGCCCAAAGACAAGAAGAAGCACATTGATTTTTGTCCCTTTTACTGTAGTATTGTAGACTGTAGTAGGCCTACAGTGCACTGTAGGCTGTTTAATGTACAATAAACACATTGTAAAGCCTTGAACATCGTGCTTTCTATTTGTTACAGTAACAGTACTGACTGCTCAATAGATTTTGACTGGTTGCATGTTCATATCAACAAAGAACAAGAATTACAGTATCACAGAGACAAAGGACACGTTTGTGAGATGCAGGGTACAGTACTGTAAAAATAGGGGTACAAGGAGGAGCAAGAACAAAAGAAATTGCAAAGAGCAAAGCATAGTAGTAATTTCTGATCAATTTTGAGCTACTGTTTTCATTCATATCAAATTTGTTTTGAGATTAAAAATCTACTTCTCCCTGAGTTTTCTATTTATTGGTGTATTGTTTACTGACTGCTTGATAATGTATATTGTTTTAATCACTTTGTTTATGATTTGAGAGCAGTGTTTGATTTTGAGCACAGGTAAATCTGTGCTTGAAGATGAGGTTTCGTGTTTACAGTTTTGAGAAAATGGGTGACCGTTTCAAGAAATGTGTCTTAGCAATCGAGAAAAACTATAATACAAATACTCCATTTTGTGTTGATTCAATGCACTGGCCCCCCCAAAGCTCCCTGTGTTTCCTGTCACCAACCTCACTACTGTCCCTGTCGCCAAACATTTGGCCAAGAAAATCATCTTTCAAAAGGTTGTGATGACGTGACAAGCAGCAGATGCATTTATCTGGTGGTTGTTAAAATATTTTTTTCCACAAATTGATAAAACAGACTCTGATAGCATCCATGTTCATGTGTACCTGCAGTAAATAATGTAAATGCATTTGAAATAATCTTTTCTTTTTTTAATTATATTTAAACCAATTCGGAGCATCAATTGTTTGCCTTGATGCCCGTCTGAGTTTAGCGTCTTCATCTTCTACCTTTCTTATGTGTAGAGAAAAGAGGGATACAAAGCTGAAGCACAAACACACACAAAAAGGAGAGATAGACTATAAAGGTCAAGTGAATTAGGCTCACGACCAAAGATATGTTCCATTGAAATGGGTCATGGTGTAGTAGCACCAAATAAAATGTCATAGGATGACATGGATTTGACATTTGTATTATGTAACTGTATGACATGTTTTCAAATTGTTATTAGGAACTTGTGTTTTGGGGAGTGTGTTGTGGTTGGGGGTCAATGGTTATGTTTACCTGAAATGACAGGAGGGGCTGTGTGTGTGTGTGTGTGTGTGTGTGTTTGTGTGTGTGTGTGTGTGTGTGTGTGTGTGTGTGAGAGTGTGAGAGAGAAAGAGGTGAGGTTGGGGATGTGCCTCCAGCAAACAGAAGCAGGATATAAAAGGACAACCCATCCCTCTATAGGAATCTTTCCTACCAGCCAGTGTGTGTTTTCAAAGACAGACAGGGTTGTCTCAGGCCTTAACCATGAAGCACTGCATGCTGTTGTTGATGTTGTTGGCGTTGGGGTGCGTCCACGGTGCACCGGTGGCACAGAATGGCATGGAAGACGGGTCTTGTGAAGACGGGTCGGCGATGGGAGCTGCAGAACTTGCTCTCAGCAAGATCAACCTGGACCGGACGGAGGGTTACATCTTTGCCCTGCACCGTCTGTCCAACGTGCACATGGCACAGCATGTGAGTCCAAATGAAGAATTCATGGCTGACGTTAAAAGAAAAGTTTGATTATCAGGCTACTTGTTTTTTCCAATTCGGGGTAAAATCCATATCCGTCAAAGCACTTTACATTTACTTGTTGAAATCTGAAGACGCAGCTGTCCATGCGCGTATTGTACTGTGCATAAGTGTGAAACATTGTAAATAGGGGGTAGACAAAACTAATTATGTGGCATGAGATTTTGGTCCTAGATGGGGGGCAGATTGAGGCCAATCACCATCTACAGAGCTAATGACATGTAGCAGTCGGCCCTTGTTCTTGGCAGTGGCTGCACAGTATCAGATAAGGATAAGAACGAAATCCTCTCTGATGTCCTCTGCCAACATAATTATCCAAATAATGACGGGCATTGTGTGATTGCTCTTATTATAATGGAAACAAAGAAGCTAAGGCATAACATCTCGTACGAGATGATTAAAGGATAGTGACTACAGGTGATGTTGAAGAGGACAATTATATATATTATATATATTATAAGGGCAATAACTATTCAGACACCCGATATTTAAGCCAAATACCAATGGTGTATAAAGTACCCAAAAGCCGTACTTGAGTAAAAGTAAAGATACCTTACTGGAAAATTACTCCAGTAAAAGTAAAAGTCACCTATTAAAATACCACTTGAGTAAAAGTCTTTAAGTATCTGATATTTTCTGTACTTAAGTATCAAAAGTATTTTTCTGATATAATAAAGTACTTAAGTATTGAAAGTAAAAGTACAAGTACATGCTTTTAATAAAAAAGCAAAGGGTCAGAATTTTGAGAATTATGAAGTTTAGTCTTTTAAGTGCTGTGGCCACCATGACCAAGGACCAGGAGTTGTGTTGATAAAATAACTGGCTTGGCTGTGATCCATACATATATATTATGTTCAACAAAATATATTGTACCTAAGTATACCCTTGCATCTACTATGAACGTATCATCATAATTCTCCAAAAAGCAATATGACACTATGAAGGAGTTTTAACAGTGTGGTTATAAGTATGATCATTTTACCCGGTACTGGTGCGTGGGTCTCTCGGTACCGGTCCGTGGGTCCCTTGGGGTCCGTGGGTCCCTTGGTATCGGTCCGCACAGAAAGAATGAATGAAAAATTAAAATTAAATTTAAAAAAATCAAGGCCGGAAAGATGTTTTATTGTGAAAAATGACCGATACATCCGTCTGTAGCAACCTCAGCCGGAACATCTTGACATATGTCAAGATGTTACGTTACTCTAAAAATGAAACTTAAAAGTCTGTTAACTCTGTCGGTGTTCTGGATTAAAACCAAGGCAGAATATCCTGAGATCACCAAAAAAGCACAAAAACCTGCTTCCATTTTCAACATCCTGCCTTTGTGCAGCGGGTTAAAAGTTAAGCAGTAGACTGGACTTAAGGTTTACTTAGTTAGGAGTAGAGTCAGTAGACTGGACATAACGAACACACGTCGGGTGTAGCCGCTCCCGTCTCTCCGAGGTCGAAGGTTTCAGGGGAAATGTATCGGAGTAAAAGCATCAGTTTTCTTTGCAAAATGTAGTGAAGTAAAAGTAAAAGTAAACAGAAATATAAATAGTAAAGTAGAGTACAGATATCCAAAACAACGACTTAAGTACAGTAACGAAGTATTTATACTTCGTTACTATACACCACTGCCAAATACTAATCATGTCCACAATGAAGTATAGTATAGATCTGTTCGAATGTGATTTTTTTTTTTAGGTCTTAATTTATCATCAGCCATTTGAGCCGTCACACAGTGACCCATTGTCCTACCCCAAGATAAAGGATGCTCTCATAATGTATTGCGTCTGTGCTTCACAGGGTGAGAATGGCATGGTTTTCTACCTGACTCTGGATGTTGTGGAGACCGACTGCAGTGTTCTCGGCAAGAAGGACAAGAAGGCCTGTGAGCCTCGTAACATCCACTCCACACCGGTTAGAAAACACACGCACACACTCCTGAACAGGGTGGAAGCCAAAGTCCACATTCATGCACACAGTATTTATTTTGTCAAGTCTTAAATCAATATGTCTCACTGCTTTAATATTCACCTCCTTAACGAGTGGTTCTTAAATTAGCAGGAGAAGAAGACGTAACACTTCTTTAGATACAATAACACAATACAAAAATATATATATATATAAGTCAAGTCTTTGTGCAGCACACTAAAATAAGGCATGTGCTTATTAATGTATTTGTCTTTGCAGGTGTATGGACAGTGCAAAGCTGCCATCTACATCAGTAAGGTACACAAGGTGGAGCGGCTCTACAAGTACAACTGTATTGTCAGACCAGGTAAGAAAATAAAAATGCTGAGTAAGATATCTCGGCCCTCTTGTCTATTTTGAAAATGAAAAATGTCTGCAAATTGGATGATAGTGCCAGATCTTTTTTTAGTTTTGCTCGACCTGGCTCTTAATAACTTAGATATGTGCCAGAGATTGCTCTTGTTTAAAACTTGTCTAAAATCTATTTTGTGATTTTTCTTTCCGGTCAGTCCCTCCAGAAAGGATGATTTTCTCATGTCCTGATTGTCCACTTTTGATGGATATTGATAACGCTGCGGTCCAGGAGGTTGTGTCCCTCTCGCTGGAGAAGTTCAACCGTGAGGGCGGATTGACCAAACGCTTCGCTCTGCTCAATGTCAGCCACGCCAGCGGTGGGGTATGTTTCCACACTGTAAAAACAAAAAGTTTATTCCTGTGACCTGGATTCATGTCAGTTATTGATTAAAACATTTTAAAAGGTTCTACAACAAACATAGCATCATTTACTATATGCCTTTTCCTCACTTAAAAATGTATCTTTTTCTGTTTTTGTGTGTGTCCAGTAGTTCTGGTCGATCTATTACAATGTAGAGTACACCATCCAGGAGACCACCTGTCTCAGTAGTGCAGGAGCAGCTGATCCGTGCCCATTACTGGAATGCGAGTTCACTGTGAGTCATGACTAACTGTTATTTCACATTTGAACATTCATCATGCGCAAATGGGTTGTTCATTTTACCATCCGTTGAAGAGATACTTATTATGTGCCAACTGTATTTTGCTTGTTTTAAGGTCCCATTTTCATTCTCGCTTTGTAAGTTGTAAATTTAATAAATCAGGGGACTATTTGAGTTTTTAGTGAAGCCACAGGCTCTTCTCTCTTACTTGCTTTTTCTTGTTCTTCTCTCCTCAGCACAAAGGCGTCTGTAAGGCATCTCTCTCGTACTCTACCTCTGGTGACGCAGACACCAGAGTAGATTGTGAGATCTATGAGCCAAAGGTAAGACTGCTCAGCCATGGTAAAAAAAAACACAGTGTCACATTGATCTACTTCTTCTATTTTCTACTTTCTGGAGTAAAAAGAAAAAGCACATGTTGATTAATCTTTTCTTTCTTCCATTAACAGTAACTCATGTCTTATTTTCATAGTTTTGGCAATCATGAAATCGTATAGCCCCCAAAGTAATTGCTGAGATCTGAGGGCAAAGACTTGATCATTTGTCTCACACTGCCTGATTTATTTAAGGTGTTGATCTCAGCAGTATTTTTATTGTGATTTAGAAAAGACACACAGTGGCCAGACACCGAAAAATAGGATCCCAGTCGTGATGAACTAGATTTCTTGATAGCTTTGCATTATTCTGAAACAGTTCATGTTATGTCTGTATGGTTTAAAACCATGGTGGATGTAATTAGGTTGACACATATCTTTCTACCAATTAAATTCACCCACAGTTTTAGATACGACACAGTGTAAATTGTATATTTATGTGTTCTCCAGTGTGCTGATGGAGAGAAGAAGGGCAGAGTGAGGGTTCTGCCCGCCATGGGCCAGGCCGTGATCCTGCCTTGTAGGGGCTCACGTCCAGAGGCCGAGGTGGGAGTCACCCTGCCCCTCAAGGAAGACCCCCAGATCCCCGGACAGATGGAGCCCACCATCTTGCCTTTCCCCAGAACACTCTCAGCCAATTGCTTTCCTGCAGCGGCGGGGGAAACCCTGGTGGAGAATATCTTCTCTGAGGACCCCATGTTCAAGCAGTGGTGGGGCATCTGGGCCTGCTAAGGCTTCTCTGCTGGCCCAAACAGAATCACAAAGTTATAGCTATTTTATCATTTTAATTTTAATTTTTTTGTTTTAATTTAAACTTATTTTTTATAATGATAATATATATAATATAATAACTATTTTATAATGTAATTGTTTTTCACAAATACACTACATGTATTATAATTATGTTTCCCTATTAGCTTATTTTCTCATTGCACAGCTTCCTCTGTTGCTCTGCCTGAAGGAAGGAGCTTCCAGCCTGCTAGTGACCAATGTTTAAGGATCTGAGGGCTCATTCAATCACATTTCACCTGTTTCTCTGGTAGATTAGCGGTTTAAACTACAGGGAGAGGCCTTCTAGCCACCTACTGCCACTTCAGACTATGACTGAAGGCGCAGGTAGAAAATCCATGGCCCGCCACTGTGTTCAAAGTAATTGGAGATGTATAATAATAAAATAATACAATCACTATACTGGTAATATTGTTTTTGGAGTCCTCAGACATCACATGGCAACATTCACATGGAGGAACTATACAATTCAGCAGGCAAACTTTTCTGTGTTTTGTCATGTTTTGTAATGTTCGTCAAACATTTGGCCAAGAAAATCATCTTTCAAAAGCTTGTGATGATGTGACAAACAGCAGATGCATTTATTTGGTGGCTATCAATTTGCGAAAAAAAAATATTTTAGCAGACTCTGATAATATCCATGTTCATGTGTACCTGCAATACATCATGTAAATAATGCATTTGAAATAATCTTTTCTTTTTTTAATTATATTTAAACCAATTCGGAGCATCAATTGTTTTCCTTGATGCCCGTCTGAGTTTAGCGTCTTCATCTTCTACCTTTCTTATGTGTACAAGAGAAAAGAGGGATACAAAGCTGAAGCACAAACACACACAAAAAGGAGGGATAGACTATAAAGGTCAAGTGAATTAGGCTCACGACCAAAGATATGTTCCATTGAAATGGGTCATGGTGTAGTAGCACCAAATAAAATGTCATAGGATGACATGGATTTGACATTTGTATTATGCAACTGTATGACATGTTTTCAAATTGTTATTAGGAACTTGTGTTTTGGGGAGTGTGTTGTGGTTGGGGGTCAATGGTTATGTTTACCTGAAATGAAAGGAGGGGCTGTGTGTGTGTGTGTGTGTGTGTGTGTGTGTGTGTGTGTGTGTGTGTGTGTGTGTGTGTGTGTGTGTGTGTGTGTGTGTGTGTGTGTGTGAGAGTGTGTGAGAGAGAGAGAGAGAGAGAGATGGGGATGTGCATCCAGCAAACAGTAGCAGGATATAAAAGGGCAACCCATCCCTCTATAGGAATCTTTCCTACCAGCCAGTGTGTGTTTTCAAAGACAGTCAGGGTTGTCTCAGGCCTTAACCATGAAGCACTGCATGCTGTTGGCGCTGTTGTTGGCGTTGGGGTGCGTCCACAGTGCACCGGTGGCACAGAATGGCATGAAAGACGGGTCGTGTAAAGACGGGTCGGCGATGGGAGCTGCAGGACTTGCTCTCAGCAAGATCAACCTGGACCGGACGGAGGGCTACATCTTTGCCCTGCACCGTCTGTCCAACGTGCACATGGCACAGCATGTGAGTCCAAATGAAGAATTCATGGCTGACGTTAAAAGAAAAGTTTGATTATCAGGCTACTTGTTTTTTACAATTAGGGGTAAAATCCATAAATATTTTGGTCCTAGAGGGGGGGGGGGGGGGCAGATTGAGGCCAAATCACCTTCTGCAGAGCTAATGACACGTAGCAGTCGGCCCTTGTCCTTGACAGTGGCTGCAGAGTACTGCAGATAAGGCTGCAGATAAGAATAAAGACATGACAAAATCCTCTCTGATGTCCCCTGCTGGCTCCAACACGGGACATCAGAGAGGATTTCATCATGCTATGTGTAAAATGAAGCTGACAAGTAAAAGATGATTATAACAAATTGGTATGATGGCTAAAATGATCAAAATAATGGCGGACATTGTGTGATTGCTCTTATTATAATGAACAAAAGAAGCTACTGCATAACATCTCCTACGAGATGATTAAAGAAAGTGACGACAGGTGATGTTGAAGAGGAAAATTATGAAATAATTTCAGTCTGCCGCAGCTTTCTTTTAATTCATTGCAAGTTGATTATAAGGGCAATTACTATTCAGACACCCGGTATTTAAGACAAATACTAATCATGTCCACCATGGAGTAGAAGATAGATCTGGTCGAATGTGATTTTTTTTTTTTAGGCCTTAATTCATCATCAGCCATTTGAGCCGTCACACAATGACTCATTGTTCTATCCCAAGATAAAAGATGATCTCATAATGTATTGTGCAGTGGTGGGCCGTCAGGGCCTTCTAAGCCTTCAGAATCACAAAGTTATAGCTATTTTATAATTGAATTGTTTTTTACAAATACACTAAATATATTAGAATTATTTTTCCCTATTAGCTTATTTTCTCATTGCACAGCTCTGTTGCAAGCCTGCAGTCCTCAGCCTTCAGCCTGCAGCGCTGTGCACCTGGTTTGAAGAAGAAGCTTTCATCCAATCAGATTTTTTTATTGTGATCTCATCGGAGGGCCACACAGAAAGCGCAATTTTTTTTTTTACATTCATAACATATTTTCGTCATAAAAAAGGCAACCAGCAGTTTCTATACATTTTTATAATAGTTTTTAACAGTGCAAAGATATTTAATTTTTTTAAATAACTTTTTGAAACTGCACCGAACCAACAAATGCAAAACCTGAATACATTTGTACTTCATTCTATTTCTTGCCAGACACCTGGCAGCGCTTCTGCTCACACAGTTGAGCCACATTGACCCTGATCCAGGTCATAGTGAAACCCTGATCCAGGTCATAGTATAGAAACCCTGATCCAGGTCACAGTGAAACCCTGATCCAGGTCACACAGTGGAAACCCTGATCCAGGTCACAGTAGAAACCCTGATCCAGGTCACACAGTGGAAACCCTGATCCAGGTCACAGTAGAAACCCTGATCCAGGTCACAGTAGAAACCCTGATCCAGGTCACACAGTGGAAACCCTGATCCAGGTCACAGTAGAAACCCTGATCCAGGTCACAGTAGAAACCCTGATCCAGGTCACACAGTGGAAACCCTGATCCAGGTCACAGTAGAAACCCTGATCCAGGTCACACAGTGAAACCCTGATCCAGGTCATAGTATAGAAACCCTGATCCAGGTCACAGTAGAAACCCTGATCCAGGTCACACAGTGGAAACCCTGATCCAGGTCACAGTAGAAACCCTGATCCAGGTCACACAGTGGAAACCCTGATCCAGGTCACAGTAGAAACCCTGATCCAGGTCACAGTAGAAACCCTGATCCAGGTCACACAGTGGAAACCCTGATCCAGGTCACAGTAGAAACCCTGATCCAGGTCACAGTAGAAACCCTGATCCAGGTCACACAGTGGAAACCCTGATCCAGGTCACAGTAGAAACCCTGATCCAGGTCACAGTAGAAACCCTGATCCAGGTCACACAGTGAAACCCTGATCCAGGTCATAGTATAGAAACCCTGATCCAGGTCACAGTAGAAACCCTGATCCAGGTCACACAGTGGAAACCCTGATCCAGGTCACAGTAGAAACCCTGATCCAGGTCACAGTGAAACCCTGATCCAGGTCACAGTAGAAACCCTAAACCAGGTCACAGTAGAAACCCTGATCCAGGTCACAGTGAAACCCTGAGTACAGCTTCACGATAGGCATCACTAAGCCTGGACCTGTACTTGCATTTATTAAAGTCCACAGTCGAGAAAGGTTTCTCACAGATATGTGCTTCCAAAAAGGTACATTACCCGACTGATCACTTTTGTCAGCTCAGGGAAGGATGGAGGCAATTCTCTCAAAAATGGTCCATCATGTCTGGTTTTCCTTGTGCCTCTGAATTTAGCTTTTAGATCACTGTTGCAAGTCAATAAGTTCCATTTGCAACAGACTCGGGACTGAGAAATGACTTCATACTACAGATCAAGCTTCATGGGGTGTGCGCACATGAAACATTACAACAGTTTTTGTTTTCAAACAAAATATTTACTATATATATTTGAGTCAAAATATGTTCTATAGAAAAACGAACTATTTACAATGTTTACACAATGTGCATGTTTCAGTTTCGTTTTTTCAAGAACAGTTTTCAGAACAAGAACAACATATGT
Source organism: Taurulus bubalis (assembly GCF_910589615.1). NCBI lineage: Eukaryota > Metazoa > Chordata > Actinopteri > Perciformes > Cottidae > Taurulus > Taurulus bubalis. The sequence continues at coordinate 7,083,432 of NC_136595.1, forward strand.
GCTCTGTATGTATGTGTGTACTATGTATTCTGTATGTATGTGTGTGCTATGTATTCTGTATGTATGTGTGTGCTATGTACTCTGTATGTATGTGTGTGTGTACTGTGTACTCTTTACCAGTGCATGGTCGTGTGTGGAGTCGCGCAGAGTAAAAGTGAACAGCTGAGTGGAGCAGACCTGCCGTCTCTCTGTGGACAGTGTTGTTTTTTTTAGTACACTGCAAGGTTTTCTTTTCTCAGGTGGTAGTGTGTTGTCTGTCTGAATAAAAACCAGTGTATCTTTGCAGCGTATGTGGGTGGGTAGGTCCTCAGGGATTTCCTTAGTGTTCATTGGGTAGTTTCACACAAAATGTTGACTGACACCTGAATCAACAAATCAGGTGAAAGGTGGAGCTCGACACAAACGCCTCAGGCTGTGTGCTCCTATGAGAGGCACGTATGATCACACAGAAGTGGGGCGGAACCTCCAGACTTTGGCGCATCTAGCAGCATTTGAACCTTTTTTCTACTCCGTTTTTCCACGGAGCTATTGATAGAAACGTCCAGTAAACGTTATCTTGGGGCCGCGCGCACGGAACTCAGAAAAACACGCATTTATCCAGATGACTGAGGTCTGGCTAGAATTAACAAGGCCGTTTCAGCATGGATCAGCCGTGAAGAAACCCAGATAGCCTGATCAATCGTCAATCATCTCGCTAATTTAAACTGGATAATAGGACATTTGCTTGACTTTGTTTATCCAGGTACGAGAAATAGGGCCTTGGCTTTCTACCTAGAACCAAAAAGCTACCTTGCTGGTGGATTAATTGATGACTTGCTGGTCGATTTTACTATTGACGCCTTTCGCACAGAAATGTGGTGACTGAAATACTGGCTGTGTTACTTTTTTTAAAATCTGCAGTTGTATTTAAACATACACAGCGCTGTGCGTGGCTCAACAAAGTCGATCAAATGTCCTATTATCCAGCTTAAATTAGCGAGATGATTGACATATTTTTTTATTATTTTTTTATTTTGCACAATACAAACAATAAAACAAAAAATCACAACAGAAAATAAATATCACAGTGCAGGAAGAGACAAAAAGCCAACTGGGCTTATTTGAAGCCTCCACCTATATAATATTTAAAATTTTACAAATTTACAAACATAAATTGAAATATGCATAAGAAGGACAACAAAATGAAGAAAGAAGAGAAAGAAAAATAATGTAATCATGTCAAGTTTGTGTGTGCGTGTGTGTATGCATGTGTGCATGTGTGAGTGTGAAAGTCAGCATGGCTTGTGTTTGTTCAGGGATTTTGGATTAAACCTTTGTGGCAATTTCTAAGCAATGGTAACTAAAAATGTAGATACAACAGCTAAAACAAGAAAAAGAAAAAAAAAATATTATAAGAAAAAAACACCAATACATAACAAACTCTTACGAAACAGCAATTAGAGTTTCTTTTAGGCAATTTTTGAAATTTTTTATAGATGTACATTTCTTTGTGAGGTGGGAAAAGTTATTCCATAACTTGGTTCCTCTAAATCGAAAAGAGAATTGACCTCTGCTAGTGAGTAATTTCGGAGGATGAAGATGTGAAGATTGACGAGTTGAGTGAGAATGAATCTGAGAATTGACTTTGAAGAAGGTTTTGAAATGATCAGGAATATTTCCTTCACCTAAAAGTGTCTTATACATAAAAATGCAAGTTCAAGAAATATTAATGTTATAAATAGCAAGAATAGTTTGTAAAATAAAGGAGCAGCTGAGATGTGAGACTGTGATCGTGCAATCCTAACAAAACGATTCTGGAGAAACAACATTTTTTTCAGAGAAAAAGCTTTCCCGGTTCTTCAACGGGTGACCCGCCCTCAAACAGTCTCGTTCATTCTAACCAGACGTCAGTCATCTGGATAAATGCGTGTGCCCGCTCCTCTTCAAAAGGGAGAGGAGTCGAACACAGATTGCATGATCTTAAAACGCTACAATGGCAAATAAACTCTGAGAAAAAGCGTCTCTTCTCTCCGTGGAAGAACAGGAGATGATCACGACTACATATGATGAATTTAAGTCCATAATCATGGCAAAGTCCAATGGTGCGTTCATATCCAAAGCTTAGCGAATATTCGCAACACTTCCTGTTTGTGAATGCAGCATAACGGTGCCTCCGCTGGTTGGGCTAGATTCACATAAGCATCGCAAAATATCAAGTTAAATGCGTAAGTGTTGGGAAAATGTATCGGCTAATTTGAAGTGTCTCATCACCCAAATCAATCAGATTATATTTATTTAAATGTGCCTGCTGGCGAATTAATACATACTTATGAGGATGTATGTACTGTATGTATCATATATGTGTATATACATGTATGTGTAGATTACCATATAACTAGGAGTTTGAATATGTGTACAATAATGATATGTATGGTGTATTAATAACACTGTCATATAATTATGAGTGCTTTCAACACATCCATAAATTTCTGATAGTCTGCATACTGTGAGGCGGGCAATCGGCTGCGCCCGTGATGATCAATGTTCACGGCTCGAGAAGCTCTCGTAAATAAATGATTCCTTGTCTGCAGAATCTATAGCGCCGCGTACAGGAAGTCATGATGATGTGAGAACAGATCTTGGCGATCTGAAAGAACTTTCTCCCTATGAAACTGATATAACTAATATCGCTCCTTCACCAATGAGGAAGTGAGCTGCCTTTCTCGTCTGGTGGGAGTGGCCAGCTTATCCAGTGAATTTCACTAAACCTGCTGTGGAGCAGGTTAAGGGATTTCGATGTGTTGCTATGGTGATTTTTCTAAACTTGCTTTGAAGAACCGAAAAGCCTGACCTACGTCATTTTATCCTGAAAATGATCGAGCTTACTCAGTAAACCAGCTACGAAGAATAGGGCCCTGGTCAGACAGGACTGGGGCCGCGCGACACAGAAGCTGCTTGAAATGTCTGTCTGTGTGTGTGTGTGTGTGTGTGTGTGTGTGTGTGTGTGTGTGTGTGTGTGGCCAGCCCAAAGTTTGATTATCAGGCTACTTGTTTTTTTTACAATTACGGGTCAAATCCATATCCGTCAAAGCACTTTACATTTATTTGTTGCGATCTGAAGATGCAGCGACGTCATCAAAAACAACTGTCCATTCGCTTATTGTACTGTGCATAAATGTGAAATGTTGTAAATGGGGGTAGACAAAACTAATTATGTGGCATGAGGTTTTGCCAGATTGAGGCCAAATCACCTTCTGCAGAGCTAATGACACGTAGCAGTCGGCCCTTGTCCTTGGCAGTGGCTGCATAGTACCAGATAAGAATAAGGACAAGACGAAATCCTCTCTGATGTCCCCTGTTGGCTCCGACGGGTTTGGGCTGGTCAAGTCTGTCTGCCAGGATGCACAACATCGCGAGGCGAGCGCTGCGTAATGGAACAGTGGCCGCGCCTTTTCTTCTTGTCAAAGTGATTAACATTGCCGAAGAGTCCAGACACTGGTGGTGCTGGCTAGAGGTTCTGCTGGAGAAGCAGAAGATGGTGCTGAATCTGAGGAGGCAGATGGTGCTGGGAGGCGGAGGGTGCGTTGTTTACGGTGGCGCCCGCGGCGCGTTTTGTAACTTTACAGGTGCTATTAGGAGGAAATAAAAAATGGTAAATCTCTTCTCACAAGGGTTACGGTATTGTAGCTGTTAATAGGTAGGCCTATACCTTTTGGCTACCTGCACAGCGGAATAATAATTCTGAGGAATCAACGGATGTTCAGACATTTGTCTCTTCAGCCATCAATGTACTGCATTGTTTATTTGCTACAAGCTGCTCTTCCGTGAGTCAGGTACAAACAGAGAGAGAGAGGGGAGAGCGAACATCCCCCTTATAAGGAAGTGGTGTCATGTGACTTCATGCCATATGGAGGTGCAACAGCGCCTCCTCCTGAACAAATATAATTACATGCATCCATTCATTTATCAACTCTCAACACTCCCACTTATGAATGACATGTATATTCTATAACTTTTACATAACCAAATAAACAAATCAAACAAAAATGGCATATTCAAATGTCAACATTTTTACACACCAAACATGACTCCTGCAAAAATCCTCAGCTTTAGTCTGGAGGCGGGCTTTATCATAACATCTGCGACCATGTCGTCTGTGGGACAGTAAGCAAGTGACATCTTATCTTCCCTTATGGTAGACCTAATGAAGTGATATTTAATGTCCACATGCTTACATCTTTGTCTACACACAGGGTTCCTGGCAAGCGCAATTGTTCCCTGGTTGTCCTCATAAACAACAGTTTTCTTATACACATAGGTAACTATGCCTCCCAGTAGTTACTCCAAATAAATACACTCCTGTATTGTTAGAGCTAGAGCCATGTACTCGGCTTTGCATGTGGATAATGCTACCATGGGTTGCTTCTTGGTTTTCCAAGAGACTAAGGAGCTGTCTTTACCCATACCCACACAATAGCCGGTGATACTGCGTCTGTCACTAGCGTCCACAGCCCAGTCTGCGTCACTATATGCCTGTAGGCCTAGACCAGGGGTGGCCAACCAGTCAGAGACTAAAAGCCACATTTTTTACTGTGTTCCCGCAAAGAGCCACATCATACCCCCCCATGAGCCAAATTAAAATGTCTCTGTTACTACGACATAAATTAGGGTTAAGAAACCCACATTACTCTATCACAGATCAAACTTAATAGATGAAAATAACAAAGACAAAGATTAAACACACGTTATTATATTAACTTTGTTCAAAGCTTTTTTGTCACAGTTGAGAAGGACATAAGTCTTCTAAGAACATGCATGTGGTCTGGGGCAGTGGTTCAACTGGTCTGGCTGCAGGACTCACCATCACCCCTGAATGACAAGCCGCGAGGAACATTTTCAACTTCTCAATTTGATTTAATGAAAATATGGCGCCGTTTGAAAGTGAGATAGTGTCACAGTATGCCAAACACAGAAATATTCCCTTTCACGGAATGAAGCGAACTATCACAAATAGTTCGATGTGTATACTCACGCAAGTAAAGTGTGCAGCATTGAGGAGTGTGTGAATATTCAATTCAATTCAGTTTATTTTATATAGCCCAAAATCACAAATTAAAATGTGCAATCTGTAACATAACATCCTGTCCCGGGACCTCACATCAGATCAGGAAAAACTCCCCAAATAAAGATAGTAAAAACCCTTTCACAGGGGAAACAGGAAGAAGCCTTCATAGAGCAACAGAGGAGGAATGTTTTTTTGATATATTTTTTTTCTTATCCGATTCATCGTTTAATCGAAAAAATAATCAACCGATTAATCGATTATTAAAATAATCGTTAGTTGCAGCCCTAGTCGAAACGTTCCAGTCTCTTTTCAACATACCTCTTTTGTGACACTTTTACACTGAAGTCCATGCCCAGAAAATACTTCAACCTACCTAGATCCTTCATTTTAAATCTGGTAGACAACATGTTTTTCACTTTCTCTAGACCCTTGTTGCTGCTGGCTGCAATGATAAGATCATCCACCCAGATAACTACTATTACCTTCCCTGCCTCTTTAGACTTTTTTTGTGTCGGGTTCTGAGTGAAGTTGTCATCTACTAGACATGTGTGGAGCATCTCATTCTAATTACGCCCCGACTGCTTCAGGCCATAAATTGATTTCTCTAGTTTACACACTAGCTTCTCTCCCTCTTTTTTGTAACCTTCAGGTTGTTCCATGTAGATATCTCGATCAATGGGGGCATGCAGATAGGCTGTTTTCACGTCCATTTGATGCCAGATAAAATCGTCTTGGGCTGCCATCACTACCCGTATACTTGTAAGATTGGCTGTTGGTGAGAATGTCTCGCCATAATCTATCCCTGCTCGCTGACTGTATCCTTTCGCTACAAACCTAGCTTTGTACTGGTCGTGTCCGTCAATGTCATCTTTGATCGAGTATACCCATCTTCCTCCCACTGTCTTCCTGCCCTCTAGTAACTTAGTCAGGGTAAAAGTCTGGTTGTCCTCTAGGAACTTCATCTCCTCGCCCATCGCTTCCTTCCACTTTCCCGAGTCAGTTGATGTCATGGCCTCTTTAAAGGTCAGAGGTACACCACAAACTGCTCGGTAGGAATAATCTACACTAATGAGTGTACTGTCATCATCAGTATCTTCCACAGTATAATCTCTCAGATACCCCGGGGGTTTACGCTCTCTGGTGGGATATCTCCCACTGTCTGAGGCATTTGACGTCACCCTATGGTGCTTCTTGCCATCATCCCCTGGTGCTGACTGTGGACCGTCAGCCTGTACATCTGTGCTCAGTACACTATGCTCTCGTCACAATCTACTTTGGGGTCCAGTCCTAGCTCCTGTGTCTGAGTCTCGTTTTCACAGGTTGTCTTGGTGACAAACTTTACCAGTCTGTGCTTCTGCACTTTTCCTTTACCGGGGTTGTAAACTAGATTGCCCTTGTCATGCCCTACAAAGAGTCCTTTCTCACACGAATCTAGTTTTCCTCTGTCTTGCTGGTAGGCATAGCACACTGAGCCAAACGTATGTACCCTGGCTAGATTGCATCTTTTACCTGTCAGTGCTGTATATGGAGTAGTGCCTGTGTGTTTGTTAAAGCACCGGTTCCTGGTATAGGCTGCTTCCTGGATGGCATAGTGCCAAAAACTTTTAGGTAGGTCACTGTCGATAAGCTTACATCTGGCCATCTCAAAAAGAGTGCGCCCTTCCCTTTCCGCTGTCCCATTCTGGTGCGGGGAGTAAGGACAGGAAGTCTCGTGTCTGATTTTGTTCTTTCTCAGTAGTGTCTGAAACTCTCTGTTAGTGAATTCAGTCCCGTTATCTGATCTAATGCATTTCACAGTGCCATAAGGCGCTACATCTGCCAGGTTCTTCTCAGTGGCCTGAACTGCATCACTTTTTGCTTTCAGGAAGTAAACAAACACTGCCCCCGTACACACATCTGTGAAAGACTGCATGTACTTGAAACCATCTATGGACTCATTGTTTACTGGACCAGTTAGGTCTGTGTTCACCAGCTCAAGTGGTGTCTTTACCTTATCAGTGGATCTCTATGCACACTGCACATTCTTTATCAGGCCTACGCTTTTCATCTTTAATGTGCATGCCTTCTGTTACATCCTGCAGTTTCAAGATATCTTCGTAATTGCAGTGACCCATTATCTCATGCCATGTCTGGATGTCATAGCTGACATGACACACATCATCTATATCACACTGGGTTTGCAAGTAGTACATTCTCTTACATACATAAATATTATACCTTGGGCCACCCGGCATCACTATGACATCTTTACCTTCGTCGAAGATCACTTTGGCACCGTGAGAGGTAGCAGACTTCACTGATAAGAGTTCTCGGGGGTACGAGGGGATGTAGAGGGCGTTCTTTAAAGTCACTGCACACCGGCGCCCCTCGCTGTTTATGAGGCATACTTGTGCATCTCCCCTGCCTTGCGCCACCCCGACGGTACGCTTCCCGTCTGCCAGCTCCATGCTGTGTCTCTCCGGCTTGAAGGTGCTGTCGAAGCCCTTGAATTTGCTCCTGTCGTTGATGATGTGGGACGACGCGCCCGTGTCCACGATCAGTCCCTTTCTCTGGGTCTGTAGCCGCTGCCCCGAGAGGCTGGCATTTTCTGTGTGCCCTGAAGGTGCGGTCTTCTCCTCCCGTGGCTTCCCGGGCGCCATCTTGTTCACGACCTGCTCTACGGCCACCGCCGTCGCCTCCATTTTGGACACACGCACACCGGGTGCTTCGTTCACGCTCCTTCATTGAGCAGTCTGTGTGCCCCCTGCTTTTGCAAAAACTACACCAAACTTTCTCTGTGCAGTCATCCCTTCTGTGGCCCTTTTTCTCCGCACTGCCAACACACTATCTCCACTGGCCCAAGCTTTTTCCTTGGCGCCGCTTGGGCCCTCAGCACCCTTTCTCCCGCCTCTTCCGCGACTGGGTCTGAGTCTTCTGAAGCCTCGAAATTTCTCAACTTTGCCTTGAACTCTCCAAGCGTCATGTCTGCTGAGCCATGCGTCACCATCAGTGTGAACGGCTTGTACTTCTCCGGTAACCCCCTCATGACCATCGCCATCATCAGTCCCTCACTTGGTGCTTCACCTGCACCCCTGAGTGCCGTAATCGCCGTGTCGGTTACAGTCTCGTTGTCAGCTTTCTTCAGCGCAGTCATTGTTATGTACAAGGAAACAATCCGGGGTCTACCTTTTCCGATGTAGTGTTCTTTGAACAATTTGAAGCTCTCTTGGCCCTTGTCCTTCGTGTCTCTAAATATTAGTCCCAAGCTCGTATTGTCAAGAAGCGGCGCCAATGCACAATAGGCATCAGCATTCAGTTTATCATCCTCAGCCTGTTCTTCAACCGTCAGTACAGTAGAGTGACACACATGACAGTCTATATGAACGTGTCGTGTAGTGGGCAGCGCGCCGTGTTCAATACACGCGCTGGTCGGTCTGACAGGAAAACCCGGGGCACTCTTTTTTTCCTTCCCCAGTCCACACCTGATGTGGTCACACGTCATTGAAGGCCTTGTTCTAAAACCCACGTTCCTCCACTGGTATTGTGTCCTTGTGTGTGCTTTACAGGGTGAGAATGGCATGGTGTTCTACCTGACTCTGGATGTTGTGGAGACCGACTGCAGTATTCTCAAGAAGGACAGGAAGGCTTGTGAGCCTCGTGACTCCTTCAACACACCGGTTAGAAAACACACGCACACACTCCTGAACAGGGTGGAAATCAAAGTCCACATTCATGCGCACAGAGTATTTATTTTGTCAAGTCTTAAATCAACATGTCTCACTGCTTTAATATTCACCTCCTTAACGAGTGGTTCTTAAATTAGCAGGAGAAGAAGACGTAAGACTTCTTTAGATACAATAACACAGTAAAAAAAAAAATATATATATATAAGTCAAGTCTTTGTGCAGCACACTAAAATAAGGCATGTGCTTATTAATGTATTTGTCTTTGCAGGTGTATGGACAGTGCAAAGCTGCCATCTACATCAGTAAAGTGCACAGGGTGGAGCGTCTCTATAAGTACAACTGTATTGTCAGACCAGGTAAGAAAATAAAAATGCTGAGTAAGATATCTCGGCCCACTTGTGTATTTTGGGTGATAGTGACTCATCTTTTTTTTAGTTTAGCTTGACTTGGCTCTTAATAACTTAGATGTGTGATAGATTGCTCTTATTTACAACTTGTCTCTAAAATCTATTTTGTGATTTTTCTCTCCGGTCAGTCTCTGCAGCCAGGTTGGGTAGGTTTTGTGCTGATTGTCCGTCTTTGATCGGCATTGATGATGCTAAGGCCCAAGAGGTTGTGTCCCTCTCGCTGGAGAAGTTCAACCGTGAGGGCGGATTGACCAGACGCTTCGCTCTGCTCAAAGTCAACCGTGCCAGTGCTGGGGTATGTTTCCACACTGTAAAAACAAAAAGTTTATTCCTGTGACCTGGATTCATGTCAGTTATTGATTTAAAAATGTTTGAAAGGTTCTACAACAAATGTAGCATCATTCTCTATGTGCCTTTTCCTGACTTAAAAATTATTTTTTTTCTTCCTTTTTTCTGTGTGTGTCCAGATGGCCATGTCGATGTATTACAATGTAGAGTACACCATCCAGGAGACCACCTGTCTCAGTAGTGCAGGAGCAGCTGATCCGTGCCCATTACTGGAATGCGAGTTCACTGTGAGTCATGACTAACTGTTATTTCACATTTGAACATTCATCATGCTCAAATGGGTTGTTTATTTTACCCTTATTTTATACTTATTATGTGCCAACTGTATTTTGCTTGTATTAAGGTCACATTTTCATTCTAGCTTTGTAAGTTGTAAGTTTAATAAATCGGGGGACTATTTGAGTTTTTAGTGCTGTAACCTAACGAAGCACTCTGCTCTTTCTCCTCATAGTCAGCGGGTATATTATGAGAATTCAGTTTGTTTAACTATTCAACTCCAGTGAAGCCACAGGCTCTCCTCTCTTGTTTTTTCATGTTCTTCTCTCCTCAGCACAAAGGCTTCTGTAGGGGATCTCTCTGGGACTTTCCCTCTGGTGACATCAATGTAGATTGTGAGATCTATGAGCCCGAGGTAAGACTTGCTCAGCCATGGTAAAAAAACACAGCGTCACATTGATTTACTTCTTCTATTTTCTACTTTCTGGAGTAAAAGTAAAAAGCATATGTTGATTCATCTTTTCTTTCTTCCATTAACAGTAACTCATGTTTTATTTTTATAGTTTTGGCAATCATGAAATCGAAATTGCTGAGATTTGGGGGCAAGGACTTGATCATTTGTCTCACACTGCCTGATTTCTTTAAGGTGTTGATTTAGAAAAGACACACAATAGCCAGACATCAAAAAATCGGATCCCAGTTGTGATCAACTAGAATTCTTGATAGCTTTGCATTATTCTGAAACAGTTCATGTTATGTCTGTATGCTTTATAACCATGGTGGATGTAGTAAGGTTGACACATATCTTTCTATCAATTAAATTCACCCACAGCTTTAGATACAATACATCGTAAATTGTATCTTTATGTGTTCTCCAGTGTGCTGAGGAAGAGAAGAAGGGCAGGGTGAGGGATCTGCCCGCCATGGGCCAGGCCGTGATCCTGCCTTGTAGCGACTCACATCCAGAGGCCGAGGTGGGAGTCACCCTGCCCCTCAAGGAAGACCCCCAGATCCCCGGACAGATGGAGCCCACCATCTTGCCTTTCCCCAGAACGCTCTCAGCCAATTGCTCCCCTGCAGCGGCGGGGGAAACCCTGGTGGAGAATATCTTCTCTGAGGACCCCATGTTCAAGCAGTGGTGGGGCATCTGGGCCTGCTAAGGCTTCTCTGCTGGCCCAAACAGAATCACAAAGTTATAGCTATTTTATAGTGTAATTGTTTTTCACAAATACACTACATGTATTATAATTATGTTTCCCTATTAGCTTATTTTCTCATTGCACAGCTTCCTCTGTTGCTCTGCCTGAAGGAAGGAGCTTCCAGCCTGCTAGTGACCAATGTTTAAGGATCTGAGCGCTCATCCAATCACATTTCACCTGTTTCTCTGGTAGATTAGCGGTTTAAACTACAGGGAGAGGCCTTCTAGCCACCTACTGCCACTTCAGACTATGACTGAAGGCGCAGGTAGAAAATCCACGGCCCGCCACTGTGTTCAAAGTAATTGGAGATGTATAATAATAAAATAATACAATCACTATACTGGTAATATTGTTTTTGGAATCCTCAGACACCACATGGCAACATTCACATGGAGGAACTATACAATTCAGCAGGCAAACTTTACTGTGTTTTGTAATGTTTTGTAATGTTCGTCAAACATTTGGCCAAGAAAATCATCTTTCAAAAGCTTGTGATGGTGTGACAAGCAGCAGATGCATTTATTTGGTGATTATCAATTTGCGAAAAAAAAATATTTTAACAGACTCTGATAATATCCATGTTCATGTGTACCTGCAATACATCATGTAAATAATGCATTTGAAATAATCTTTTCTTTTTTTAATTATATTTAAACCAATTCGGAGCATCAATTGTTTTCCTTGATGCCCGTCTGAGTTTAGCGTCTTCATCTTCTACCTTTCTTATGTGTACAAGAGAAAAGAGGGATACAAAGCTGAAGCACAAACACACACAAAAAGGAGGGATAGACTATAAAGGTCAAGTGAATTAGGCTCACGACCAAAGATATGTTCCATTGAAATGGGTCATGGTGTAGTAGCACCAAATAAAATGTCATAGAATGACATGGATTTGACATTTGTATATGCAATGATATGATATGTTCTTAAATTATGGGCCAACATGTATTGGACCAAGTCAATTTTGAATATATTGGCAACCATTACATGAAAATTGTGTGAATAATATAATATTATAGTAATAGTAATATTGCTTGAAGGACCAGTCAGTGACATTTGGTGCAGTTTGGGTACTCAAATACGATTGTGAATTTTTTGTAGCATTTTTTTTAACATTTACCAGAACAAACTACACTGTGTGCATTTGCTTTGTCGACTTATTGGTCACATCAGCAAACAGCTCTTATCTGTGTCCTATCGCCCTTTAACAGAACCCACTCATTTTGTAATTTCCAACTAAAATGTTCAATAATTGCACTTGTGTACAAATATGTGCTCATGTATTTTTGTATGATCAGCTGAGATCACAGGAGGGTTTCAAGTCTGACATGATTACATAAAGCCAATTGCATTAGTTGTTGAAAAGCTTTTATTTTTTGCTTGTTAAAGAAATACAGCAACGGAGACTTAAAAGTTCAGAAATGTCCCAGAAACTCCTTTCAACACTCCTGCTTCATAATTCTCTACTCTCCTGTCCTTTTGTGTCCTGTCCTATATTTTACACACACACACACACACACACACACACACACACACACACACACACACACACACACACACACACACACACACAAAGCCCAAAATTGAAACACATTTAAAGTATACTAGTGTACTTGTAAGCTTAAAGCTCAGTCACTGATGTCGGACTGAGTGAATGAAGGATGAAGTGACTCATAGTACTATTTGCCCTATGATGCAGTGCTGCACGGGGGAGTAAAAAAACAGAACAATAGCTTTGGATTTAGCTACATTTTTGTGACAAAGGGAGTTTGGAAAATAATTAACATGCAAATGGACAGCGGAGAAGTGGCTTAAGCAGAAGTAACCGTTCGCAAAGTTTCTCCGTTTTGTCTCCTAGTTCTCGTAACTGTCCCCAGTGCACTATGACCACTCAGCCAGTCCGAGCCAGCCATTGGCCGACAGAGCAGCAGATAGCAACTGTTTGCTCATCCTTTGAGAGAGAGGGGAAAGTCCAGCATCAGCCTCCGTCCAAACCCTGTCTGGAAAAACTAGGATTACGGGGAAGATTTACAAACCGGGGCCTGCGCTAGTCTAAATGTTAAATGAGCCGGCAGGATAGGCTTTAGTGATTAAATTGGGTTAAATCCTGGTTTTTGTTTGGCCTAATCTGTGTTTGTGTCTGTGCGTGTTAGAGGATGAGAGTGCACCTTCTGGTCCTATGTCTGGCTTTGCTGCAGCAGGGGGGAAGAGCCATGCCGGACCCTCCGGGCTGCAGCAGCCTTGAAGTGGTGAGGGTGGCGGAAGAGGCCCTGGAGCAGATCAACCAGGACCGGACAGACGGATACATCCTGAGCCTCAACAGACTGTACGACATCTCTCACGCTCATGGAAAGGTGAGGGCGAACTCTCACACACACACACACACACACACACACACAAATGAACCGAGTTCTACTCTGTCTTGCGCCTGGAAAGATGCAACAGTATTTGCAGAAAGAGGAAAACAACCATGGAAACAAGAAACATTAAAGTGTGTGTGTGTGTGTGCGTGTGTGTGTGTGTGTGTGTGTGTGTGTGTGTGTGTGTGTGCGTGTCTTTCCAGGAGACAGGTGGGTCCTTCTACAAACTGACCCTTGATGTCATGGAGACCAAATGCCACATCACCAGCAGGAGGCCATGGAAACAATGCGAAGTCCGAGATATCGGAGACGTTCCAGTAAGTGGCATTTTCACTCTTCAAGATCAACACAATTTGTGTTTTTGTTTTTTAACCCAAGGTCCCGCTATAACCCAGGATGTGTGTGTGTCCCTCAGGTGTATGGAGAGTGTGAGGTGTCGGCCTCCGTCGACTCTCAAGTCAAACTTCACAGCTACTCCTGTGCACTGCGTGAAGGTAGAGCAATGGATTCATTTAGAATCCCGTTTTTCTTTTTCATCATTCATTTAATTACACAAACACACACACATTCTCTGTGATAATGTGCTGCAAGTCTATTTTGTTGGCCGCTTTGATTTCACAAACGTTAGTGAGGTGTGAAATTAAAGACGCTGACATCCATTGAATTCTCTCTCTATATACAGTATTTACAGTATATGCTCTGTCCCTCCCTAAAGGCAAGTAAACATGTCATCCATGAGTGATAATTCAGAGTTATAATTTTTTTGCGCAAAGTGTAGAACACTTTTTGGGTGTAGCAAGGAGCGAGAGATGCTGAAAGAGGTTTTAAATCCTCAACGCACACTCTCAGATACTTTCCGTTGACCTTTGACCCTGTTAATGCTTGTGTTTAGTTCCCGCCACTGCAGTGGTGGATGTGTGTCCGGACTGTCCCACCGCTGAGAACCTCAACGAGCCCGTCGTCAAGGAGACGGCCAACCTATCACTACAGAGGTTCAACGAGGAGAGCCGGCTGGCCAACTACTTTACTCTGGAGAACGTCACGAGAGCCAGTTCACAGGTGAAGAAAAACACAAATTCGTCAAGTAAAAAAAGCATCAGGGACGAGTTTTTTCTTTTTTTGTGAGAAAGTTTTAGAAATCTTGAATATCTAAAACTAGACTTTTCCACGTTATTTTTTTAATAAAATATGATAATTGTGCAGTATTCCAACACACGTGTGTGCGTCGTGTGTGTGTGCTTTGTCAGTGGGTTGTTGGTCCATCCTACTTTGTGGAGTTCACCATCGTGGAGACGGTGTGTTTAAATACAGCAGAGGCCAGTGAGCTGAGCAGCTGCCCACCTATGGACTGTCAGTTTGCGGTGAGTCGCACACTGTTGAACCTTTTCGGATGCCACCATGTTGCAGATCCAGGCTCACCTGTTCTTTGGCTTGTCTTCTCGCTCAGCATAGAGGCTTCTGTCTGGGCTCGCACGTGGCCCACGAGGACCCGTTTGAAGTCCGACTGCCTGCCGGAAAGAAGGGCAGCTCGCTTCGGAACCGGAAGCCTGTCGATGTGAAGTGTGAGATCTACGAACCTCAGGTGACCGCGTCGGATCCGTTCTCCCGCAATTCAAACGGGCACAAGCGAGTAGAGCTTTTCTTCAAAGTTCAAGTCACTGGTATAGTTTTATCACTGAATGAAAGACTGTTTGTCAAGAGGAAAAAGACCATGTTGCAGCTAAGTGTATGGCCAGTCTCTCCACTCTCATCCAAAGGGTCCTTTACCGTCTTCTGAGAAACCATTACTTCCTTGTCCCTCTTCTTTAGGCTGCCGCTGTGGAGGAGCAGGCCCATGCGAAAGCAGACAGCGGACACACTGGGCATCAGCACCACAACCACACACACCTGCACCCGCACGAGCACACGCACTCGGTCGCAGCCAGCGCCGACCTCGCGCCCTCGGAGCCCCGGGGGGCCCTCGGGACTGTGGTGGACCGGCCCGCCCCGCTCCGATCCACCCCGGCAGCGAGCGCCTGCCCCGGCCCACGCAGACACCGGCTGGGCTTGGACAGACTGAAGCTCTGATTGGTCCGGAGCCAGGGCAGCGGATCTACTGATCGGCCGATAATTAGTTCAGAAAGACAGCAAATTGTAACCTCGAAGTCAAATATGGGAGGGCAGTTAGTCATCCTTGTAAATAAACTGATTGTTTGATTAAAGAATTGACATAGTGAGTTAATTTTACACATAACATGGGAATTATTCAGCCGTTTCTCCAAACATCTCTGGAAGGGATTCTGTCGGGACATTTAAAAATGTTTTATTTGTCTGCTTTAAATTACAATTTAATGGTTATTTGAGAATGAGAGTTGAAGGAGAGGGGGAAGCGGATGGGAAGGAACTTTGTGAGGCAAAGATACTCTGTGAATAAATGTCCATGAATGCGCTTCGGAGCCATTGAAAAATAAGTTTTCTAATCCAGTGACAGGTGTCTGTGCATGACAACATTGCAAACAGGAAGTGCTAATAGTGTATTTATTCTGGCCTACTTTAAAAGGTAAGTTGCCAGAGAAAAGTAAAACAGAACTCAGATTGACAGTATTATACCTCCTGTTTACATCTCCCAGAGCTTCATGGGAAATGTATTTCCACAACTTAGAGTGTGATTAGAGCCCCAAATTGAAAGACAAACGTAATGAGTGACAAACACTTAAAAACACTACATTGTTGCTAATGTAGTGTTTTTACACAGTGTCAGACTCTGATTTCTATTGATTATTGTGAAGGATAAACGCTCACAGATGTTTCAGCATCACTAATTTAAAATGAATCAAATATTTGACTGAATATTTGTCTGAAACATTTACACTGACTTTACTTCCCGTACTTTGTGTCTTAATAGTACTAATTGCTGTTAAATAGTAGTTTATTACAGCACAATGAAGCTGGAAAACACTTTGTTTTATGGTTTATTCCATTTGTTTCTTACTGTCCACAGAATGGTAGATATTGTAATATATGAGAATATATGTGAGGTGAAATATATACAGTGCAGGAGCAGTTATTATATTTGCATGTCGTTAGCTTGAAGTGGGTTTCACTCACCGAAAAACAGACTATTATTAAAACAGTTATTCAGTTGTGTGCTGAATCATGTTCAACGAGGAAGTATTCGCTGTGGTGTGAAACTTTGCTCAAAAAATTATATTTTATCATAACTTCAGTTATCATTTCTTATTATCCAAATATATTGTCACCTTTTTACCACCCAGCGTAACTCGAATCGACGCTGCATGATAACAGAGCTGACGAAATAGTTGCACATAGACTGTAACTATTTAAATATGTTTTTTAGCTACATGCATATTTTTCTATTTTTGTGATTTGCAAACACAACATTATCTTTAAATTGTTTAAGTTGTTGTTTGTTACAGTTACATAATGACAGGATTATTCGCCACGTTTTTTGTAATTAAAAATCCCTTCACATGTTCTTGCTGATCTATAAAATATCCTCCAACAAACAGAAAGCTCAGATAATAATTATATTCATGTGCAATGACACATAATTATACAGAAAAAAACGAAACAGCAGTTACCCTGTTACAGCGTCTCCTTTCACCACTGCGTCATCAAGCTGCGTCATAAAGCTGCCCCTCTGTAATAGAGAGACACCAATCTAGCTCGCCGTGATCGTATAGTGGTTAGTACTCTGCGTTGTGGCCGCAGCAACCCCGGTTCGAATCCGGGTCACGGCACTTATCTTGTGATCCGCTTCATCTCTTTCAAACACATTTAACATCTAGTTTAAATAGAGCTGTTGTTCTTACAATATATACAACATTACGATTGAACAGCAGAGAAAGTGTGCACAAATTGATTTTTCTTTTCTTTTTGCTGATCAAGTTGCAATCATTTGCAGATCATAGGCATTTGGGGAAATATTGTAGGTTCTATTGCACTATATTTAGTGCATTTGCTACCCAGCAATACATATGGAAGCAGTGGTGGATTGGCCATAGGGAGTACTGGGAGTTTTCCCGGTGGGCCGCTTCACTTCTAGGCCGGTCGAGAATTTTATTTGTGGACATTTGTCACGTTAGTCCATCTTCTCTTAAGTTGGCTACACACGTTCCGCATTCTGACACCGCAGCCTCTATGACTCTTAATTTTTCTTTGTAGCTTCGGAGCAGCAGATAAGATGTGTCCATTTGTGTCCATTTAATACTCTCACAGTACAACCTCCTCACAGATGCTTATCCTGTCATTGGGTTAGCATATAAGTTTATGTTGACTTTGTCCATCACACAGGTTGCATGTGAGAGAAGCTTCTCAACCTTAAAATGTGTGAAGAATATGCTACGAAGCTCATTGAGGCAGGACAACTTGGAGGCGTTCATGTTAATGTGCACAGAGAAGGAAATCCTCATGTCTATTAGCAACGACACAGTTATAGATCCAGTGGCTGAAAGCAGTGCACTGCTTAGGCGGTTACTGATGCTGTAGATGCTGTTGGTGCTATTCACAATGTAAGTGTATACTGTACTGTGAGTTGAACTGTAAACATTAGTTCAATATGCCTCTTTGTTGAAGAGTGCGATACGTTTCAAATGTTTTATTTATTTTATTTCTGCTTTTGTTAATTTATCAACCTATCCTTGTGAAAGAGTGGAATATTTTTTGTTAACTTCTCATCTTAAGTGCATCCTGAAATTCCCGGGCTGAAAATTGGCCCCACTCCGGCCCTGTATGGAAGTCTACATTCCACATGCAGCAGGTGGACCTGTTCATAAGAACATATGAAAGGGCCTATTCTGCAAACGAGTTGTACTTTTTTTATTGTGAAAATAAATAAATAAATACCAAATGTAAATTAAATCCTGCTACTTTTACTTAAGTAATGAATTTGAGAACTTTTTCGACCACTGAGGCTTGCATTACTACACGTCAATCGCGGTGCATATAGGCTGAAGTCGCAGCATGACATCACAGAGGCGTCTGCACAGAGAGCATCATGATAACAATCACAATCAGCTTTATTGGCCATGTGTGTCTACACATACCAGGAATTTGACTCCGGTTTCACGTAGCTCTCATTGTACATATATACATATAATATACAATAAACAGGATTAATATAAAAAAAGACATTAATGACAACAGAGTAGTGCAAGTAGTGCAGATGGAGGAGTCTGATTAATTGTTCATCAGAGTGACGGCCAGTGGAAAGAAGCTGTTCCTGTGTCTGGTGGTTTTGGCGTACAGTGCTCTGTAGCGCCGCCCAGAGGGGAGGAGTTGGAACAGCTTGAAAATGAATCACACCTCTTGCCCTTCATAGGTTTACTGCAGTGTGTTAGACACCGGACTGAGTCAATCGGCCCACAACAGCAGAGCATTGCTGTGATTTGTGGCGACAGTTTCACGGGCCCGTTAAGGCCAAAGCACACAATGTGCTCAGTAGACTATATGAGAGGGTGTGAAGCGGCTCAGGAAGAAGAAGAATCCTATTGGACCTCGGTCTCCAGGAGAAGCTGGCTGAATACCGGTTTATTTACTCATTCATAAAAGAGTCCTCCGGCTACCAAAGCAACAAAGTGACACATTTTTACAGTCACACAACGCGGAGCGCCCCGAGGAGTCGGAAACTCACTACAAAGAAGCAGCAGCCTTTATATGAGAAAATATACACGTCATCAGTCCTGTTTAAATTCTATTTTCTGGACTCAATAAAGGAATGCATAACATGCAACGCTCACAGACAGAGGCTAAATTATCACATTGAGTGAATTAATTTGTCTCGCCACATGCGGTTCAAGGAAACTGAATATATGTGTATACATGTTTTTCATGATATGTTTCTTTTCTTTTCTTGTGTGAATTTGCAAAGAAAATTCACAAATAGATTATTTGGGTCAGAGAAGTTGTGCTCTGCACTTCATAATGTGTCCACATAGTGGCACCCTTACATGTGTTTTGGCTTCTCAGCTCTACTGTGTCAGCCTGCAGCAGAGCGCCAGGACATAAACATGCTGAGATATGTTTTATTATCTATTCCTGATATATTCTGTCCATGGTCAAGGTATGAAACTGTTGAGACTGATCAATATTATGGGCATACTGAAATGTATTTTGCTGGCATTGGGCCAGATTGAAATATCCCAACATATCACACAATTTGTCGACTCCCATCACATTGTGTGCATTCCCTGACTTGTTATCTATGGTTCCACCATGAGGATGTGTTTGAAGTGAAGTGCCTCAATAACTATTTGATGGATTGCCGTAATATATATGAGACCTTCATTTTCACCGTAGGATAAAAAGTAATGTGGTGATTTTCCATCTAGCGGTCGTATAACTTGACCTTTGGTTTATTACCAAATCCCCACAAAGGGAATGTGGGTCCTCTCAGCCTCAACTGTGCTTTGTGTTTGCTGCTAATGAGGAAACGTCAGCGTGCCCACATGCTGAACTCAGAGGGCAATGATCGTCGTAAACGTTACCTGCTAGAAATCAGGATTGTAGCCTTGTTATTGTGAGTATTTGCAGTTGACACGCTTTGTGCAGCATCTGAATATTTGAGTTTCCTTCAGTCAAAGTGAGTTTTCTTACGATACTAACCTTCATTTAATAGCAATATATTTTGTTATAATTCAGGACCAAAAAAAACAGTAGTCCCATGTTCCATAAGATTAAATACAGTATGATAGCAACATGGCTGTATTTTAGAAAGGAGCACAATCAAGTGTTTGGTATCGATGAACTCACCCCCGGTGTGTGAAGGAGAGGTACCGCAAGTCCTTCCTTCCTGCTGCTGTCAGGCTGCACAACCAGCTGAGCACGCAGTAGATCACAAAAAAAAATCACTTAATAACACTTCAATCACTTTGGTCACTTCAATTACTTCAACTAGTGCAAAATAAATACATTTGAAATACATTTTTATTCTGTCTGTATATACAATACTGCTATTGTAGATTCTTTACTGTTTTACTATGTATATTACTTGTTTTATTTTATTTTACTATGTGTCTCTACTGTAATCCTGCAATTCCCCACTGTCGGACTAATACAGCATTATTTTATTTTATCTTATTTTAACAAGTTAAATGTCATGTATATATGCACACATATGCAGTTTAAAAAAGAGACACATTTTTCCAAAATCCTTTGACTATTTAGGGACATTTAAAGAGGATCTAAAAATATTAAAGTTGCACTGTTTGATACTTGCCCAGAGTATATGTCCGTGCCAGATTTCAAGACTTTCAACCAATCAGAACAAATGTTATGTGTTGTTGTGGCATTCTTCCTTATCATGCTCAATAAAGTGTTTTTGGCCGCCAAATGCTCTCATGCCACATGAGTTAGATGAACTGAAAGTGTTCCAAACCTTTTGGCACAGACGTCACAAGCAAAGCATTGAAATAGCTCAAGAAACCAAGGCGATAAGATGAGTCTGGTATGTATCGGAGTTGGTTGTTCGGAAAAGTTTCTTCTGGGCCTGTTGGGTTCATTGCAAGCCTATAATTTAACCAAACATCTCCGTGTGGGGATCTTCTGCCCCCCCCCCCAAAAAAAGCTCAGCCATTCGAAAGGAAGGCATTCAAAGGAATGCTGTGCTTTCCTCAGCATTCGCATGTGTTGCCTCAACAAACGCAACAAAGAGCCATTTAACAGCAGTCCGAGCACATTGGTTAATTAACGCTGCGGCAGGAGGCCTGCATGTATTGTCTTTGTTTGTGCAACAGAGGCAGATTATACCCGCAGTAATCTACCCCCGGGTGAGCTGCGATCTCTCAGTTCCGTTAATGTCCCGTGTTGTAACAAAGCTCCGAGCACAATTACTGTAGAAATGTATTGCTGTCATCATTTGTCCCCCCACCACCCTTTGTCTGTCTTCTTCACGGAAACTCTCCCAGGAGAAGTGGATCTACTCCTCGCGTTGCCCCACATTCTTTGAAATCGCCATTATTAATTCAGCTTAAGAGGCCCTCAAGATGTGTAAGGCGCTCTCTCTCTCTGAGATAGATGCAGGAGGAGAGAGAGAGAGAGAGAGAGAGAGAGAGGGCCCGAGCTTCGGGGCTCCTGCTGACACACTGACCCAGCACTGACTTTGTTGGCACCAAGAAAGAAAAGCAATGCTTCGTTTCACACTGAAACATGAGGCCAATTGTGTTCAGAATAATCCCCTCAAGACGGCTTTTTTCTCTTTTTCTTTTTTCTTTTTTAAAGTGCAATTTTGGGATGTGAAAGGTAGCAGCTTGGTGTGGACGGAGGAAAAGATTTTCAGACAGATTAGTGTGAAAAAAGAGTCGGCCTGCATCCGAAATAACTCCCTTTCTACTGTACGGTGCTCTGCATTTACCGTCGCCATTCTATTTGAGTGTCTGAATTCTGTGTGTGTATCTGTGCCCTTACCTTTTAAAAACCAACCCTGCATAGTGATTTTTATATAACACTGTATATCATAGCTTGTTTTATGGTAAAAAGCCCCAATACATTGCTGTATTTGGATGTATTGAACACCATAAGTAATATACAAGTGAAATATAATGTGCCCCAACGCAAATTTTGGAGACCTTGCCTGAATGTTCTCTGTACTAAACCCTCTCTAACTTTGTTCTGCTTCACTTTATCAAAGCCGACCTTTGTAGAGAGCATTTTCACATATTGTGCTATGATTTGGGTTACAGTTCTGCTGTGTTCACACTGAATGCGACACGATTTGTTGCGTCACGCTTACCGCTTCAGTTTAGTTGTGCGAGTGAAACAAGGGTGTTCACACCAAACGCGACAAATCGCGCCGCGACAAAGGGACCGTGGATTATCGCCGTCCCTTCTCTCCGTGAAAAAAAGAGCTTTCTTTTCCGGTATCGACTATGTAATAAATAACCACTAGTTCTGCTTTATACTTGTTGTGGAAGTCCCAAACATGTCGGAACATCAAACGCCCTCGTGTTTGGGTTCATAACATCATCCGTAGCCGCACACAGCTCGGTGAATTTCACCGACTTCTCCAGGAACTGCGTCTGGCTTATCTCCGTAAAACGGATACCGTTTCCTTCATCCACCATGGAAATAACCACTAGTCCTGCTTTATACTTGTTGTGTAAATTCCACATACGTCGGAACATTAAACTCCATGGTGTCTGTCATAATATTATCCGTAGTCCCACAACAGCGCCTGAATGACACCGCTACCAGCGCTACTTCTGGCGGAGCAGCAGCAGTTTGATTCAGCAACGGCAAGACGGCGGTGGTGACGGGCGGAGCTTCTCAACGCTGATTCCCAACGCTGATTCTCAACGCTGATTCTCAACGCTGATTCCCAACGCTGATTGCCTGACGCAACTATGACTCACACGTTTTTGTCACCAGAGTTGGGAAATTTCTATTCTCTTGTTGCGTCGCACCACGTCCTTCGCTCTGTTCGCCCTTCCTCAAACGCATCAGTCGCGTCGCCCGGCGAAAATGTCCCGCCTTCGTAACCTGTCGCGTCTGTGCATTGACTTTGCATGCAATCTGGTCGCGCGACAAAATCGTTTCGCGTTTGGTATGAACACAGCATTACTGCTGCATCATTTCAAAGAAATAATCATCCTGAAAGAGATTTTTTTCTAGGCGGACCTGAAACCTTTTAATTTTTGCTGTATGTCATCTTCATTTACTCTTAACCAGTAACATATAGACAGTTATTTACACATCTGAACAAAATCTCACATGTTTATCTTTTATTATAACCCAAATTATTAAAGTAACCATAGTGGTTGCAGAGATACACCCTTTTTAGTTTGGGTATGCAATTTTCGAGCAGAGGCCTAAAAATAGGGTGGTTTTCTATGCACTGCACTTCGTAGGCCTGACAGTTGCTCGTCAGCTGATGATACAAGCAAGGGTCCGAAAATCTGCTCACCGCTGAGTAAACTACTGAGTGTTCGTTGTGATTGCCTGTCCACGGACATCCTGTGCTAGCTTAGAACAAGTCTGCACGGCACCACACAGTCCCTCTTGGTGATAAATGTGATACCTACCGACAAAAAAAAACCCATAAAATTCCTTCCTAATTTAAAGGCCTGTAAAGTGATTTTCTTTGAAAACCAAACAATGTTTCGTTTACGTTGTTTTCCCAGCAAACCCGACTGTGTTTTTTCTAACAAATAGAAATTCAATGCATTTATATCCTCATAAAACCTTCCCGTAATTGACTTTTAAAGCTTGCATTGTTTACAATCGAT
The DNA here is from genome assembly GCF_910589615.1 of Taurulus bubalis. NCBI lineage: Eukaryota > Metazoa > Chordata > Actinopteri > Perciformes > Cottidae > Taurulus > Taurulus bubalis. The sequence continues at coordinate 7,106,891 of NC_136595.1, forward strand.
TAATTTGGCTGGCAGTATCACCCTTTCTTGTCTAAAACCAAAGCATATGCCATCAGAATACTTAATAAGATGCTATAATCACTGAATAACAAAAGAAAATCTACTTTGAATGGTACCAATTAATACAAAGGCCCAAACTTGACACCTGTGAACATGAGCATTAAAACTCCAGCCGTCCATTCTTTTCTTTTAAACAATTTGTTCTGGAGCCTATCCCAGCATGCAATGGGCAAGAAGTGCTGCAGCACACCTGAAACAGGTCGCCGGTGTCCAATGGTCTAACACAGCTCACCTCACACATATACATTTTTACCAAAGCCTCCGCCTGAGGGCAAACCACATCATTACATCCAACTTGTCTAACAAACATGGAATACATGTCTCATGTAGGATTACTGACACTGTGGAGAAATAAAGTCCTCCCTGGACTCCAGGACACACCAGCAGGCCGAGGTCTTTCATCGTATAGCTCACCCATTGAGTCCGTTCTCTGCAGAAAGAGTCTCCAGTACAGAAGCTTCTTTTGATATTTTTTTTGCTGTGTTGCTGTGGAATCATGCTGCCTTTTGGCTTTTAAGTGGAACCGTGATGTTTTCGTGCACTGATCTCCAAATGCTACTTCATAGCCTTAAAAGCCAAAAGCCCTAATCAACAGATCAACATGTATTTGAAGTCCTGTCGGGGGATTAGGTTGCTCTCTATCCTATTTTTATTTTTTTAAAGAGCCTTAAGAGCACATGGGCAGAGGAGAACGGGTCTTATTCAGCAATAATGCCTCATGCAGGGACAGCAGCTGTTCTTGTCTGATCATCTAGATGTTGCGCTCTCACGAGGGCAAGGTGGTCCTGCCGTCGGGGACTTTTAAGGAAAAATACTGCAATACGACAGTCGTTATGGAGATATTCTTCAAAGTACTGCACATGTGAAGAAAGAGGCGATGATAGGAGTGTTGTGGGGCCTCAGTGGCAACGTGATCTTGAAAATGTCAGGGTTTTAGTCATATAAAGCTCAGAGATTTGTTATCATTCTGTTCGAACATGTATCATCTACGTGGCTTCCATTAAAATGAACAAAGTTGATAAATCTGAGAATTCATTGCAATGCATGTTTAAGCAAAATTTGGGTCGCCAGATGCCCGTTTTGAACCCCATAACATACAGTAAATCATCATCCTGCTATACCGTGAAAGCTCCCCAGGCCACCATAAGCAGCAGTACTTATGCTTTATATTTCCAAAGAGGTGTTGAGAATGTGGATTACTGCTGCCCCACTTCTCCTCTCCTCCTCCTCTGGGACCACCTTGAGGGGAGCGCTGCATGCATCTTTACTCCCAGGGTGACACAGATGGTTTGTGCATTATACAACATGACGGCTGCATTAAACATGAACACGGCGCTCCTGTGTCTGCTGACCACATATCGCAGTGCCTTATGGATCGTCTCTCGTACTTGAGAGGCTTTTGTTTTAAATTCCAGATGCTGGAGCAGAATGTGTTTGAGGATGCTCAATGAGAAGAGTCTGTCTTAATTGAGAAATTAGTATAATATCACTGCACATGTCTCACGTTGACCAGATTGTGTTCAGTCTGACAATGTGTTTTTTTGTGGCATTGTTCAGCGTCTTAAGTATGTTCTGATTCCTACTGATGCAATTATGAATCTGTGTTTGTTAATGAGGCCATGTGTGTGTGTGTGTATCTACGTGTCTGTCCACGGCTAATCTCGCACACTGCTCCACCAAACTGCATGATTTTCTGCGTGGCCACGTGAGCCACGAGTCATTCATTAAACAACATGTACAGAAGCCTTTTATTGAATAGATGTCCTTCGGTTTCTTTAATCCTTTGAAGCGCAAAGCGAAGCTTCCGATGTTACGGTTTCTCAGTTTGTCCTGCATGTTTGATTATTAAAGCAGGATGTTCATTAATGATGTAGAAAAAAATGTAAGTTCATCTAACTTAAATTATTTAAGGGGTTTTGTAGAGATAATTGGATCATAAAATGGGGAGACAATATTTCTGCTTTAAAGTATCTGAAAAAGGAAGATTTGATCTGCCTTTCTCTATATGTTATGAGAGATGAGTCATTCACAAAAATATTATGTGAGCTTTTTATTAAACAATTCTGTTGGTAAAATGTATTTGGCAGAGACAGAAAATCCAAAAGAAAAAAAAATCACAATTTAATTTTCTGACATTTGTATTTATTATGATATCTCTATAGTTGCTAGCATATATGGCCACTAGCTGGTAGGCTTGCTCTTTGTATTTCACACAGGGGCAGAGGTCCGTGAACACCCCATCTGTATTGTGTTGAGAGTTTAATTCCTGTAAATTACCACCTTATCTTCCAGCCAGTATCTGATCACTTTCTTACAGGTGATGATTAAACCACGTATTTTCTGAAGCCACGGTCATGCATGTGTGCATATTGTGCTTAAAAAATGAAACTTTGCAAGTTAATCTATGACGTCTGTAATAACAATGCCAAAGTTTACAGCCTATAGATGTGTATATAGGCTACAGTCGGCGCGACACCACTCCTTTGTTTGTCTGTGAGAGGCATTCAAGTCATTCCAAAGAGCGTGTATGTCCTCTGTGTGTGCGTGAGTGTGCGTGTGTGTGTGTGTGTGTGTGTGTGTGTGTGTGTGTGTGTGTGTGTGTGTGTGCGTGTAGGAGTGAAGGGAGTGGGCAGGTACCAGCCTTTAGACCCCTCCTCCAGAGGGCCACGGTGCGCCTCTGTTCCAATGGAAACAGGTGGGTTCCCCGGACTCCTCCAATCACACGGGAGGGTGGGGGCAGGAGGCAGAACCCGAACCAACTTCCACACTGACTCGCCACAGGAAAAGTCTGGACAACGTAACGCATCTGTCTCCCAGTTCCCCCGCACGTCGCTGTTTCTTCTCGCCCGCGCGCGTGTTCGCAAAGCAAGGTTTAGGGTGAATATCGGCTCGCGGGCGGCGCGGGCGCAGGCACCGGGAGCGCCGGGGAAGTAGTTGCCGCCACTTGGGTCGCTGTTGACGGAGGCGGCGGCGCAGAGGAGCGTTGCAAAAATGCTGGGACGGTTCTCCGCGACGGAGAACGTGCACTAACCGGATTTGGAATTGTTTTTTTTCTTCTTCTCTTTTTCTTGGATTACTCCCCCCCTCGTTTAACGGAGCTGGTTCGTTTTTCTAGTACCGTGGAATAGTGGAACCACTTGTGAAGAAAAATCCATAAAAATGCCTGCAAAAACCAAGTACAACCTTGTCGATGATGGGCACGACTTGAGGATCCCGCTGCACAACGAGGAAGCGTTCCAGCACGGGATCAACTTCGAGGCAAAGGTGAGTTTCACGAGGCACCGAAAGCAGAGTTGGATACATAGTTCCGTTTCGGACGTCTCAATTGGACTGTAACGTAACGTTACGTGTCGTCTTCGCTGGCCTAAAAAAAAAGAAAAAAAGAAACGTAACAGTTAACGTTGCTACTCTGAAGGTGTTACGGTCTCAACCCGGTCAAGCGAACCGAAGTACGACGTTCGTAACTCGTTAGGGACCCGACATGTAGCTCACGCGCGGAGGTTTTTTTGGGGGGGCTAGATAAGTTTGTTAAAGTAAGTTTTAAAGCTGACGTCAGGTGAGGGGTTTTACGCGCGGAGGATTTTCAGTAGCTTTGAATGCGAGTACAGTTAATGTCAACTATTGTTTTATTTAGATATATATATATACTTTATTCATCCCCAGGGGCAATATATATGATATATAATATATATGTTATGTGTTGTACCTGTCATACCCCCTCTCTCTGACTACAGTACATCGGCAGTCTGGATGTGACGCGGCCGAGCAGCAGAGTGGAGATCGTGGCCGCGATGAGGAGGATTCGGGTGAGTGGATCCTCACAAACCTCCGTTTCAAAACTTGCATTTTTCGCTTTTCAACTAATTGTCACGTTTGGTAGAATCCAACATGTTTGCTTGTAGATGAACTGTAATCCACTGCTGTGTTAGGCACAGGTGTGGTGGACTTTACTGCAACTTTTATCACCTTTTTGACTTTTTAGGAATTTGTTTACTGTGAATCAGAACCATGTATTGCCATGTATGTTTTCACATGCAAGGAGTTCGTCCTGGCGGGTGATGCATAACATTAAGTCATGTTTTTTTTCTGATGCCGAATTGAAGAGAACCCCCATAATTGTAAAAGTGTAATAGTTGCCCTTGATAGGGTTACAGCTGAATTATGGACTGAGTTGAATAATGGTTGGACTATTGTACAACAAATCACCAAAATGAGTCATAAAGTGGCGTGAAACAGACTGCACATGTCGATCTACAGCGTTATCTTTCAGACATATGAAAACACCTTGGCATTCAAACTGTCCCGAGCTCGGCTGGTCTGAACCCCTCAACCCACTGTTGTGAGGTTTCCTTTGAAGCAGCGCACTGGGGTGTGATCTCCCCTCCCCTCCCTCTGCTGTGTAAACCGAAGATTTACAGCTCTTTCAGCTCCAGAAAGTAGACTTAATCTCAATCAGTTTGTCTGTCAGCTCGAAAGCAACCCCAGTATAGGTTGTGGAGGTATTTGAGGATTATGGTGATGAACTGGTAGATTTGTGCCGGAGTTGATCGATGATACCTTCAGAAACACACACAAACACAGAGCTACACAGGCAACACAAGCACACGCATTGTTTGTGTTGTATTACTTAATAATTCTAAGGGAATTTGAAAGCAAAACAATAAATATATATATATATTTATATATATATATATTTATATATATATATATATATATATATATATATATATATATATATATATGTGTATATATATACATATATATGTGTATATATATATATATATATATATATATGTATATATATATATATAAATATATATGTATATATATACATATATATATATATATATATATATATATATATATATAAATATATATGTATGTGTGTATATATATATATATGTATGTATGTATGTATGTATGTATGTGTATATATATATATATATGTATGTATGTATGTATGTGTATATATATATATGTATATATATATATATATGTATATGTATATGTATATGTATATATATACATATACATATATATAAATATATATATATATATATATATATGTATATATATGTATGTATATATATATATATATATATATATATATATATATGTATATATATGTATGTATATATATATATATATATGTGTGTATATATATATATGTATATATATATATGTATATATGTATATATATATATATATATTTATATGTATATATTTATATATATATATATATATTTATGTATATATATATTTATATGTATATATATATATATTTATATGTATATATATATATATTTATGTATATATATATATTTATATGTATGTATATATATATTTATATATATATATATATATATGTATGTATATATGTGTGTGTGTATATATATATATATATATATATATATATATATATATATATATATATATACACACACATATACATATATATTTTTTTTTTTCGGAGCGCAATCAGCATCTGCATGTTCAATCAGCATCTGCATGTTCTGTGTTGAAGTTGATTCCAGCCAGTAAACCCACTCTCTGATGCACGAGTGTTCACAGTTGAGCAGAAGGTGCAAAATGTTCTTAATGCCCTTTTCAGAGGAGTGACCGGTTCCTATAAAGTGGACCTCCCAGTGTGCTGCCATGGCAGCTGTTGTTATTGTTGGCAGGAAAACAAGGCTTTTTGGTTTGGCTCCTCCAGTGTGAAATGGTTTGACACTGGCTTAAACACCATTGGAAACCGCAGGTATCTAGCTCGGAAGAGAGGTCCCACTGGAGTGGCACGCAAAGCATTTATTTGACTTGGGTAGTAAGCCTTAACTCAATGTGGATTTAAGGGGGAAAAAAACAAGAAAATCCAACCTTAATGAAGTGCACATACTTGTTATGGCAAATGAACATCCATTGACCTATTAGACAAGAATAGTCGTGGCTGTTTTAGGTAACCGAGGTAATGAATCAAGTGAGAAGTCACATTGACTTCTGTACAATCCGACTTCTTTTTGCAACCAGACCGGTCTCGTTTCCACATTGGCTTCACCTTTCGGACCCGGAGGTTACTGCCTGGCTAATACTTTAAATAGACACCTTAAACTATCCATTTCTGTGGCATTATGACTACGACTAAGTTTTTTGCTGTGAAGGAGCTCCTGAACGTGCTTGGGAAGTGTCAGAGGCTTCTGACTGTTGAATGAGCTGGAATAGAGACACCGTTGATCATACATAGGGAAACGTGACCGCTTTAATTTTTTTCATCACTTTTTTACACCTCAGCACACGTGTTAGTCGCTACAAGAAATGGGTGTAAACTCTTATGATTCAGAAAAGGTGTTCATTTATTTAGTCTAGAAACATTTTGTCTGTCAGCCTTTTAGCCTTTTACTTCTGCCAAAGTCAAGCCTGACGGCGCTTTTTGGCTGCTTCTTGCCTTTCTATTTTCAAGGTACTTCAGGGACATTGAAGCAAGGACAGACTCGTCGCTGCTTTGCACTTCCATGTAACTTTTGATGCTCTGTGGAGTTTCTGAAAGAAGGTTTGGTTAAAAAAAAAAAAAAAGTGTCTGGTCTTTTCCAAGATTTCCATCAGTCTTCTCTTTCTGCACAGTCCGTCAAAGCTATGCTGGTTGCCGAGGCAACCGGTTGATGTATGGTGTCATTGTTCGTTGTGTGCATGACTCACCTGTAAGCCGTTCGCTGATAACAAACTAATGACACGGCAAAGCAGTGCTACAGGATCTCTCTCACACACACACACACACACACACACACACACACACACACACACACACACACACACACACACACACACACACACACACTGGTGTTGTTCTGCATGTTGTTCTGAAATGATTATTTACGCGTCCCTGACTAGCTTATTACAGATGGAAAAGCAATTTGGGCTTGATTTTGCCACCAGAAAAACGTATTACTCAAAATAAGTTTTCTTGTATAGGGCTGCGACTTATTGCTATAATTGATGGCCTTGTTTGTGTTTTCATCATCGAGTAGTTAAGTCTGTGAAATGTCAGAGCAATGTATAAAATGCTAATCACATTTTCAGATGATTATTGCGGCTGAAACCAGCAGCGTGTGGCATTCCTGCATGATCAATGGCATTGGAGGTGAATTGATGAACAAAGTTTTTGATTTGTTCTCTTTCTCCAAACTAATCAATTGACGGACTTATCATTTGTCAGCTCCGGTCTTGTCGACTATGAAAGGGTGTGCACCATCTGATGTGGATGGAATGAGCTTTAGATAGAGAGAACATCTTAGATGAACACGCTATATCACTTGAAGGTCCTCGTAAATTAAACTCCCTATCGTGTGGTAGCAGCTTCTCTGGTCAAAAGGAGAGGAGACCTTTACAGTGAATTAAATGGATTAATTTCTCATTAATCTGCCTTTGCTGGGTTAACTGACTGAAGGAAGATTGAGCAGCATGGGACGAGAAGATTATAGATGTGTCTGAGGAGACTGAAAGAGCTCAGCGGCGGCGGTGCTGGAGTGGTGGAGGGGAGAGAAATAAAAATGCTTTTTACATCCCTTCAGCTGCCGGGCTGAACAGCGTGGACCAGGACCTTTGTGGGTTCACCCGGCAGCTAACAAGCTTCTTTTTTTAACACCAACCAAGGAAGTTCATTAATCTGGGCTTCAATGAACACTTCGATGTTTCCCGTATCAACGTGTTCCACGAGTTGTACAGTAAAAACATCTGGAAAGAGTGAATCATCTGGAAATTCAAACAGTTCCAGATAACACAACTAACTGATAGTGGTTTATTTTGGGCTAATCCAATGAACTATGTGATTACTTTATCATGACTCGTATGCGTTTTATAAAATTCACAATTCGTTTGTGAATTGATTGATTTATTGTTCTTTCAGCAGCATGCGTTATGAAATACTTTACACAGAGGCCGCTTCGTCACGACAATAATTAAATTATTGCCAAATTGTGCCCGCACTGTACGGATCAATACAGTATCACATTGCCATGAACGCGTGGTGATGGATGCGGTTTGACGATGCCATTACCTGTGAAGGCTGAGGCTGGCGACTCTGAGAAGTAATTACATGGCTGTTAGCCCTTTTCTCTCTGCTGCGTACAGAACACACACATACATTGTATTTACACTCATAATGTAGCGGTGTTTATTTAAGACCTGTCTCGGCATATTTCCCATCACTCCCTTGTCATGACTAATGGCTTGTATGGACTATATAATGGATTCTGTTATTTACTCATAAACGCTCACAAGGTTGTTTTTTATATAGAACCAGTGAGTCATAGGTGAGCGTGACAGAGAATCTCAAAATGAAGAAAAATTAAAAAAAGATTGACAATCATTTAGTAGTTAATGTGAAGATGACATCTGTAATGTTTTATTTTGGCAATTTTCTCACACATATATTATATATATATCCCTTTTTTAATTAGGGGCAGCTGCAGTTAACCTGCGGTTTGATTGACTTGAACAGGATAAAGACGCCGTACCAATTAATCCTCCCAGATGAATAAACGTGCTTTCTCGACAGATGTCTTGCATTAATAAAGACCTCCGAACTCCATACTGTTGTTGAACAGTGCTGTTTATGCCTTTTACTTTCTGTCCCCATTCTTTTATTTGTATTTTGTGTGCGGTGTGATCATGTGTTGCACGGTAACTAATTCACTCTAAAGTGAAAAGTTGCTGCAGAAAAAACAAATCGTCCTTTGAAGAACCTAGAATGAATGTGAAATACCCAACAGTAATGTGGCTCAAAAACCGAATGGGTTCCACGCAGTCGATCCCCGCTTTCTGTCCGGACCTCGCTCCCTCGCTCGCCACGGCAAAGTGAGGTAATGTGAGTAACAGACGAGGCCGGATCACCGGGGAATAACGGCGCCGCAGTCACGTCGGGTCAGAGGAAGCGCTCCCTGCTGCTTCTGTCTGTGTCGCCTGACCCAACAGTCAGCTAATCACATTATAAACCCAGAGATGAAGCGGCTTTAATTGACAATTTGTGTCATTTTTATTCTTTTGTCCGTGACTCATGCAGCTCTCTGCTATTTTAAGTGGATGGTACTTTTGAAGGGAGGTGCCCTTCACTCAAAAACTAGAGAGGTTATTCATTTCCTGAGTTGAATCTTGTTCACTGACCCCAGATCCAGCAGTGGGTCTGGGTGGCATTTGTCATCGAGGGGGTGGGGGGCTCGAACCGCTCTCATCTCGATTGGAAAGTGAAATTGGCAACGATTTATGCATTTGGGTGAATATTCCACCGGGGGAAGATTAATACGGCCCGTCAACAGAAGGGGTTGGACTGGTTACTAAAACGTTGTTTGCTCTCATAAACACGCGAGTGCTGTACAACTCTTTGATATCAGACTAAATCAAACCTGTACTTTTTTTTTAAAAATACAAATTTAAAGAATTTAGGAAATACACTGATTTTGATTTGAATTTTTTGGGTTTAGTTTTCGGTTCCTAGACCTTGTTTTCCCCCTAGTTGTCTCGTTTGGTAGCAGGTGTGTTGCGTTTACTGTCCTCTGCTCAGTCATTGCTGCCTCATTCAGTTGAAAAGTGGGTCTTTTTCTCAGTAGAAGCTAGAGAGCAGGAGCATCTGCTAGCCTATAAAGGACATTATTACCGCATTTTTCAGTCGTGGATGATGACTATTGAAAACCCTGCATATTGAAATCCGGCATCCTGCTCTCCCTGAGCACAATGTGGGGATGCGTTTATCAGCAAAGGGGACGGGACATGTCTGTGGAAAGACGCCCTCGGATTTGATGTTTGTCCTCCTTCCTGCTGTTTTGGAGTTGGTTAAAAATTCTTTATTTAAAAAAAAAAGAAAAGTATAAATATGGATATCTTTGGAAGAATATTTTCAAACGTCTCTTTGTGCTCTTGAAGCCCTTTTTCTCTTTTCTGCCCTGAGCTTCGACATATTGTTCAGAGGCTATTTATCTCTTACTTAAGGTCACAGTTGAAAGGTCCACAAAGTGACTCCCCTCCCCCCACTTTGCTGCTCCTCCTTGACTTCAGATTTTCCGCACTGGGGGGGCGATCAGACCGCTACATCAATTGAGCGTGATGGGTAGCCGTGTAGCTCGCGTTAATGTGACATTCAGCACATGAAGCGCTTAAGAGGCAGGCTGTGACGCATAAGCAGAGCATTTAAAAAGAGGTTAATGCTTAACTAGCTTTATTGTCCACCAGAGGGTCAATGGGTTGGTGAGGTCCAGCTGTCTACTCAGAGATGGCATGAGATCACATGCTGGAAGAGTCAAAGGAGAATAACCCTCGGCTCACCTTGGATACGGGCTTCTCTTATTTGGCTTCCCGTGAGTCTGCTGCTCATCACCCGGTGTAGGATGGAAATCGCTTATAGCTAACTGGCACAAGTAGGCTTACATAACAATTGTGTAAGTACCTCAATTATAAAGACAATCATGATACAACCTTGCTCGCCAGTGGATCTGAAAGGTAAAGTCAGTTGGAAAACCAGTTGGACCTTTTTTAAAAAGCAGCCATGACATCAGTGCATGCTCAAAGGATAAAAACAAAGTCAATTGAATGTAATATTGAAGACGCATTTTTGCATTCCATTTATTTGGGTCCGGGTTGTATTCAGTAGGCAAAGCACGGTAGTCCGTCTCATCCCCAGCCATGTCTTTCAGGATCCCAATGCTTTCTCAGACCTTCTCCGGGGGTTAAGGTAGTCCTGCCATCGGCCACTTGTCTCTGTGATCTTGTGTTTTAATTTTATTGTCCCCACCCAGAGCTCATGACCATAGGGAGAAGGTTGGAACGTAGATTGACCTGTATGTTTCCCTTGAGGCTAATTCCCCTTTATCGCTATATAATACCAACATGTTTGCTGTTATGTACGTACCCTGGCCAGCGCAGCCACGGGGTCGTCTAAAAATGCCACCGAAATGTCAGACGAGCAAGGTGGCAATTCAGTCTGAACATCCGGCTACTCTTATCCTTTTTCGAGAGAGAGACAGAATGTGTGTGTGTGTGTGTGTGTGTGTGTGTTCTGAAAACCCACCCTGCCTCGCTTCCCCAGTGAAGCTCAGGGCCGTAAATTAAGCACCAGATAAATGTATCTCTTGACCGGTACATCTCCTTCTTTTACTCTTTGCAAATTCTCTTCATCTCGCCTATTATCTCTCCTTTTCCTCCCTTTTCCATCCGTCTTTTCAATTTACCCCCTTTTTTTACCCCTGGAACAATCTGTTAAGCCGCTCACATTGTCCTGCCCTTCATCCGAGGCAGAGTGAAACTTCTCTACTCGGGGAAAGGAGCTTCGTTAGTCGTCCGCCGTAACTCTCACGGACACACAGACCTCATATGATCCCTCCCGTCTCATAATTAATGTCCGCCGTGCCACCGAAATTTATCTTATCTCACAGCATTTTTTATTAACATTTGAATCCCGGGAACATTAAATAAACCGGAGATGGATATCCCAGAAGCAGGTCCTCCCGCTTGCTTCTGGCCGTGGGATCGTGCTGCTGATAATGTGTCTGCAGACATGACTTTACTTTATAAACGGGGTGAAGAAGTTAGACATTTGCCTTTTTAATTTTTCTATGAATTTCAACCATGGGAGTATATGCATGCCAATAAATGACGGTAAATAGCATAAACCGTTACTACATTTTACCATCTTACTAAGATCCTCTCTAAAACAGCATACATATCTCTTTACAGTTTTACAGCTTACTTCCTGCTGGTTTAGATCCAGAGTTTGAATGTTTGTCCATGTAGAATATATTTTTGTTTGAGGACAACACAAACCACCCTCATAGCCCCCAAGCAGGCAATGAGAAACCAGGCAAACAGCCGCAAACTGAGTTGTCAGCAGTATTAACTGCACTCCAATTACATCTTTACCTCCTCTGATCCCTCCCTCCATCTCTCCGTTTTTTGCTTGTACTTCTCCAACCATCCGGCGCCGCTGTTCACAAGCCATCGCTCGCTCGTCCCCTTTCTCTGACAAGATAATGTAATGTAATAGCGCGGCGATGCTGCAAGATTCCCCCCACCCCCAACCACACACAGACAATACAAGCGTGGCCCCATGCACCACCTGACTCTCTCCCTCCTGCAAATGTCAGCAATATATCGGGGAACGAGTCCAGGTTGCGCCTTGAGCCAGGCGGCGAGACGGCGGTGATCTCGGAGATTTTGAGGTCGCAACTTTGACGCGGTTCCCCCTGCGGCGTCAACAGGGAACAGCGGGGTGGAAATGATGATGCCGCTTGTGGCAGAGAGGAGTCCGTCTTAAAGAAGTATAGGAGAGGTCAACGTTGTGAAATACACTCCTGCAGCGGACCTGTTTGTAATGAGGTGTCTGCTTCGTTTTGAACGGTTCAGTGAAGTGAACTATTTAGTCCAGCATGTCTCCAATGTTCTACAAACAAGTGTAAGGCCAATAAGGGAGCAAGAAAGCTGGTATCACGTTCCACCGGTTCCTTTACTCCGCTCTTCATCCGACTCTTTATTATCTGCACAGCATCCACTTTGCAGCTGAACGTGGTCTATTTATGAACGCCTTCAGGAGCAGGTAGGAAATCAAGACGTCAAGTGGTTTACAGGAACAAAGTTCTCCCTCCGGCTAATTTGTCTCCTCTGCCTCCTCCTCTTTAGCATCCTCTCGCTTCTCTTCCCATCTTTCACTTCCCTCGCCTCCCTAGATTTCCCTTCCTCTCCCGCCGCCGCCTTTCAGCTTTCCTCCTCCTCCTCTACTTCCTTTACTTTATCTTTTCTACCTCCTCTGTTCACCCTAACCCCTCCCTGTCCTTTCTCTTCATTCTTCTCTGCTTTTGTTTTCCTCTGGCTTTGCTTCTTGTTCCTGTCGCTTTCCTCTTCATTCTTCTTTAGTCCTTCCCCCGCCACACTCTTCATTCCTCCCCCTCCATATCTTCATCTTGCCATTCCTTTACTCTTTATTATTATGCTCCTCTGCCTCCTCTCCTCCCAGTGGTTTCGATCATTGTTGGACAGCGGCCCTTCCCTGCATACTTAGCATGGTCTTCGTAGCTCAGCCCTCCTAACACACAGAGCGTGTGCTTCATTTTCTGTTAACTTAAGGTGCACTCATTAGTTTGCTAGCCTTTGCCATTACAAGTTGGACATGAATTAATGAACTTGTTCCCACAAGTTGCCGGACCCCAAGGAGAGATGTAATCACATGAACAACAGTTAAAAATCCCCAAACTTTAGTTTACAGTAAAAAATAGAAAAGCTGCACATTTTCATTCAAGACTTGCTGCCATTATCAAAACCTAATTTCCTGTTGGCTATTTTTTCCCCTCTCTTTTATAAACGGAGCTTTGTTTTATTTTAAGAATATCAACATCTCAAGGAAAGTCATCCTAGAAAATAATGTGCAGTGTTTACTACCTATGCTGCTAACGCAATCCTTTCTCACCTACATTGAGAAATGAGATTAATCCGTTAACTGTCAACTATATTTGTGACTGTCTGATGTTCCTTATTTACCCTTTAAAGCGAAAACACACGATCAAGTTAGAAGGCCGAGAGCCGGCTCTCGGAAAAGCTGAAGACCTAAAAATAACCCTAAAAGTACTCCAAACAAGTTCAGTTAGTTATGGTGAATGCCAAGCGATTACATTGAGTCCAACAAACTAAGAGCCTCATTTATATCTAAAGGCTGAAGCTTATAAAAGGCAAATAAAGCGTCTGTCTCTTCCACTAGAATTACAGCGCATTTATTGGGACTCGCTTCATGGTCGGGCTTTGGTCTGTTTGTTGTCTCTGATGATCCACGCCGGCTATTCGTCACAGACACGGACGCATGTGAAAGAAAACACTGAGCACCGAGCGATAATGTTGTGCACGCTCCCGGGCCGACCTTGGAGCTGCCCTCATCTGTCAGCTCCGGGTGCCTCGGCGTTATCTCGCCACGGCAACCATCCCTAACCGGCCTATCTCCCCCCTCTGTGGCCGCGTCTCAATCCTGCACTCGGCCCTCCTGTCCTTATCTGCCTCCCTCTGCTGTATCTTGGTGCTGCCAGGAGCCGACCCAAACGCCGCTCCTCGCCTTGCTTGTGTTAAGCCCCGCCCCCCTCTTCCCCCTCCGCCCTTGCTTAAATCTCAGCGCTCCCACCAGCTTCCATCCTGCTCCCTTTTGCATTTCGCAGAGGCAAATTCAAGTCTGCCAAATAGTGATCCCCACCTCCATTAACCCTTTTTAAATGTCACAGACGTTTTGGAGCCAGACATCTCTTTGCCACGGGAAGTTTAGGGAATGACGAGGTTTGACAGTGAAGTTTATAATGAGTGTTAAAACCATCAACGTCCACAACACAATAACGTTAAATCTGCTACGGCTGTCTTCTTCACCCGTTCTGTTCCTGCGACGGTTTCCTCCGGGTGTTTCTTTATGCACAACATTTTTTAATAAAATTGAACAAGGCGAGGAGAGTATCGGAGCAGATCCGCCTTGCATTGTTTCAATGATTCCTGTGGCTTTTAGATCAGCACATATGAAAGAGATTCAAGGAATGGGATGATAGGGGGGGGTTACAGAGATTGTTCCTTCTCGTGAGTGTGAGAGTGTGGTTGCCCTCCAATATGGTTTTAATAAAAACCCTTGCCCCTCCACAGACTCTTTCATTAAAGATGCATGCTGCTGCTGTCAGCCCGGCCTTTCCCCTCAGCCGGCAGGTGGATAAACTCTTCCGAACCCACAAACATTCTCCATTCCATTATTATTTCTTTGTCTTTTGTGTCGTTATTATTTTCTTCTTCCCGGCTCTCTCTCAAACTCGAGTGCTTGTTTCTGTCTCGCTGTATTTCTCCATTCCCTTGCTGCCATTTCCCTTGGAACAGTTTCATTTCTTTTTTCTCGCCTATTTTTCCTGTCTATTTCACAGTTAATTGGCAAAACAGTCAACAATGCAGACACAGATCAAGAGCTTTCACATTTAACATATTGAGATGATTATATGATTTAAAAACATCTCATGTATGATGGCGCCAAAACTGTTTTATTTCTGATTGAGGTTGTAATCAAATGTAATTGATAACGGCATGTATCATAGCGCTAAGATGTAATTACGCAATCAACTGCCTTGGCATTTTGAATGTTTGTTTCCAACACCGTATTTGTCATTCATGAAAAGCCCATTAAAACCACAGGATGTGTGTGTAATAATTATATGATCAAACATTGATGCATTCATTAAGAGGAATCAGAATCTGTGAATATAATTTGTTATTATCTAGTTATACAATGAATACTTATATAAAACAAATCAGCATTTAGTGCTCAGACTATAACTTGATTAATTAATTGGCAACAATCTAAATAATCAATCAAGGGTTTGAATCATTTATTTATTTACGTTTGATGGCTCAAGTTCTCTGTTTTATATCACTGTAAATGTAATATTTGTGTTGTATTCTATTGTATAAAACAAGCTTTCTGAAGTCCTCACTCTAGGCTCTGGGAAAAAGTTTTTTTTTTGTGGGACATTTCATTAATTAAACATAAATTGATTAATCAGGGGGGAAAAAAGGAAAGAAACAGTCAGATTCAGCAATAATACAAATAATCTCCCCTCACAGCACTTTCTCCATTGTAATGATGGACGGCAGTGACCGCGTGGTTCGATATCAATCTATTTACGGGCCTGTATGGCTGTGTTATCACTGCCTGCTCTTCACTGGCCGACTCCCCGCTATTCCCCCCCGCCGTACGCGGTGTCAGAAGGTCCGGGGAAGGAGATGATGTACATCCAGCTGATTGTCTCATTTACAGCTCCGAGGAGAGGCACGCCACTTAATTGATTCTAGTTTAGTGTTGGAGGTGGTGGGGGGTTAAAGTCGCGAGGATGCCATCCATCAATGTCATCATCATCCGTCACCCCGGTGCTGGAGGTAGAAAAGATGAAAGACACCCGTACAGGCTCAAAGAGGTGAGAGACACCAACTCAGTGTTTCATCCCCCACCGCCATCCTTTTCCTGTCTGCAGTCCGTACACGTCTCTCTCTCTCTCTCTCTCTCTCTCTCTCTCTCTCTCTCTCTCTCTCTCTCTCTCTCTCTCTCTCTCTCTCTCTCTCTCTCTCTCTCTGATTTAGATATCATCATAATACTAATAATAGGAGTTCAATGTTATAGTCATTCATAACCATCTAGATTCAGACCGAGTTATGACCAAGAACACGATGCATCGTGAATGAAGTACATTTGAGTTGGGAGGGATGCTGCAGATCCCTCAGTAATATTGATGTTTTCCTGCAGCCAAGAACCAGAGGCTGATCATGTCCGGCCCTAATAAGGAAGACGGCATGTGGAAGATTAAAGCACGAAAACAAGTTGTGAAAGGTCCCTTTTCTGTTCTTCAGCTGCAAAATCGTTCTTGAATTTCACTTTAATGGGAATACAAAATGTCTGCAACTTTCAGACCCTCGGCTAAGATCCCTTTCTAACTGCTCCACAATTAGAAAGGGATTTATTCACAATGCCGTCAGCTACATCAATAGCCGTTTTTGTATTAAAGCTGTACCGGCCAGCTTACTGAAGGGTTTCGGGTGTCGCCCTCCTGCACTAACCTCTCACTCTCTCTCTGTTCTTCTGCTGGTGAAGAGACGGATCGTGCGGCCCGGAGGTCTCTGAAAGCCTAATTTAAAAAGTCCTCCTCTTCACGGGGGCTCAGCTGGCTTTCTGTTCACGCAGCCAGGCTGCTATGTGGCCTTCTGTCTTCTCCCCCCAAATCTGTTTGGCTGGTGTGCTGTGAACATCTGAATCGTTTGCATTTGTTAAGGACGGCTTAATCGGTGACAGATTGCGTGACATGTGAAGTACGCTGCCGGGGATTCTTACCAGCCTTACGTCACGGTGTCACACTGGCGGTCCTCGTGGAGTAACTTTCGGTGTTGTTTAGAGACGAGGACATGAGCGGAGGAGGATGACAGAGTGCTGTCAGTTACTCCGCTGTGAGAGCCGAGGCAGCGATGGCTTCACGCTGACAGCGCCACAGCAGAGATGTTGTGCTGGATTATCTGTGTGTCGACATTCTGGTTTCTGTTCTTTCTGAGTCTAAAAGTTAACTCCCTCCCCGATTTAAAACATGCACAATCATTACGGGTTCTTTAAATACCGTAGATAACTGCTTCAAGGCCGTTACACAATTCAGGCCTTTTTATTTTTTATTTTGTGAGATTAGTCATTACATTTTTGTGATGCCATGAATACTTTCACACAGAAAGCAGATATTCTACACGGTAAACTTTCTTTCTTTTTTGGAACAAGGTTGATTTTTGCGTCGCAAATAAAGCCATCGGCAAGTCAAGTTGTGCAGAACGAGTGGAGTCGCACCTCTATTTACGAATCAACAGCACAGAGGCTCCGTAGTCTGAACCAAGACGGCAAACTTTATTCCTCCTCTCAACCTTGACAAAGGCAGAGCCGGCCAGATCCTCACCTTCCACAATAAAAGCCCTCAGGCCACTCAGGCGAGTCTTTCCACACCCCGATGTGGAAAGACCTTCACTCTATTGATAGTAATTCTGCACCTGCAAAGTCAACATCTGATGGACAATTTTTAAGGTTCAAAACTTATGCAAAAAAAGAGGAAGGACCTGTTCTGGATGACTCTTGAATAAACTCTAAATTCAACAAATTGAATGAAAGTATTAGAGAACAGAACAAAATAATGGTTATAGATGTTACAACCACCTGTATGCTGTGCAATAGCAATAGTGCCCCTGTAAAAGGCTTTTAAGAATATCTTTACTGTGTTTGACCTTCACTTAACTGTATGGTTTCTCTATTATTTTCATGTCTCTCACACCCTGATAAAATAGCTTTAACGCCACAAACCCCCATTTGATAAGAGTCTGCACCTCCACACGAGCAGCAAAAGAAAAGGCTTAGTTTCTTACTTTCCATGGCTGAATATCATTTCACGCTAGATGGGTGGATTTGGCATGATATTTGGGTTAATATACTTGGATAGAAAACAACGGGGCTTATGTTGGCTTTGCAGCATCCCTTGCAATAATGTAATTGAAATGGGAAGGCATTGACCTCTCCAACTTGAGCTCCATCCATAAATCGATACAATCTCACTCTTACCATCTCCACTGAACCGGAGCCATAAGCAATTATTCCGATTGTGAATCTTCACAACTCTCTTTCATTTGCAGTCGGTGATTACCATCCTGCCCATATGAGCCCACGACTTTTCCTTCTCTATCGGCGAACTTGAATATTAATTTGTATTTCTTCCTGCGGCCTTTTAGAGAACGGCCTTCAAGAGTTCAGGAGGTCAGAATCATTTTTCCTGTTAATAAGCTCCCATATGGCCATCGTGTGTTGGAGTCATCCAGATCGATAACATCATAACTCATTCTGCTCGGGCTTTTCATGAAATGAAAACTGTTTGTGCACGGAGATAAGCCACGGAGATAAACCCTGCACCCTCTCAGGCGCGTCCAGCTCGAATGGCGCGACTATGTAGACCGCACTACAAACAGTTCAGTTTGTCAGGTGCAAACTGTATGACGTGTTGGTCAGTTTGTCTGCTTAATAAGCCCATTTTGCTGCAATACAAATGATTGAAGTGAGATGAACAGACTGAAAACATATTTTGATCAAATATGTTGAAAATGTCAATTTGCAGTTGAAAAAAGGTAATATATCGCAATACTCCAGTATCGTGATAATATCGCAGTATCGTGATAATATCGTATCGTGGGACCTCTGGTGATTACCACCCCTATAACTGAATGCGGGAACATGTCTGTATTTCAAACATTGTACACGGTGTTCTCGAGACATATGCGGTATTGGAGGTGATGCTGAGAAGCGACTGCAAACAGACATGGAGGGGCGGGACGCCTGTGTTCGGTTCAGCGCTCATGACTTACTGAAACACGAATCCAGCAGCGTCGTTACCGTTTTTCATCCCCGCAGGTTCTTCAAAAGGCAAAATACGTGGAGTGGAAATAATTTTTCTGGGTCTGCTTTGATTCCTCTTCCCACTCAGACCTGACACACACATTACCCAATGCAAAGTAGCGTGATGAAATATCATCAGGATTTCTCTCCCCTCACCCCGCCTGCATTTGGTCACGGAGTCAGAATAACTTCAGGGGCCGCTTCGGACCCCGACTGCACTCGGCCGACCCCAAAGTTTCCAAAAACTGGGCCTTAATGAATGGAGTTGTGCTGCGGGTCTTTGAGGCGTCGGAGGCCAGCTGCCATGTTGATAAGGCGGCATCAGAGAGCAGGCATGGCAGCAAGCAGACACACAAAGGAACATGCACAATCAATCATGTAACAGATGTAGGACTGCTGTGTTTGTGGGTCTGCTTTGCTTTCACTGATCAAGGCTGCTTGTTTCAGTGATGTGGGCTTTTCTTCTGTTTTTTATCTCATTAGCTCGTTGTGCCAAATAGAGCTGGTTAGAGGGCAAATCATGGCTTCACGCCCGCCACCGAGGGAGAGAAAATCCATGAAGGAGAACATGACTAAAGAAGAGAAGGAAGGGAGAGGGGGAACTACACAGCAGGAGAGTGAAAGTAATGAAGGGAGAAGAACATGAACGAATGGGGATTTAAACCAAAGAATCCGTGGAGGATTTGACTGGGAGCCATGGGTTTATTCCTCAAGTTTGCCAAAATACAGGTGGGACGGATGACACGCACCATAGCGATTACCACTGTTGTGCCATATGTCAGTTTATCATTTTATGTTCCCAAGTTCTGTTTTCCTCTTCATCAAGAGGGCATTGTTCACCGAAGGCTCCTCGTCGAGTTTAAATTGGATTTTGTGATCCAATTTTCTCCTAGACTTCATAATTGTTTTGAACAGCTGTAGTTTTCTTAAAAAACATCACATTCATGAATAAGGCTGCAACTAAAAATATAATATTTTTTGTTATATTATATTTATTGTAAGAGCCACAAGTGTATTATTGGTAAATTGGAATTTCAGTAATGTTAATAATTTAAAATTGGAATTATGCTCATGGTGCAGGAACTATGATAAGTAAAATGTATTGAAAGATATTTATGTTAATGATTGACCCTCCCGCTCCGTGATTTAATGACGTCATGACGGCAGCCGGTGCAAAGCAAAGAGCTGCATTAGGCATGGGAGCACATAGTTTTTTCGCCGTATGACCGCGATAGAGTTTATTATTTGTGTATTTAGTTAACGTTTTTGCTCCATAAAATAAAGCCCAACGGAAAAGAAGTAAACGATCATCGTCATTCGCGTAAGAAAAGGAACTCACTGTGTCTCCAGGTCTTTAGCTTAATAAGAACAATGCCGACGGAACACCGCTACGTTTATAATTAGATTAAGTCAATTAGTCATTTAATTGTTCATTTGTTGTGTGTATTAGGGCTTGGCGGTATGGCCAAAAATTCATATCACGGTATTTTGTAAGATTCTTGCGGTTTCACGGTATATCACTTTTTTTTTTCCCAAATAAACACATGAATTTATTGACGCCAAAAAGGACCGCCATCGTTATTCACCACTCGCTCGCAACTGGCCAGCAGCTGTTTTGATTGGTACATAGGGAGCTAAACATGGCGGGATTTAGGACCTAGGGGAATCCCATGATACTAGTGCCGCATGTGCGGCCGTAACGACTATTGTCATTATTCGGCCGGCAGCAACATGTAATGTTTACAGTCACAGATACATGTACAACGGTCTGAGCTACTTTCGTCTCAAGGATAGAAGTTGACTCATAGTTTGAAAAAAATGACATCGCCAAAATGCATGATCGGTAAAGCCCGCCCACTTAGCTGCACAGGAAAAGACTTCTTCCTGCACAAGAAAAGTCTTCCTGTGTGGGTGGTGTCACTTACCCAGCATGCATTTGGCGATGTCATTTCTTGCACACCATGAGTCAAGGGAGTTAACATGAGACGTAAGTCTCATGAGACGCTGCTCCTTTAGCTTCAAGCTGTGAACATTACATACACACACACTTATATATATATATATATATATATATATATATATATATATATATATATATATATATATATATATATATATATATATATATATATATATATATATATATATATGTATATATATATATGTATGTGTGTGTGTGTGTGTGTGTGTGTGTGTGTAGAGGCACTACCTCACTTAAGAACTCCCCTTTAGTTTCAAAACCTCTCTCTGTCAGCATTGAACTAAACCAAACGCGCATTGTTCCATTCTGGCACACACTTTAGTGTCGTATTTACCGGAGACAAGTCCAATATAAACAGATGGGGGAAACAAAGCCAGCATGTCAGAGAATTACCATAAATCAACAGAGATCAATGGACCTGTGTTACCTGGTATTTACGCAACACGAAGAAAACAAGATGTCGAAAAGTCGCACTCGCATGGGACGCTGAGCAAATGGCAGCACATGACGGGACATACTGTACACATAACAAGACAGGGATGTGTGTGTGTGTGTTGAGGGTTGGTTCTGTTATGGTATAGTAGAGCGGGTTTTTATAATGTGCAGGATGTGTGTAACGTCAACATTTCCTCTCACCCTCCCTTCTCTGTTGAATTCTGGGATGGATTTAATAATAATATAATAGTCGGCCAGTGAGTTAGTGTGTGTGTGTGTGTGTGTGTGTGTGTGTGTGTGTGTGTGTGTGTGTGTGTGTGTGTGTGTGTGTGTGTTCAGGAAGGAGGTTTCATGGAGAGGAAATGGGAGAACAATACCTCTGGCCTCAGTGCAGCACCGTCTGGTCAGTGGGGCAGTGACATTTTTTCTTCTTTTTTGCTACTTCTGTTTTTTTCTGGGACATACGGCGACTTGCTCATGTCATACATTCCCTCTTTGAACTTTTGACCTGAGTTTGTCCACCATGCTAATTGGAATCTGAGGATAGCAGATGAAATACCTTCCATGGCTCGCCATTTCCTGCAGTGCTTCAAACCCTCTCGTTCGAATTAAAGAAAGGGACACAACAAAGTGATGGGCCTTTTTAAATAAAAAAAAAGGAGCCAGGAAGGAGGCGGAAGAGGAAGTGGATGAAGAGCTCTGAGGTCAAACACACCAATGACACGAAACACCTGTCGTCTCTTTGAAGCAATTGAGTCCCATTTGTTTTTGAATTTGTCTTATTGAAAGTGGCTTTTGTTTCCATTTAAATTTTCTTTTCATATTACTTCTGCCCTTCAGGCTTCCTCAGGGGAAGTTTTCTGTTCTTCAAATCTTCTAAAGCGTCACTCGTAGCTTCCCACGGTGCCGCGCTGCCGTAGATGTGAGCCGCCGGAATGCAATTTCGTGGCTTCAGTCTGATCCTCACCGCTCCTTGGAGCCGGTCTAATTTGCCATCTCACCAGAGACTCAGGATAATTAGTCCCAATGAGGGATTATCTTTCCGGCGACTGCACATTTTCAGATCGGCTAGACAAAATGGCCGCCCCCGCGTGACCCCCTCCGTGCCACAGATCTGTGAGTGAACTCTTGACTGGCTGGCTGCAAGGAAAAGCAGCGAGGCCGGTTCGGTTGATTGACTGACGAGTACATTTGTACACTGATTGCTTGCGATCGTGCTTGGCGGACAGTTCTTCTCCTTAATAGACGGACCACTTGTGAAGATTATTTCCTGCCGCCTCGTGCTTGTGATTATGCTTTGTACTAATGCACAGTTAAAATGCAAACCGATGTCCGGTTTTGTTGTTTTCTTAATCAAAGATTCAGAGTTGAATTGATGCTCCATTACCGCCGAGTCAGTGTGGATTCCTCGTAGGGTTCGACTCATCCTAATTGTGTTGTAGATTAAGTGTCTCGATGTCTGAGCCCTAACTGACATGGAAAGCTAATTGTTTAATGTTCAACTAACTAAATGTATGAGGCCGGCCTGCTGACTCATCGGTTTAATGTCACCGGCCGTGTGGAGAACTGACTTTGATTTGTTGGTAGACATGCAGGGTTAAGTCTGATTTTGCTTGGGTACACTAATGCAGATTTGCAAAGCAGAAATTGGCAGCTAATGATCTACTGTCTGCAAACAGCTGACACTGCAGGGGTTATTGACATATTAACAGTGTTTTGCATATATTTATAATAAAAAAAGCAAATAAAATCAACGTGCAAAGAAAGGCGAATGATTGCTCGGGTTCTGTTTTATGCTGAAGGCACGTTTTCCTTCAGGTACCGGATCACCAACATTAGCATAAAATGAGTGCTTTGAAAAATGGACTCATTAGGGAATTCTGAATCAAGGCTTTCCCTATTTTTTATCGCAATATTTAGTATTGAAACCATTAATAACGTTGACTAGACACAATTTATAATGATATACCTGATTTAGAGTTCATGTGCTTCAGCATGAAATATGGAGTAGCGTTTTGTTTTGAAATATCCTTGTAAGAATATGAATTCATTAACGTAACAGTCGAACACAGTCCAAAGACATGCAAATAAAACGGAGACAATAGGTTTAAATGTGGAAGACAAAGCCACCAGATTGATGGAATATCTGCAGGCCTTTCTGCGCTGACACTTTTATCCTCGCTTTGGATAGATGGGCTGAATTTGACAATCCATTTCCATTTGACGCCTTGTGACGCCCTTCTGTGATCTCCTCTCCCTGTGACTGTTGATCTGTGACTCCTGGTGTGGACTCCTATATTGACTTTGCACAGACACGTTTATAGTCGACTTAGAATTTCCTCTCGAGATTTATGCATTAACAGATAGCTGGGCCAATGATTGATCCCTGTGGAAGATCATAAACGCCAGATTAAATAACCGGAACAAGTTCCAGCCATGACTGGGAGGAGTGAGATTTAACAGCAACTTCACACGGTGCAACTATGTTCATAGGTAATAAAACGTAACGATATCTTCAAGTTCAACAAAAGTCACTTTAAATGAATATATTTTATTCGAAGAAAGAAGTCGAGATTTATGACAAGGCTCTAGAGCATAATTACAAATATGGGGGTTATGACGTTTCTTGGATCATACGAAACGAAAAAGCCATAAAATCTCACAGTTGGTGTTTATAGTTATATTAGTCACATGTAATTGCTCAACTTGCGCCGCCGCTGTTAAATTGGCGGCAGCGCATCCATTTAGGAGCTCCGAGGTGTCAAGTTTTGAAGTTTGACGTTGTAGCCCGTTACTAAAATATTCATAAGCCCCGCTATCGGAGCGCTTTGAAGTGTTCCGGCACCTGTGGCAGAATTCTCCACGAAGAAAGAGGGGGCTGTGTTTTAAAACATGCTGCATATCTTGTTTCCGTTTGAAAGCTAACAATGTCATTTATATTCCCCCCTGAAATTTCGGTGGAAAAAAGCAGCTGATACCCCCGGGTGACGCCTTGGATTTCTTTTCTTTTTTTTGGCGGGTCAAAATCTCCGAACGAGAGAACTCGACCAAAAACGTTCGGTGGCTACGATTCACAGCACTATTTGTGAATATGCAACTTTGCACTGAACAACAGTAGCGTTGGACTCCCAGCCGGCAGCACAATCCCCCGCCTGCTCAACAGGAAAAAGGCCAGAGTCGGCCCCCAGAAAATAATAGTGAGACTCTGACACACCCTCTGAGCCACTGTGGCAATATTTAGTTTGATGCAGAAGTCCTTTTGGAGACGCTCCACCTCTGTCTCTATCCTAACAGCAGAGTTTGAGCTCATGTACAAGCACACGCCAAGCGTCTTTCCTCGATAATGCTTCTTTAGCCACGCTATGAAACATTGATCATGTGCTAATAAGGGGGGGAGGGGGGCTTCGACTGACCCCCCTACACCCTCGTCCTAAAGATGATAAACGGCCCGACGCGGTGAGCTGGTTTTGGTTTATTCGCACAATTATTCACCGGCGCTCACCTGCATCCTTTCGCTCAGCGGTGACAACCAGAGACTGTAAATCACCAATTCAGATCGAATCGAGTTCTCATTCGGGGGGTCGCGAGGAGCAGGGTTCTTATGGTCATGGAAAACCTGAAAAAGTCATGGAATTTTTAAATGGTTATTTCCAGGCCTGGAAAAGTCCTTGAAAAGATATAAAATCCCAAAAGTTTTGGAAAAGTCATGTACATTTATTATATTCATATGTTCATGTCGTTCATTTACGCTGAGTTTGAAATAATTGTTGTTAGTTGTTACAGTTTCTCACTTTTTCATGTATACACCGAGATTTCACAAAATGTTTGGTCATGGAAATTTGGTTTAAAGTCATGAAAATCCATTGGTCAAAATGTGTATGAACCCTGGGAGTGCCTGTTAACTTTCCCTCGTTTCACGGGATATGAATTCAACGCACATCAAGTTGCTCTGAAATGATTGATGAGGTCTGACGTGATACAAGAGGAGGCAGCGACACTCGGCCGGTCCACGCTGCTCCCTGCATTCATTATGAGGGTGCTGGTGTGAGCTCACACAGTGTTTAGTTTGACATTGAGCCATCTTTGATTCAGATGTGTTTTTTTTTTTAATTATCACAGCCTTTATGTAAAGGCAATTAGAACGTGGCTGATGTTTTTGATCTGGCGGTGTACTGATTTGAACGGCCGGATAATCAGGCTTCCCACTGACCGGGTGGATTAATGTTCATGTTTGACACGCGTTGCACATTGACAGGATTCCTTCCATGTTCCAAACCATAATACCATAATACTGGATATCGGAACACCAATCACCCTTTGTAACACAGTGACGCCGTGTTATCATTCACCCGGTGTAGAGAACTAAGGCGTTTTGAATTGTGCCGTCTAGCTAACGACCTCGACAGAAAGCGGCAATCCAGCACCGGAATAATCACAGCCTGGATGCCCCTGAACCGTCGGAGGGCTTTTAAATGAGCAGGCCTAGTTCGATGCGGCTGAGCATTTCGGCACACGAACGGTTGAGTCATCATTTGCTTCAGTACATCAAAAGATTATTAGTTTTATATTTTCCTCAAAATATAGACCATGTTTCAAATGAATGCTGAAAACT
Organism: Taurulus bubalis; assembly: GCF_910589615.1. NCBI lineage: Eukaryota > Metazoa > Chordata > Actinopteri > Perciformes > Cottidae > Taurulus > Taurulus bubalis. The sequence continues at coordinate 7,132,916 of NC_136595.1, forward strand.
TTGAAATCCCCAACTCTGTTCGGATCCCGTGAACCGCAGAGACGGATTGAGAATCTTTTGATTGAAATCTTTCTTGTTTGCCTTTATAGAAATGGGGTCCTGCCACAAGAGGAACAGTCTTAAGCCCGACTCCCGCACCTCACACACACCAATGAGCTATGGAAATGAAACCCAGATGTAATTAAAACCATGAGATGTATATCACGACCTGCATTGAATACGCTCTCACGCGATGCACAGCTTTAACGGCACAAGTAGGCTGCGTGTCTGACTACAGCTGAAGTAGGGGTATTCAAATCCAGCATTTACCCAGGTCACAATGCGATGTTTCCATTGCGTTTCCAGTATTTTTAGAAAATATATTTGTCCATGTTGTGTTCCTCTTTCCAGCTAACAAGGGATGCAATACTGGTTCTGAAGGGAAGTTGTGTGTTCTCTTCTTCTTTTGTCACCGGCAGCCGTTATAGTCAGGGACACAATTACATTTTGCCAGCTGAGGACTTACTTTATATTTCCTTCACTTTACTAGGCAGGAAAAACATCCCCATGCTTCTACTGGTGATGGTTGGTTTGCAAATGTGCAGAAGGAACAACAACAACGTGTATCATTCTGGGCACAGGACACCCTCTTCTCACTAATCTAGTGATGTTTCTGATTAGATTTCGTGTCCCCGGCGGGGCCTTTCCTCACTCGTTTCAGCCCCATCGTTCTCACAACGCGAGGCTAAGTGACATCCAATTGGAGAAATGAAACTTAAGTGTCCCGCCTGGGTCCCCGGGCGAGTGCCAACGCGGAGCTGATCAACAGCAGGATGCTAGCGGCCACTCGAGCACTTTCATTAGGATGGATGTGTCTCGCTCGCCTGGAGCCGATGACGGTAACGCGGACGGCTCGTCTGAGCCTCAAGGACAGCGGCGGCACAGTTATCGCTGGATGAAGGCTTCTTCATTTCAGAGACGGATTGTAAAGGGCTCAGCCAAAGTGGCTTGTAAGTACTTTGTAAGATATAATATCTCCCCCCACACACACACCCCTCCACTCACACACCTCACTCCCAATATATATATTCCCTTCATGAAAAACAATCTCTCATCATCACGTTTCTCTCGTCTGATTCACATTCTCATTCACCTCCTCTCCTCGGTCATCTTTTACGAAGTCAACAGATATTACATGAATAGCTAAGGCAGGAGAAATGAGAAAATACCCCCCACCCCCCACCTTTCTTCCCCCGATTACTTGATACACCTCCTGATTGTGCTAGTTAAAGTAGATATCACCACTGATGCAGAAAGAATTAAGAGGTTTGAAATTAAACTTTTTTCCCTCTTTTCCCAAATCCGTTTCGTCTCTTGTGTTCATCACACCACGGGTAATAAATTGAAGACGCGGGTCTATTTGCATTGCTAATGTTTTGCCAGAGTAGAATATTAAATGTGCCCATCGGCTCGGGCCGACTGTATCAGGGAAATGAGCGAGTGGTTCAATACTGAAAGGTTCCTGGTTCAAATCTCTGTGGGGAGACGTGAAAGGAGCCACACTCCCTTTTCTCAAGAAGTCCTGGTAGTTTCCTTCAATAAAACTCATGACCTTCAACTGCCCTAGCTGCTCAACGGGCAGCCGTAGAAGACGTATGGATCTGAAGTGTGTGAGGCTGTTGTGAGGCAAACGGCGTGTCCGAGCTGTCCGCTTAGTCTCGAGATGGGATTTGTGTCGAAATGTCATCAGGTCCTCACACAACTTGAAAAAAACAAGCTGTGTGTGTGTGTGCAGCTGGGCTCATTAGTACGGTAGGATTGTAGATGTGCAGTGTGTGGATGTTAACCTGTTATTTGGCGATAAGGAGCCACCGGTGTATGTAACTAGAAGGAAAACACAGTTGAAGTGTTTTGTGGTTTTGGCTTTCCTCTGTCAAACTTTCTCTGTGTATGACGTGATTTAGTAGAAGTACTATAAGTAAGGATGGAATGCTAATGATGTGGACCTGGTTGGTGTTTCTATTTGAACACCATTCACCCTCACACAGCATATTGCGAAATTAATTGAATCTGCCGACGATGAGGAATTTGTAAGTATAGTGGACATTGCGACTGTTCAGATTAAAGCACCCAAAACTGTGGGCTCCGGTTAGCTCCGTCAGTGAAAATACAACCCATTCACCTGAGATTGTGTGCATACAAAGGAATGGAAAGGTATATATTTGACAAATAGGGCTCATCTAACCACTATAACCACTTTATCTATAGATTGACGACACGTTTCCGCTTCCTCCCACCGTACAAAAGTGAAACAAAAACATCCCGTATACGGCCGTTGCCGTCTTGCCCTTTTGACGCAACTTGGAGCCAGACTCTGTGCAGTGATCAAGGTCCAAAGTCCTCCCTAAGCCCTACACAAGCCGAGCACGCCCCCAGCTGGTTCGTGTGAGAGAGACCTAGCTGCTAGGTTAGCGCCACCGTAACTATTTGGCTAGAAAGAACACAAAACTAACGTTAATGTCTCAGAAATGTCATCGCTACGTCTGCTGACGCTGACATGAACACAAAGAAACAGTCCAACAGCGCCGGCTTACCGTACCTTTATATACAGTTAGCTGCTGTATATAAAGATCTTTTTACAGTTTAGGTTTGAAAGCTAAAGCCACATATCCTCCCCACATTCCTAGCCTGCGTACAATCACAGCTGTCAATCATTGGCTTCCCGCTTGGGGAGCTGTCATGTCCATCCTTCATGTACAGTCTCGTGGTTTAAACACGTCAGAGGATGTGTTGCTCTTCAAGCCGTGCGCCTACATTTTGAAATAGCCTTCCCGCAGCAGTCGGATGGATTTTGTTGCCTGTCAGCGCCCAACCTGGCAGACGGGAGAGGAATTGAAAACTACTTGGAGTGCTATTACACCCATTTATGACTAACGAGCCCCTCTCTATCGCACCTCTTAGAGCTCATTTGTTTTGAACTGTACTTTGAACTGTTACCTTAGACAAAGTTATCCGCTAATGCAGTTCCCCGCCCCCTACCCCCCATGTCTCATTGCCAGAACTACAGTCCATCTGTCAGGACAAGTCTCATCAGGGCAAGCCAGGCAGTCCTATCAGAAATAATGTGCTCTTCAGAGTGGGGCGGCCATAACATTCTTCACAGGTTGGGGTATAAACCGGCTTCATATATCACTAGTTTGACAGGGAAGCACGTCTGGGACGATCGGGAGGCGCTCTGCATACCATAGGTAGCTAATGATGAAGATAACGGCGGTGGACTAATGGGAGGAGTAAGGTGAGTGAGTAGGGCTCTTCCACATGGTGTTAATTAAAGGTCAGGTTGTTGCAAAGTTCCTCTCATAGGTACTTAACATGTGTAGGATGGTGTTTATACATGAGGGAGGAAAGCCCTGGGAAGTTACACCGATACAGTACAGGCAAGAGGTTTAGTGTTGAGTAAATGAAGTTGAATGTCGAGGAAACGAGAAAAGAAGAAGGAAAGAGAGAGATATGAGTGGTCAGCATCAAACGAGGTGAAAGGAAGCCGACCTTCGGCCCCAAGGAATGTCCCTTGTGCTTTGAAAAGGCCTCTGAAAAAACATTTGAGGCGCTTCATTCTAAATCTTCAATAAGCGCTGTGTATTTCTTTCCACATGGGTAACAGAAGCTGATGGCTGCTTCTGTAGTTCAAAGCCAGCTGAAGTAAAAAGCTGAGTGTCTTCAGTGATTGTGTGATGTCAAACAGATTGTACTTTCAGAATTGTGCGGACGCTCTACTGAGAAGTTTCTTCTTACGGAGACGGGATGAGAGGATTGTTTTCCACCACGTGTATCGACTTGGCATTCTCAGACTGAATGTACTTTGGCTGATGATGGACATTTGGCAGAATGTTTGAAGCTGCATCAATTTGCTTGGTGTGACCAGCACATCCCGAAAAAAAAAATCTTGACATTAAGTGCACGTTTCACTCCGCCTTTAAACAAAAGGAGAGACTATTCTTCATTCACACTAAAGGTGTGGTGCGCAGCCTGAAATCTCCACACCAGCGTTTGTATGGAGGGAATGTGTTGACCTCTACGGGTTGAAAGGCATAAGTCTGAACCAACACTAGTTGGCAGTAGAAGTAATATTAGCCTGGATGCAGTCGTAAATGCACAGTATTTGTGGAGGCTATCTATCTATCTTTCTTTGATGTATGTATGTATGTTTCTGTCTGTCTTTAATATACTGTCCCGTTTTTATACTTAAAACATGCTTTTGATTTTCGGAAAGAGTTGTCAGCTTTGGTTGAATTATTGTTGTGAAGTCCATTTTAGGCTAATTTTGCTTTTGATACCTACAAATGACAGTGCACTGCTGTGTATTCAGACCTTAGTTTCTTACCCAACTGTACCAATAATACACAGCAACAACTACTGGGTGTTGGGTGACCTCACTCCACTAGTGTGCATACAGATGCAAGAGCGATGTAGAAGGAAAAAAAAACATATTCCCACGCCAATCATATCAATTAAAGATTTGCGGTGAACCAATATAGTAGGTTAGCCACTCTCATAATGACGCTAAAAAATAGATTTGCACCAATGGTCACAAAGGTAAACAGGCATGTATAGCAGCTATTGTTGACTTTATTACACACGCTTTGGAATACAGTCTATTTACAGTATGTGTGGGAGGTCAGCTCTGGGCATGCTCACGTCTGCTGTATGTGTGCTGCATATAGACCGGCATGCCAAGCATTTCCTTGTGTAATCCCGGTCTTCTAAGTATCAGGTGTGATAAACCGTCGGCCCCCAAGGGGAGAGATTTGAGAAGACTGTTTTGGCCTGAATGGTTTCCTCGCAATTAATGTGCATACATTTAGTGTCTCCCTCCTCGGATGTTTTTGCAGCAGTGTTCGTTCGTGGGCCCTACTTCTCGCAAGAACAATTTCAATCGCAACGGGGAGCAGCTGATTGAATCGAGGATAAATGGAAAGCGCATGCCCCCTCGGGCCACGGAGGCTAACCTCTCCAATCTCAGCTCGGTGTACATTGTTCCTTACAAGCTCAAGCGTTCCCTTTGGCTCCGGCTGCCAATAACGGCGCCCCCTGGGACACGGTGAAGCATGGAGGTGGAGAGGGAAAACTTCTTTAGGTCATCCAGGGCAAACACACACACACACACACACACACACACACACACACACACACACACACACACACACACACACACACACACACACACACACACACAGGCAGTAGCAAACACCTACAAGACGGGAAGATAAAAAATACATCAATGCTGGTAGTCAGGAGGAGATGGAAAAAAACTCTTGGGAGCAAACAAGACACACTCACATGTGAGACACACACACACACGCACCTTTCGAGTCTCCATGTTTCCATCTTTTTTCAATTACCGAGCTTCACATCTGCTGATCATTTTTCAGTCGAGCATGAAACCCACCCAGCCGATGCCATTCTTCACATTATGCAAATCAGGGTTGACGATCAGAAGATTGGGAGAGGTTCCCGCAATCTCAATGTCCACAATGGTGACCATGATGATAATGAGGGGGATGACAGTCGAAGTCCAGTATGGTACTGATCGTTGCCATAGTGACCATGCTAAGTCGCTTACGGGGAACAGCTGGAGCTGTGGGAAGATGGATGTGTAATTGAGGAGAGAGAGAGCAGCTGAGGAGGAGATGGAAACATGATGGGAGGCACATGCAACGGAATGATGTCAGCCACTCGGCAAAGTGTTTTGAGCTGCCGGGAAAAGTTAATAATTGGAAATAAGTATGTTAATGTGTCTTTCTGCAAGTGTCTTCTGTGATGTGATCACGCAAAGACGGTAGATATTTGAAAGAAATGCTGGTTGGCAGATGTTTTAGAGGCTTTCAAAACGGGGCCCCTTTAAAACAGGTTGCATTTTATTATTCCAGATTCCGTTTAATTTTGCCCCAAATTCAGTGTTTTTTTTTTTCCTTTTTCGTTTTTTCTGAATTCTGTATTTACAGTACATTTTTGTTTAAAAAATTATGAATATCAATTAATGTAATGGAACACATAATTGTATCAAATAAAGTGATTCAATAGAGTTATAAAACAAAACACACCTTCCTTTTGTACGATGAAATGCTCTCATATTAAATGAGCATTAGTATCTTGCGTTTTCATGGGCTGTAGCTCCGCACAGGTCAGATATTGAGCCCAAAAGCAGATAACATGCAAGGCTCTCAGCTAGGGCTGTGCGGTATACCGGTTTCAAATGTCCAGTCCAAATGTCCTCTGTAAACGGATGTTCTACAGGCACTTGTGAGGACATACAGTAGGATGCAAAAAGTCCACATTCACATGATTGTTAAACGGAAACAACCGTGGGAACGATCATTTTGTTCTCTGCCTCGACAATTGGGAGGACACCAGACACAGTGCAGTACTATTGCCACAGACTTCTAGTTGGTATTTACCTAACAGGCAGAGCTCTGTTAACCCGTGGTTTCAGAAGTATCGACCAGGAAAGCCAGAGTTGAGTCTTGTGGTTTCATGTAGCTTTGAAAGGACTTACTGCCTCTATTCCATCACATTCATCTGGCAAAGCTTGAAAGTGCCCATCCTTTTGAAAATAAACGCTTGAATACAACATCTGTTCATAGGTGAAAGAGAGAAAATGTCTCATTAAAGCCTGGAAGCATTTTAGGACACAAAAGCGACATCACAAGAAGCAACTACTGAGGAAGGATGATGAGAGGCGATCAGTATTCTTCTTGAGATTCATACCTTTCAGATACTTTTGCATATATGAAATATATGCACCTGTTCCACTGGGGGGGGGATTTCAGCTGTTCCGCTTTAAAGTGTCTGGTTTAAAAAAAGAAAGAAGAGAAAACAAAAAATAATATTTCAGTGTTCAGTGCAGCTCTGAAGCAGAGTTGGTAGCTGACAGCGGAGCATCGGCCCGTGAGCTCGGCAAAGAGAAACCCAGCAAACGCTGTCAGCTTTGATCCCATTCTTCCAGGAGGAGCTGAGACTTCAGGAAGATATTCCAACTACAGTAACTACGCTCGGAAAAGCAAAGAATGTATCGCTGCGTAAGTGTGTCTCATATCCCTTTTATGTTGTTATGGTTTATATGCAGATTATAATCTGATCATACGGATATGCAGACACAACAGTTTATGAAACATCACACAACTCAGTGTGACCTAGAAGTGTTGACTTGATAGTGTTTTATTGTAATGTGACAAAATAGTTGATTCAATAGATGTTAATCAGAAACATGACTGACTGAAGAGCTCGTCCAGTTTAACACTTTCATCAAAGCTTCTGTAGCTGAAGTCAAATAAAATAATGAAGGCTAATGCTGCAGTACAACACCGGAGAGAGAATATCAAATACAGCAGTTTGATCACTTTACAGCAGTTTCGTCACTTTACAGCAGTTTGATCACTTTACAGCAGTTTTCCGCCAGCAGGTTTAACAGATTATTAAAAGTATTTTCAAGTTATAGCAACGGTTATTTACGTGATCTGTGTTTGTCTTCATGATCGTTTGTTCTTGCGTGATTTTAAATGTTGCCGCCGCAAGGAATTGTGGGCCGGCATTATCTCCTTTCTTTTCGTAAAGGCAGATGAAAGTCGGTGGAAACCTCCATCGTGGTTATTTGCACAAAAATGCGCAATTCAAACAAGTAGGAACTAAATGATGCCACAAGATACAAGCTTTCAAACGGTTCTCTTAAATTGTGTAAAATGTGTACTGTTTGCATGAGCCAGCTGCTCGAGTAGAGCAGATTTCCCTGTGCGATAATTGTCTTAAAACCTGTAGTGGATGAATATGCACCATAACATTATAATTCATAAAATTATTTCTGATAGTGTAAAATTGCTTTGTGTTCTCTGCTTTCGTTTCTATTGCTTCTTGAGATTGAATGTGAAATTAGCAAGACTGAATGGTCCCACGATACGATATTATCACGATACTTAAGTCACAATACGATATTATCACGATACTTAAGTCACGATACAATATTATCACAATACTTAAGTCACAATACGATATTATCACGATACTTAAGTCACGATACAATATTATCACGATACTTAAGTCACGATACAATATTATCACGATACTTAAGTCACGATACAACATTATCACAATACTTAAGTCACGATATTATCACAATACTTAAGTCACGATACAACATTATCACAATACTTAAGTCACAATACGATATTATCACGATACTTAAGTCACGATACAATATTATCACGATACTTAAGTCACGATACAATATTATCACGATACTTAAGTCACGATACAATATTATCACGATACTTAAGTCACGATACAACATTATCACAATACTTAAGTCACGATATTATCACAATACTTAAGTCACGATACAACATTATCACAATACTTAAGTCACAATACGATATTATCACGATACTTGAGTCACAATACGATATTATCACGATACTTAAGTCACGATACAACATTATCACAATACTTAAGTCACGATACAACATTATCACAATACTTAAGTCACGATACGATATTATCACAATACTTAAGTCACGATACAACATTATCACAATACGATATTATCACGATACTTAAGTCACGATACAACATTATCACAATACTTAAGTCACAATACGATATTATCACGATACTTAAGTCACGATACAATATTATCACAATACTTAAGTCACGATACAACATTATCACAATACTTAAGTCACAATACGATATTATCACGATACTTAAGTCACGATACAATATTATCACAATACTTAAGTCACGATGCAACATTATCACAATACTTAAGTCACGATACGATATTATCACAATACTTAAGTCACGATACAACATTATCACAATACGATATTATCACGATACTTAAGTCACGATACAATATTATCACAATACTTAAGTCACGATACAATATTATCACGATACTTAAGTCACGATACAATATTATCACAATACTTAAGTCACGATACAACATTATCACAATACTTAAGTCACAATACGATATTATCACGATATGCTCAGTATTGCGATATATTACCTTATTCAACTGCAAATTGTCCCCAAAGGAAAACTCATACATGTCAACATATTTTTTTTCTAAGAAGATAAAGTTTTCAGTCTGTTCATCTCACTTCAATCATTTTTATTACAGAAAAATGGGATTGTAAAGCAGACAAACTGACCAACACTGTCATAAATGTTGCACCTGATAAACTGAACTGTTTGTATTACAGTCTACATAGTCCAACTTAACTGAATGCGAACGTGTGTACACTGCTGTACTATTATAGGTATTTTGAACAATGCAACTTGTACAAAAAAGTTATGCAGCCCCTTCAGCAACTGGGGAATTTGAAAGTAAATGATGTTAAATTGCCGGAGCATTTCATAAGCGCTGTTCCATCTCGTGCTGACATCGGTCTTGAGCTTGTGGGTCGGGAGCTTTAACATTTTCCCTTTTGTCTCCAAATCGTGGTTTTCTTTCTTCCCTTCGTTGTTAAATAATAATAATAATAATTTCTGTCACATTCATTGAATGTGCTGTAACTCCGTTACGTTATTCATTCTGGCCACATGCGTCTATTGCTTCTGTCCATCCGGGGAAACTTGTATTTGTGATGTTGTGCTATATAAAATAAACTGAATTGAATTGAATTAAAACAAAACCAAAATAAGTCCAGCCGTTTGATTTAAACGCGGACGGTGCATTCCTAATATATTTCTCCGATGTCTCCATTTTAGTTTTGACCAACTTCCTACTAATCACGCTGACCCAGGACCTCTGCTGACCTCATCAGAAAATAACAGCGCCATCCAGTGGTCTGAAAAAGCAATTGATTATAGTTATAGAGTATTTAGATACAGTTGTTAATTCGTGAAATAAACCCCATTTAGCACATTTCTGTTTCTTTTCAACACATTTTCATTTCTGATCAAAAAGTGAAAGGCTGGATAACATTAGATGAGTTTTACTATTTTATATGGGCCTGAATGCTGTTACCCTCTATATTCTATACATAAAGGGGCTGAATTTAATCATGAACTAGTATTCTAGATTATATTCCAAAAGAACTCGGAACTTTCAAAAACATAATAATATTAAACGTAAAAAAATCCCAGGGGCTGCTGTGATTAAAGAACTCCATAGCTGCTCTCTTCTTTGAGAAATTTGACAATTACATCACATACTCTCGCAATGAAAAGAGGTGTTTACTCTGAACAGATGGATTTTAACAGTGTAATCAGTCGTAGCCAATATTAAGAATGTCATGCTGGCATTTTCAGTGAATGTGTAATGGAGAAGTAATCCCGTAAAGTGTAGGTTTAGGTGTAGGCGTTATGAAAGTAGATATTTAATCAACATAATGTACTTTTTTCCCCCCCTATCAGAGGTCTTGATTTCCTCACTGTGACATATCAAAATGTCTTATGACCTTATTATAAAGACAATTGGTCTACCAATAAATGACCCCAAAATCACAGAATTTAAACCAGATAAATGCTTTAATATCAGGTACTTTTATAAGTGATGTGGACCATATGCAAAAGAAAACATTTTATTTATACACAATTATTATCATTATATATTTCCTTTTTAAAGGAAAAGCATTTCACAGTTTGTTCTGATCTAAAAACATACATTTCATTCAACACAACATTTAATAGTGAACCAAGTATAAGCAGCAAAACTGGGTGCTGGATCTTGGCTCTTCGGAGTGTCTTTGTGCAGCTGAGCCACCTGATGGTTATCTCCATCGCCCGGTCGCTGAGTCCTTTCAGTGTTCAGTTCACATTGTTCCACAGAAGATGCATTTGGATTCTGATCCACAAGCTCAGATTTGGGAGGCAGCGGCCTCCTCAGTTAGAAGGTCCTCACAGCCGGCCTGACTCTCTGCCAGCAGGGCGCTCTCATGGGTTCTGAGAGGCCTCCGTTGGAGCAAATGTCTCTGTTTTAGAATATGCTCCACATGCTCAATAACATTGTCTGGGTTTCTAGGCCCAGGAAATCTCGCGACCCAGCGTACACAGCACCTTCTTCATTTCAGTTATCCTCTTCAAAGCAGGCTTCTGCTTGCTCACTTTGCCAATCTTACAGAATTTGACGTTTGGTCAAGTCCTTATGGCTCTCAGACAATTCCTCAGGAACGTGAAGAGAGCTAATTTGGTAGCTGACAGAAAGAAAAAAAAACATTTTCAATAAGTCTTACATCTTATCTGTACAATGTAAAATTAAATGATTGTTTAATAATCAATTCAAGATACCGAAATAAAAGGCAACTGATAACAGAAGGTTGACATTCATATCAAAGCAGGATTTACGCGTTGGCTTAGCAATGGTATTCCTCATAGTACAGCTCAGCTTTATTACCACAACCCCGCTCAGTTGTTCAAGTCCATCTTCTTGTAAAGGTATCTATTGTCATTTGTAAATTTGCAGTCACTTTTTCCATTGTATGAACCTGTGTCCACTGAGTTATGGATGGTGGTTTTGCATCTTTCCAGTTCGGTTATCATTTTCCTGCCAATCATTAAAAGTATACGCATAATAAACCTTAGATCGGTGTACCCTGAATTCGTCTTTTTCTTTTGTAAATTAAATGAAATTATAGTATTTGGTAAGCTCTCACTTGTAAATGATAGATATTAGAAACTTTTCAAATGTGAAATGAGGACATAGTTGATTTGAAGGAAATGTTCGAGGGAGAAATTTATTATACAGTGAATACTAATGAAAAACTACAGAGATAGCTAGGCTTTATTGATCAGGAAAAGCCAAATATCTGTTTTTCAGAAAAAGAAAACTTCATTTAATTTAGCATATTTTAATAACAATAACGGTGCGATAATTCAGTGAATATCATGTTAACAGTGTAAGTAGAGTAAAGTGCCTTTTGGGGGTTAATAGTCATGTAAACTGTAACATTCAATACAAGAGCGATAATGTTATTGATAAAACTAGTGGATAGTTTGGACAGTAAAATAAGGCTGTTCTTCACAATGAAGATATCTCCAGGGCACAGGGAGCTAAGAGTAAAACAATAATTACAATTTTATACCATTTCATACAGTAATTTGGTCATGTTGGCAAGTCATTTCTGGAAAGAATTTAATTCACACAATGCAGGAGTGTCAATAAATATTTAGAAAAATGTAGATTATCTTGGTACTCATTAAACATCTTTGATTCCAAATTGACACAATCCTCCAATCGAAAGGATTTTAGCTGAAACTGTCACAATCTGACACATGGAGTGTTTTGTTCACGGTTTATTTTGAAGAGAAGGAGGAAGAACCGCGTTGCCGGCCGCGCCGTTTAAACAACGCGTATCAGGAAAACTCGGCTACAAGCAGGAAGTGTCACAACACGATGTTCTCCAGCTGTCTGCCGCGCGGTGCTCTCCAGGCGTTACTCAGCTGGAAAGGTTGTTAAGAGCAGTGACACTCACTCCCTCTGGGTTTTGACCCCCTATACACACACAAAGATATTCAACCCATTGTTCATTTGAAAATAGCTGTTGGTGCAGCATTTACATGGAAATTAATATCTTAAAAAAAGTTTGCTCGTTTACTTCAGTGGTCCCCAAACCCTTGCTGGTTTCCGGCTTCTGATTTTCTCTTTTCTCTCTCATCCATGTGAATTGAATATCTTCACCTGCAGACTGTTGCTGAGACGAAACAATCACTCGGAAGGTGTCAGAATACTGAGACACTCTGAAAACAACAACAGATGAATCGGCAGTGGAAATAATCTGTCCTAATGCCGATTCGATTTGTTTTTATCGGCTTTGACGATGACGGAACTGAGGAATGTTGTATTTATTTTTCTCTCCTCTGCCCTGGAGCTTTTTTTTTTTTTTTACCCCTCTCGTCTCCTTGCTGGGAAATCAGTGGTACGGCCGATAAAACGGTCGAACATGGAGCCTTTGGCCGTGTAGCTCACCACAATCCCCGGGAATCTCACCGGTCCTCCTCACTTGCTGTGTAGATGAAGACAAGTGCAGGCTGTCGGTGCTCCTTTACAACAGCAGCGCCACAAGATAAGATAGCAGAACAAAGGAAGTCCTCTGCCTCTAGTGAATATCTGTAACCATGCAGAGGAAACAGCTGGTACAGTACCACATACACCCCCACCCCTTCCCACGGCTCTCACAGATTCCTCCCTTGTCAGGTTGTTTGGCCTTTGGGTGGAATAATCTCAATGGAAGAGGAACACCTGCTGGGAAACGTGCATCCTGCAGCATCCCCCGTCTTCTTCTGTACGTGGCTGTTGTTTCTTTTTTGCTTTAAGCGGGACGAGATCTGTCTGTGAAACCCTCCTGTTTCTTGCCAGTCGTGTGTATGGGTACGCAATTGTTTCCCCCCCCGATGATTGTCTGCATATGTCCCAGAGTTTAGTATTTTACTGCAGGGGTGTGTGTTCTTTGCCTGATAAGTGAGCTTACAGCAGCAGTGGCAGTCTGAGACTATACAAAGACCATTTAACTTGACTCTGCAGGGAACAGCAACGCTGCGGTCATCAGTCTGATGCCCACAATGCATGCTTTGCCTTTATGGACAGAGCAGACCGCCGTCTTTGTTAGCTGCGGGGCGATGGGTAAGAAAGACGGAGCTCTTTCCCTGCAAGAAGAAAGTGGTGGGCAAAAGGGAGGCATTTTGAAGAGTTTGGAAGTCCAGGGGTGTTCACGCTTTGGTCTGCTATTCTGGATGTGCAACAACTTGGTAAAGGCGCCCGTCCAGAGTGCCTCACATTAACCTGATTGAATGACATTTCAAGTACAAGAGGCCCCAGTGGGAGTACATCTCTAAACCCCTCAAAGCGCCCGGCTCTATTCAGTAAGCTACAGCACTGCTGGTGAATTACAGCAGAGCGGAAAGGACACTAGTGAGGTGAGGAATGTGTTAAATAACAGGCATTTTTGCATTTCCAGACTTGCTGGAATAATAGCAAGTGTCACTTCCAAACGACCAATGACGAGCAACGGGTCTTTGCCAGGACAAACAATAGACGCTTCAATGTTCCCTTCCTGTCTCGACTCTCTTTGTTGCGCAGTGTATCTGGAGGAAGACGTGTACACATTGATTGACGCAACATCCGAGAGATTGTTGGGATCCGTCAGCGGTAACGCATTAGTTTGGTAAAGCAATTTGGCACAGGTTGTTTCTGATTGTTATCGTTATATTCTGATTAGTTGCCTGCAGTGGTGCAGGTGCAATGCATTTTGGCATCCATAACCTAATATCTACCATATCTAAAGTGTGTTTCTTGCCCAACTTTGGTTGTTCATGCGTGTATCTTTAGAAGCAGGAAGCAAACAAACCAATGAATCAATGATTGCAAGGATTTTTATTTCACTCAAAGCGTAAAGTTGTTGTTTTTGATAAAAAATGTTTTTTTTTTTTGTTAAGCTCAAGCCCCCAGGAAGATTGCAGGCTTTTAAAATACATTTTTACATAATGGCATAGAATAGCAACTCCCAGGTCCGACACGTGATGGATGCCGCGGGGGCCCAAAAAGACTTTACCAGAAACTTAGATCAGATAATCTTTTTAAGAGCTATATCAACTTCACAGTACGAACACTTGAATCACCCTTATTCAAATCAGTAGATTCTAAAAGTTGTAAAATGCACTAATAGTCAAATCCAGAGTCATTTGGGCTGGGAGGCGGGGTTAAAGGAAACGCTTTGGAGGATTGTCGGAAGATCTGAGGAAATATGAATGGGGAGCGTCCTCCCAAGCTGTTTCCAGTTCTCTTTATACATCCATGGTAAATCTGAATACATCTTTTTGCCCTTAATGTAGATGTTTCCCTGGCTAAGCTTTGCATCAAGCATGTTTTTCAAATGGGAGTTGGTGTCCAAGGGCAGACCCTGGTGGCCGGCGCAGCAGTATCTGTGGGTTAATTTCAGCAGCAGTGCCGTCTGAGAATACAGTAGCCGGAGACCTACTTCTTGAAGCTATAATTAACTTTTACATTTAATTACATTTCATATATTTTGGCAGACGCTGTTCAAAGCGTATTACAATCAGTGCATTCAATCCACGTAAGAGCAAGAGCTACATCACTCAAAGTTGGCAGTGTCTCCCATTTAACCAAATAACTAAAAGCATGTTCATCGTTACAGTAGAATTATTTAGTCCGTCCCGACGGGGTGATGATGACGACACTAACCATACGTCTACACCGGAGCGACCACCAAGAATGTGCAGGTGTTTGAGTGACTCCAATCCCTCTGAGCTTATGTGTAATGACTCGTAGATATCGGCTCACAGACACTCAAAGAAAATCCGCAAGTGTAAAAATCCCTAAATCCAAAATGTGCCAAGCTGATCCAGACACACGCCCACTCTGAAGCTGGAGGCTGTCAACATAACTTACCTGGAACATATTGACTCACAAAGTTTGTGTACTTTGTCCTCACTTTGAGTAATAAAAAAAGAAATGGCATTCAGCTCCACACAATGCAGAAACGCTGCTCCGGCACCTCAAGACACCGTATCTCTGCAACTGACAATTGTGATTATATAGTCGTGTGTTGAAATCCCCTCACAGGTTTAAAAGCTTTATTTACCTGGTGGGCCATTACAGTGAATAATCTTCTCATTAAGCTGCAATGAATCTGCCTCTGGCTGTTCCCCAGACCTCCACTGTTGGCTGGCGCCACTGTGTATAATCCGCGACTAATACTCCCCTTGTAATACTTGAGATCGTTGTGTATGTTTAGCGTTTGTCAGCAAAAGTGAAAGCGGTCTCTTCCTCAAAAAGCTAAAAAACATTCCGCTAATCCAACGCTAATTGCCCTTGTGAAACACATCTTCCCATTCGCTAATCATATTGTCGAGGAGGTACATGACACGTTTGACACAATCCACTTTGAGTAATTTATTAAATGTGATCTCTGCTAATGAACGCCGCTGCGGTCGCCTCTTGAACTAATACTTCACACCGAGGTGTTTTTTGATGTGTACAAACAGGGTGTCCTCCGTTCGTGCCTCTCGGATACATTGCGGGGCGACTTCATTAAACCGCCAATTAAAGCTGTGAGCGGCGATAATCCTCTGCTGTGTCTTCTGAAGGCCTTTATCCTGACGGACAGTAGCTGCTCAGCCCACGCTGTAATTTAACTTCAGCCCAAGAAGACCACGGCGGAGGGTTCCTCCCCGTAATTGGTTGTCTGTTTGCTATGGTTTGACACCTCAATTCTGAGGTGAGGAGATAAAAGCTGCAGTGGGAACCTGGTTTACCACAAAGATTCAGTGAGTGCTGGTTTTTGTTTGCTTTGGGCTTTGTTCTCTGGCGTTCTGGAGATGTGAAAATGGCCCGGCTCTTGGCTGGCTTTTTTTGTTTCCTTCTCCTTTATTTTGTTGAGGTTTCCAGTGTGCTGTGATATGGAGGAATGTTCGCAACAGGGGGATATGGTGCGTGACAACTTGGCCCTTCAACAGTGTGCAGCCTTTGCAGGATGCCATGAGTTTCTGAACCAACATACCCGAGTCCAGACGGACTCTGCCAGCTTCTGAAACATTGTTTCCACTGGAGTCTTTCCTCACCAGACAGACAACATCACCGGCCGTTTGCTCAAACGTGACCTAGAAAGGACCATGTTCATGTTTCCTGGACGAGCAACCTCTTGTGTCCATGAGCACAGCCTTTCCTAAAACTGAACCAAAAAGTCCAAACGGTAAGATACATGTGCGAACTAGAAAATGGTTCTTTCGGTAGTTTCTTCATTGCTTCTTGGCACAAATACCCTTTTAAATAAAACCTTTTGGTAAATTGTGCCTTACAAAACTCTTAACAATTGTTTTTACAAATATTTCTTTTTTTACCACAATACAATCAATACTGGCTGTGAAAATGACAATTTTCTTTCTGCTTCCTGTCCAGTTCTGATCCCTGGAGTGGAGAATAACATAACCTAATATTATTCAGACTGCAGACAGTGCCCTCGGTCCATCAGTGTTTAAGTGATAAATGGTGCCAGTGCTTGAATAAAAGGTCTATATTAGCTGCATTGTGGAAGAATCAAACCTCCTTTCTATACCGCAGACATGAATAAAAAAGCAGCGACCCCATATTATAGCTACAGTCTGACACACACACACACACACACACACACACACACACACACACACACACACACACACACACACACACACACACACAGTCATTTGGCATGTGTCATTTAGGAGTTTCCACTGGCTGGCAGCCTTTGACATGGTAATGAGAGTCTCTCATCAGACCAGACGTTCACTGACAGCGAATCTTTATACAAAAGCTTAGTTTAGATAAAAGAACAGTTTATATCATGACTGTCGGACCTAATTGCAGCGTATATATTTCCTTCACATTTGGCTCAGTGCTGTCTGGTTTACATAGGTCGGTCTTTGAAATTACAAGCTGCCTCTTCAGCAGCAATAAAGTGAATGAACCGTAAGCAGTTTTCTTAACTTTTTGTTGAAATTGATGCTTTAGTTTTGCGTTATCTCAGGTCCCCACAGACTGCTGACAGCCAAAACATTTGCTGTCAAAGCCTTTTTTTTTTGTTTTGTTTGGAATAGTCCCTAAAATAAAAAAGAAGTACAAAGAGATAAAGAAACAATGCTGATTTCAGATTTGACATATTTACAGACATAAATAGCACCAAAAATGAATCAAATCCAGACGGAATCTATTTTCTATTCCTCTTGATATCACACTGTGTTTGAGGCAAAGGAAACGAGTTTCCATAACCTATTTTCTGGCCCTTCAGGCTTTTCATCCTGCTGTGCGCACTCAACAGATTGCGTTGATACTGATGTGGGTACCTCAAGTGTCACCTCATCCTCCAATCAGAATCTATCTGGCATTGATGCAAAAATGATGCCTGGCACATAATCAAGTTCAATGTACTTTATTTTTGACACTGTGCAACTTTGGCTTCCACTTTTCCCATTGACAGCTGTCTCTAATGTAATGTAGCGTAAATATTTACTTTGCTCTTTACTTTGTGAATAGAAATGGGGAAACGGCCCTTTTCTGGGTCAGAAAAACTACGGCCACCACTGTTTCAGGTTCTTGAAGTAGTGTGTCCCTTGGCAATATGTAAACATTTTCTAACTGGCCAACGTCAGCCAAACAACTGGGGATTGCCAATACGTTTCCTTGTCTTCGGATGAATGATAAATTGATGAGGAAACTGGCTTCTGAAATTGGACATCTAGCTTTAACCTCAGCCTTCTAGTAATATGTAACTTTGCACTGCATATTCAAAAGCCTTTCACAGGGTTTTCAATATGCAGTGTCTCTCTACCAATGAACCCTTTAAGAGCCTTTCACATGGTTGTCACTTTTAAAGGGGTCATTGGTAGAGACACAGTTTTTAACTAACACATGTTCAAATCCCTTTTGTGTGCCCCCGTCTGCAATCAAAGTTTCATTGTTTTAAAAAGCTACCGTGACGACGGCTGTGATTGTAGTTGAGTTCAGTTCTAGAAATCATATCCTATCAAACAAATGTAGCGTTCCCAGCTTGCTGTGGCCCCCCCCCCCCCCATGATTCAGAAGAGCACAATAGAAAGGATGGTCTTGTTTCGACATAATCTGAGATTCCACTTTCATTTCGATGGGTTCATCATCAAGTGAAATCCATTCTGAACAAAAGAAAGCTGTAATCTCTCTAACCAATGGGGGCCATTAGCCGCTTCAGGTTTTATACAGCAGGGCCCTGAAAATGAAAGCTTGCTCGGAGAGATTCGTCGATCCACTAACTGCCTCTGAATTGAGTTGGTCTCTGTATCCTTTTTGGGGAAGAGAGGGATTTTCTCCTCTGACATGGTTCAATAAGTGCAAAGGGAAGCCTTTGTAACTCCCTACTGTGTCTGAAGGTGAAGGAAAACCGATGGTGAAAAGGTAAAAGCAGGTGAAATGTCTTTCAATGAACTTGATGGCTTGATGGTCTTCTGGACTACCTCATCATACACTTGTCAGTTCAGCTTCCCACCAACATGAGCGTGTTGATTTATTTCACAGAAAGTCCACAAACTGAAAAGAGCTACAGCCGTTGTAACAAAGGTAGAAGACATACAAGCTCACGAGTTACATTGCTACTTGGGCTTCAGACAGCAAGTCAGACGGGTATTGATCGGGGCTCAATTCCTGCCCACGCTCAAGTGAGACAGAGGGGAATTCTTGATCTGATACTTTAGATGTCTCGATAAGCATTTGTTGTCTTTGACACTTATGTCTAACCAATGCAACATGGGTATAGATGTATGACCTCTGAGTGAGCGGATGGAGAGAAAGAAAAGCGATCGGTCAGATGGGAGGAAGAATCTAGAAAGTGAGAGGGGGAGACAGTGACAAAGTGTCCGAGCACAAGGTCCTTAACTATACATTAACGTTTGACAGTCGACAGAAGAAATAGATTTCCCTTCTGTCCTATAGGACACACCAGGAAACTGTGCCAACAGCCTTGGGAAGTCTCATTTATCAAAACTAAACATCCTTTCTTTCCTTTCCTTTTTTTTTTTTTTCATCGGAGACGGTCCAGATGTTGAAATGCCTCCCTAAATGGATGCAGTCCCAAACGTTGCTTTTTATGTAATTGTTACGCATGTGAGCCCAAACTAGTTTCTCTACTTGGCAAAGAGAAAAGGAGTTGTGGTCGACATGTGCACATGAATTTTGTGAGCAGGTGTTGATGCAAAATAAAGCAACCAATAACTCGCCGTTATAAACTATCACTGTCAGACTCGGAGCTTGGTTATGCAGCATCCTCCCTGTTCACGTTTAAACTACATTTCACATCACATCCTCAAAGGCATGAAATGAAGCCATCTGTTCTTGTGATTGTTCTTTTCCCCCCCAAATATGCTCCTTTATCCTGGATGCTCATTATGTGGCCAAAAGTTAATGAACAGTGGAACAAAGTGTACAGACATCCTTCTAATGAAACATTTTATTCCAAAATGAATGGACATTAATTAGATGATCTTACATCCTCCACTCTTCTGTGAAAGCGTTCCACCAGAAATGGACTTAAGACATTTTTTCCCACTCAGCCACAAAAGCATTAGTGAGTTCGTCCGCTGCTGTTGTTGGGTGATGAAGCCTGGCTCGCAGTTTTATCTCAAAGTTGATGGATGAGGTGGATTTCGAGCTCCCATGAAGGCCAAACTTTTTCAGCACAAAACTGGGAGAACTATTTCTTTATAAACCTGACTTTGTGCACGGGGTATTGTTTTGTTAAAAGAGTTAGAGGTATCCACATGTTTTTGGCCAAAGAGATTATATGACCTCAAAATGACAAGTCAGTCTCAATATTATGAAAAGTGTGATTGTGGCCAATCCAGTCTGAAAAAAACGTTATCATGAAAAGCTGGTGGCAGTTTTGTGGTTCTAAATTCAGCACCTCTAACATGGCGGCATCCCCCGTGTATGGAAATTGCCTAAAATTGCTTTTTTTCTAATAGCTGTCAAGGGGCGGCGACTCTGGTTGCAGTAAGAAATTAGATTGTATAGAAGTCTATGAGCAAATTACCCTGCTTATCACTTGATGTATTCCATCAGAAATTCATTAGTTTCAATTGATAGATTCAAGTCTTCTTCAAGCCAGTATGATTATTTATTTTTTTAAACCAGATAAATCCACAATAAGGCAATGGTCAAAAACCAAGATGGGGACGGCCAAAAATGTCCAACTCAAGGCTTACAAATGGCAGTTCACAAAGCAATTGGGACATCAAGGTGATTATGTGCACTTCTTTTATAACGGGTACTTTGTTACTGGAAGTTCAGTCTTTACCTCGGAAATGACAGTTATCAAAATAACCACTAGCTGTTCTGGAGCTTTGGAGATTGTTAGACTCTTACTAACTGGACTCATACTTTTTTTGCAAGGGGCCCTCTCAAAAGAGAATGCAATGTGATTTTAGATTGGTTTTCCTAAGGAGTTTTATGATGTGTAGTTTTGCTTGCTACATCCATAACATACGCTTCAATTTGTGCTTAGGTAGCTGCTTGTGTGTGCTGTTGCTGCGTACCAAAATATTTTCAATTGGAAGTTTTGGCTTTGGTTCAAACACGGTGCTGCGTCGCTGAGATTGATGAAACATGATGGACCTCGTAGCGTCCTAAACACAAATGGTTGTGGAAAATGAAATGACTTTTCATGAACAACGTTGCTCGATATTGAATCAGCCGCCAGTTTGTGGAGAAAATGAGAGGGGGAGGAGAGGCCGTGTGATGTGGAAAGAAAATATAAGAGAGGGGGAGAGAGCGTGTGGAGCAAGTGAGTGCAATAGAGAAGAAAGAACATGATAAAGTGAGAGTGAGTGGCAAACAAGCGCCCCGATGCTCTATCAATATAGCTCTGGGAATGAGAAGTAAAGAAAAACAAATAAAAACATCGCCGATACGAGATTGGGAATGAACATGTAGACAGGTCCACTAGAGTGATCAGCAGTAAAATAATAAGTGTGATGGTTGGTTTGAAGTAAAACAAGAAGTAAAGGTGGCGGTGTGTGGGAGAGAGAAAGTGACGAAAGCTTTGTGGTTGGCAAGTAAGAGGGGAGTGTGCAGCGGGGAAAGGAGGTGAGGAAGACGGCGTCTCTGGGGACTGACTTGGGGGTACGGACGGTTGCTTTGGTCGTAGAAGAACACCGTTATTTTGAAGTGGAATTGTACAAGCTCAGCCATATCTCTGAGGTTTAATGATCGGCAGCAATAAGTTTGAGAATATGTTTGTTGTACGAGTTGCAGCGTATTTTCTAATCATGGAAAGTTGTCTGCCTTGTACATACTTGATTTGTAGCGTGTTTTTGTGTGTGGCAATTGCATGCTAGAAATGCATTGTTTTTTTTTCATTTTCTTATATTGGAGTAATTCCATTTGAGATACAACCTGCTCTATTCAGCTACCTGATGATGAGATGAGAGTAGGTGAAGAGCAGCAATTTATAGAGTGTGGTACATTTTAATTTGTAGGATTTTCTTTATTTAACCCTTTGAGAGCCTTTAGATCGCCAGCAGCTAGTACCAAAAGAACGTACAATCCATTGGTACCTACCATTTTCAAAGGGGATAATCCCATGCATGCAGTATAAATGTGTTATTTTCACCCATTCTAAAAAATGTTTCTGCACACTGGGAGTGTTTAACAGTCTCATAATTGCATACATTGGGTATGACCGTAAAGCGGAGACTCTTGTGGATCCAATGAGCCAATTGTATTCATGTGTGATGATGTTAGTCCTCATAGAAGCCATTTAACATAGTGAGACCATCAGATATAAGTCACTTTGTGACATGACCTGTTTGACCTCTAGGATAATCACAACTAAAGGCCGAGGGCATCCAGAGAATGTATGGCGTCCCTTGGTATAATAAGGAGGTTTCTAACAAATTCCATAACAAAAGTCCAATTACCCAAAAATGCAAGTCTTGCAGAAAGTTTTGAGATGGCAAATCACTGCATGGATTTCACTATGGTGTTCATCAAGGTCTTGGTATCTTGATGTGGCATTCAGGAGGAACTTTTGATAATTTGTATCAGTTCTGGAGTGTCAAACATAGTTACATATAGCACCAGATCTGCATAACAAATGCTATCAACCTCAAAACTGCTGCATCAACTTATGAGACATAGGTGGGCATGAGATTGGCCATCATACACTTCCATCATAATGTGCTATGCCCTTATACACTCTACACTTTCAAGGATTGAATGTGTTTCTTAGAACAACTTGACACACAGGGCGGAGCTGCATCTCAAATTAATCTTTAGGTTCCCAGCTTGCAGCTTTCATTTATGTAGCAGACTGTTGACCTGTTACTCCCCCCCCACCACCCAACATATATATATATATATATATATATATATATATATATATATATATATATATATATATATATATATATATATATATATATATATATATATATATATATATATATATATAATGTGTGTGTAAAAATGTTGGTCTCTAAAGGTTAAAACAATGCTACAGGAGAAATTCATTTTTGCGCCACTTCTCTCATGTGGTATTAAATTGAACCACATTTACATGTTAATCATTGTGTTAGATTATGCATAGTATGCTGTGGTTTTTAAAGGCAGTATCGTTGCTTTTCTCACAATTTTGGCTTTTCTGCTGCGCACAGAGGAAACACCCAACATCAAAGATGGTTGACCACATAGATTTTGTCTGGCAATAAGGGAGGTAAAACTGAACTAGATCTAAAGAAGACAGTGCTCTTGTTCCCCCCTGCGGTGCAGACTAGAGAGAGTAAGCCTTTTATGTTGTAGCTATGGAGGCCCAGCTCGTCCTCTTACTGGCTCTGATTGTTGGTTCTTCCTTTTCTTTCTTGCTAGTTCGCTGTCTTCCCCCTACAGGGGGAAGTCTGCTTCCTCTTTCTGGGTGATTTATGGTCGGGCTGATTGGTTGATGGATCTCAGGCAGGGTGCAACATACTATTATTCAGCTGCCATATGGCTAGTGAATGTTAAAATGTTACCAGCCAGTATTGGTTGTTCTGCTGGTGAGTGATGCATGTCTTTTAGGCATTTTCACCTGTATTTGGCTGGTAAATGACCATTTTGAGCCCTCTTCTCAGGTATCTACACTCTATCTTTTTTTCTGTCTGTGGTGTTTTCCTTCAATTCTATTATTGACCTGGACCTTCACACCCTCAGACTACTTACAGCTGTATAACAATATCACATTAATCCACCTTTGTCACGCACTACAAAAGCATTCTCAGGAAAAATGGAAACATTTATTTTGCAACCATGGAAACATATTCAACAAACTCATAGCTAGAAGAATATGTCATTTGAGTTTGACCTTGTAAATACCGGCAAATTTTGTATGCACATGTAATTATACTATTCTTATATCCTGGTGTATAAAGGTGATTCAACCGAGCGCAAGGTAGCGTTTAAGAACTCCAGATGGAAACTTCAGCAGCTCTGTGAAGGTTAAGACCACATGCATTATCCTTCATCAGCCACCTAATGACAACATGACAGTTTGCTCATTTAAGAAACCTTGACTTTCAGTTTGCGTAATTATGAGCCTAATGATCTGAGCTGTTCATTAAACTTCATATTCTCACAAAATGATTGCTTCTTCCACCCCCCCATCTCTCTTTCTCGCTCTTAGTCTTGAATTCTTTTGCAGCTCTCCTTATTATTTTCCCTCTTCCCAAGAGGAGACACGGCATTAACCTGTTCACCACCAAGAGTATTTCTGACTGGTTACGCATTTCGGTCAATGTGTGTGTCAAAGAGCTGCCGAACAAGCATTGAAAACGTTTCAATTCATAATCGATGCGCCATCAGATCGGCTTTCCGGATAGGCCTTTGTAGAGACCACCGATCAAACTATTTAGAACGAATATTCACTGATAACAATTGTTGGCCGATCGATTGAGGCACCCCCTGATCGTGGCCCGATGAAGCCAATAGCTTCCAGTAGAGCCAACACAGAATACATTAAATAGGCAAGACATTTACAACACAAAGCGTTCAGATCTTCCCAACAGCGCTTGAAGATGTGGCGTCAAAGCTCATTGACACAAAGGATTGCCGGACTGGAAGGAAAGCCCATTCATTTTGTATTTTTTTTTTCTCGAGAATGAATCCGCGTGTCCAAAGCAAAAAAGGAACCTAAACTGACATCTCTAGTGATAATGATCAAAAGCCACTGATTCGGAACAAAATGGCGTGTGTGTGCATGTGCAGGCAGAGAAGGCCTGGTTGACTTAGCAGAGATCAGGACACCACACCGGCAGAATGTCTGTTGACTTCATAAAAGGTGGGCAAGAAGTTGGACAACAACAACACCGCTGTGATGGTCTCAGAAAGGTCTTTGCCAATGAGCTAAACAAATAAAAAGCCTCAGTCTTTCAGCAGACTGAGATCATTGAACAGTCACACTGACTGCCGTTAGTTGACCTCAGCTGTGTGTATTTGGATCTTTTTATTCGCTCTCCATACATTCAGCCTCCCTCAATGGACGGTCATCAACATAAACGCAGGCTTTCTTTGTGCTCGCCTGGCTTCTGGCTTCCAGCTGATATTTGTGTGAGTGTAAATAGCACCGCTGGCCGTGGACGCTATTGTGTCGTGGCTTCGGCATCTTTGTTGCCATAATGATGGATTACACTGGAAATGCGAGAAGAAAAGAAAAAGGACCTTTAGGAAACAACGACCCGTTTATCAGGAAGTAGTGGCTGCAAATGTGAGACTGGCTTATTTGCATGATGGATGGGTGTATTCTTGGACTTCAGTATTCTTTCACTTTTCATTTCACTTTTTGTACTTGCACGCTAATATCCTGTCACTGTAGGGGTCCGTCTCCAAAACGGCTGTACGTAAGCAAATCCTGTTGACTGGAACCCAGAGCAGCCAAACGCAGGAATAAATACCCGTTCACACAAGATCGGCTTTACCTGGGAAGTCTGTCCTGGGCGTTTATTGGGTTCTTAGTCGTATGCAAATGTCAGTTATTGTCAAATGTATAAAGTAAAACAATACCTGTAGAGCTGCCTCGAACAACTCTTTTTAAATATTATTTATAATGATTCATTACCATGCTGCCCCATCAACACATCAGCTGATACACAACCCTGATATCAGATCAGGTCCTTTTTAAAAATGAAATTAACTGTAAACTTCCCTCAAACTAAAGTCCTCTTCACTATTTTAAAGCCTAATTATCTCGTGTTTTATGTTGTTGTTCTTGAAACTGTTTGTAATTCCTTGTTAATTGTGTAGTTGTGTTGTGTAAATCGTGCAGTGCGTCACCTCCAGATTCCTTCTGCTTACAGGCTGCTTACTGTTTTTTGAGACCTTGAGTAAAAGCAGTGGGATGTAAGAGGCCGCTCTGAAAACCATTTCTGAAAGACCACAACTTTGGAGTTGTTGGTGGTGTAAAATAAAGCCCTGTGAATCCGCATTTTCTGCATTGTTGCTGTTTTTTAACAGCTTTTTAGGTGCAAATTCAGGAGGCTGGCCTTGGAGAGATATTAGGGATTACTCCAAATGACCTAAAGTGAGTCGCTATCTATGCTCATTAAAAACACTCTCACCAACGAGTCTGCTGTTGAAGACGCTGCTTTCTGGGGGGAGAGGGAGTCTGACTGAATAAATGGCCAGTTATGTAAAATGAATGCTTGCAGCGGTTCCTGGCACAAGTGTTTTAATAAGGTTCATTCATATCCTCATGTTATATACCATATCGCTGCTGCATCTGGGAACGTGGATGTGGATTCAATATCGGGGCTGTATCGGACATGTATACTCATTGTGTGCAGCGCTCTCTGTTGTATTATGCCCCATACACTTAAATTGCGGCTGTAATCATTTCCATGAGGGTCAATCACGCAATCCATCATCCGTCAACGTTACAGCTCGATTACAGCCGCCCCATAAAGTCGCACGTAAATCTCATTCACGTAAACATCAATGCTCGTTTAGGACTCGAGATTAACGGCGGAAGTGCTCAAGCTTTTCTTTCTATTACTTTATGAAAATGCCTGGTGTGGATTTGAGTGCTGCCGGTCTCAACAGGTTGTTGCCGTTATTAAGAAAAGCGACTCTTTCTTCCGTCACGATTACGCCACCAAAGGTGCCCGCTGTGCAAAGTTAATCATGATTATTACAGTCCACTTGAGAACAATAAATCCTCCTCCGCATCAGCGTACAAACTATAATTGCATCCAAAAATGAAAAAAGCAAACAAATCATTATCATTTCTGCTGTATTGGCTTGTTGGCGTTGCTGCTGTTGGATGCGTTCCCTCCTTTGAACGCTTCACTGTACAGGAAGGTCTAATTCTTGTCATCCATCATCCTCATGACTGGTGTGTGGAGTGTAATATGTGCTGCACATACAGTACCGCCGCTGAATAGTGTCAGAACTAAAATAGTTTTTCTCTTGAATTCATTTTTTTGGGACAAATGTATTAATTTTTTCAGAATCGTTTAGTAGTTTTAGCAGTTACTTTAAGCACATCATTTCATAAAGTGGACAGGAGCTGGGAAATTATGGACCCCTCAGTTGACCCCTTGGCAAACCTCACACTTTTTGTTCATCAGTCAACACCACACAGACACACACACAGACACACACACACACACACACACACACACACACACACACACACACACACACACACACACACACACACACACACACACACACACACACACACAGGCGGAATGTTCTAGTTCTTATCTCGCTCTGCAGCCTGATGTGATTCAAGGACAAAACAAACCGCGAGTGTTGATGTTGAATGTTGAACAATCTGAGTTATTGTGGTCATTTATTGAATCCGCGCTGACAGAATGTTCTTCTGTATATTCGTACAGTAAATTTTAAATATAGGCACATATGCCCATGGTCAGCTACAGAAACGATTTATATATTTGTACCATAGAGCTGTAGCAATTACTTGATTAAATGAGAAACTGATATACAGTTGATTAATTATGTCATTCTTTTTTTTAAATTTAAAACAAATGCCTTCCAGCTCCTCAATTATAATGATTTTTGTTGGTCTTGGTCATTTGATTAAATGCCCTTTTTAGTTTTTTAAGTTTTACCAGAGCTACACTACACTTTGCTGGCTGGGTGCCTTTTATATTTTATTTATTTGTTTTAAAAATACGATCCACAAAAGGGATTTTGATATATTAGGTTTTCATTTCAGGTCTCAGCAACGATTAACAGAATTAAAGGTGAGCATCTTGGAGCTTGATGTTCACACAAAGGAATACTTAGGAAATAGTTTTTTTTGTTACTCATTCACAGACTCCACAACTGAAGAACCGCACTTTTTATTGCCGTTAATAAACCTACTTCACTGTGAGTGTGTGTGTGTGTGTGTGTGTGTGTGTGTGTGTGTGTGTGTGTGTGTGAAGCCTTTTTTTAAAGGGGGAAAGTGTCCAGACGGGCGACAGGAGGGTGAACGAGGAACTCAATAGGAGGAATATTAAAGAAACCTGACTAATGACATTAAAAAAAAGAGCGATTTTGAATGGCATTGGTCAACTCTGTGTGTGTGTGTGTGTGTGTGTGTGTGTGTGTGTGTGTGTGTGTGTGTGTGTGTGTGTGTGTGTGTTGGCCGTGGGTAATGAAGCGAGTCAGCTTGTGTCTCACTGCTGTTGCCGTCTCCTTTACCGTCTCCATTCTGGATTCCTCACTTCAAGCCTCGCACCGAGCAGATTTCCCTCGAGCAATCAAGTAGCAGCCCAGAATTTAATCTGAGCAAACGAGGTGAATCGTGCAGCATCTCGGGGGCGGAGGGATTGCACGGTTGCTTTTTTCCCCCGGTGGCCAGTGAAGCATTAACGAGCGTCCACTCTCAGAAGCGCAGTAATGCACTGCACCGGCGAGCCGACGGGGCGAAAGCGCTCCTGGACTCAAACAAGACGTGCAGACGGCGCTCGGAGCCGACGTCTCTCCAGACAACCGTGACAGGTGGTTCTATACAACACAATTATCCCCCCAAACACTCATCCAGAATACCAATACAACCAATAAAATGCAGAGGATTCTGGGAAAGGGGGGGGGTAGAAAGCCACCTAGGTTTATCCTTGCCCTTGGATATGAACAGAGAAGTCCTACAATAACCATTCTACCCGTTATGTGTTTGGTAGGCAAACACTGTGTGTGTCCATGCTGCTGACTGTCGCCCGCTGCTGCTCTGGCGGCGCTCACGGCTCCATTAGAGGCAGCGAGGACGACGGAATCCGCCTCGGCTCTGGTCTGCGCTGTGCGAACTTGACCCGGTCTGCCGACCGGGCCGTGTCCGCTCGGCGGGGCCGCTGTCTTTTCATCATTAGTGTGGCACGTTGCATCAGAACACCTACTGTATTATTTGGATTCTGTTTTTTAGATGAAAAAGAAAAAGTCAGTGCTTGTAATGTGTCTCTTTAATGTGTCTTTTATCCAAAGCGACTTACAATAAGTGCGTTCAACCATGAGTAAAAACTCAGAACAACAAGAATCAAGAAAGTGCAATTTCTTCAAAAAAAAAGTTAAACTACAAATGCTATACATTGCTACTTTCTTTATTCAAGGTGTAGTCTAAAAAGATGTGTTTTTAGATGTAGAGACTTCCTGCTGTCCTGAGCTCATTCCACCATTGAGGCTGTTGAGTGCAGCTGCTTTGTGGCCGACTGCATGGAGGAAGAAGTCCACCATTCACACACTTAGCCGAGGTTAAGCGCCTCGCTCCACAGGATTTTATGGTCGTTCAGTTTTTCCAGCAAACTTTAAACGATCTTCCCGAGCTATTGAACCTCTGCACTTTTTTTTTATTGCGGACTGCATTGTGTCATAGCATTGATTTTACAAAAGCTGTTAAGTGCAGAAAGCTGATACGCAATAGTCTAAAAGGTCTTGTCTGGCTGGTCATAGTGTGAAATGCTGTCTGCATGGGCAAGGATCCACACATGAATATGAGATCGATCCAGTATAGAGACATTTCATTTTCCAGCAAAATGTATAGGTAGGCTAACTAGCAAAACCTGTACTATATATTTAAGATAATATAGTTTCTTCTCCGGCTCTCCCAATGTAAACATGGTGCTACATGACCGTAAAATGGGCAGAAAAGGTGCATGTTTGTCAGCTGTAACCGCAGGTGATATTAAAGGTCATCCCCGGGTTCAATCTATTTCTGACTGAGCAGAAAGAAAACACCACGTTGTTGTGCCTGGTCATCTGTTTAACACGGAGAATGTCATGGCTTTAACCACAAATCAAGATGGAGCCAAATGCTTTGTTCAACATTAAACAACTGTTTCAAACAGTGAGCAAATACATAAATTAACATTTATTTTAGTCATATTCTAATACTGTCCTCGGTACTTATTATGATGTTTTTTTTTCTGCCTCCAGACGAACTGAGCCCTCTTCAAATATTTGAGGGGATGTAACGGTGTCATTCTCGGCCAAATATTAAATCATTTCTTTTCTGTCTCCCCCTCTCTGCAGTATGAGTTCAAGGTGAAAAACATCAAGAAGAAAAAAGTCAACATCGTGGTGTCTGTCGACGGCGTGAGAGTCGGCTTGAGGAAAAAGAAAAAAGTGAGTGACTTTTATTCAATATTATATATTTTTGGTGGTGCCATTTAAGGGTGCGCTGCTAAGAAGAAGGAACATGTGAACGTGTTTAAGCCAATGAGCTCGTGTTATTTCAGTACAGGCTCCAATGTCTGGTCTACTCGGCTTTGATCGGCTCTGAGAGTTTCTTATCATAACGACAGAAAACTTAAACGAGCCGATATGTTGTTGCCACGAGTGTCTTGTTTGAACAAGATGAGTCGTTGCACGTCACAATTATGAGAAATATATAATATGTGCCTTTGCAGCCAAGTGCTTACAACGTACCCTCGTTCTACGGTTCTTATGATATCCTACGAAAGGCCACTCCTCGTGTTGTCTTTCTTTCTATGAAAGCCTGCAACACGTGTCGATTTCCACTCATAACACGCAAACATGCCACGTTACCGCAATGCCCCGGGTTCGCTTCCAGCCTCGGGACCTGTTGTTGCGTTCCCCTGTTTCTCCCACTATTTCCAATCTGTGTCTGAGCTGTCAAATATAAGCAAAAAATATATAAGAAACAGGAAAGCACCTTAACGAGAAGATCTCACTTTTTTTGTGTGTGATTCTGTCTAGGAGCAAATACGCATATTAAACTGAGACATTCCATTGTTTTGAATATTTAAGATATTTGTGCTAGCTTAACTGCATCACCTGTCTTGAGCAACAACACCATCATGGCTCCAGGTGGCTCGCTGCCTCCGGCTATATATCGTTGTGTTCCCATAGAGGACAAAAAACCACTGAAAGCTTTGCACACTGATCCGCAGTTATGATCCAGAGTAACGACGTGTTGTGAGCAGTGTATGGATTCTACTTTGTGCGCTCGGCCCCTGCCACGCAGCTCATTAGCTGCCCGCAGTCATGAGGCTGATGTCGAGAAGCACGAACAGCTGGAAAGGATGAATTAGTGAGCGGGCGTTCCCCATCTCTTCTTTTCCGGAAGCTTCTGTCTATAGTTGCAATTTTATTTCTACAGTTATTATTTTTTTCTACAGTTATTACTCGACTGTTTGGCACATTGTGTTTCAATCACACTGTGGGGGTTTAAGTGCTAATACGGCAGACGGAGGTGAGAGTGGAGACGAGGGAGGACAAAGAGCCTGAGAGGAATTGTAAATGTTGTGGAGAAGATGTAGAAGGAAAAGAGGCATGGAGGTTAAGTGTAGTCCAAAGAGATGGACCGGAGGGGACGTCACCTGCCGAGAATCACACCGAGTCTGACAGACCGGATGGAAACAAAAGGCCAGTCACTTAGTAGTGCCGTTCATCCTCCTCAGCAGCCACGCGTCCGGCTCTTTTTCATCTCAAATCATTAATCCAGATTAGAAAGCGTTCCGTGTTTGTCTCAAGGTTCCAGGCCGCTCCGCTGGAGCTCCCTCAACTGTGTTTTACATTTAATACAACGGACAGACTGAATTGTTTTTACCGGCCTGCATGTTGTTACTGAAGGAGGAGAGATCAGCACTCTGGCTGGCTGTTGATAATGGTTGTCTGTGAATTGGTCGGCTGACATTTAAGAAACCCCGCCATTCGGCCTCTTTGCCTGAGGACTTGTT
The DNA here is from genome assembly GCF_910589615.1 of Taurulus bubalis. NCBI lineage: Eukaryota > Metazoa > Chordata > Actinopteri > Perciformes > Cottidae > Taurulus > Taurulus bubalis. The sequence goes on from NC_136595.1 coordinate 7,164,578, forward strand.
TGCATCGAGTGCGGCCTTCAGATGATATATGATGATATATTGCTAAATCTAAATTCAGTACAATGCTGCTGCATTAGCTAGAAAGTTGCCACCGGTTGCTGCAAAAAATGTCAAATGTATTAAACAAATAAGCATCTATTAGAATACATGGCCTAAATAATTGAAATGTTAGTGCTCCAGCTTGAAAGAGGGTGTCTGTTGCCTGCAAGTAACAACGGCGGATGTATTGACCGCGACTTGTAATTGCAGGCGGATGTACATCACAGATACACATTACTATCTCATTAAACAGGGGCTTAATTGAGTTGTCTAAATGGTCCACTAAGGAGCCGCCTGTTCATTACACCAATAAAAATGTGTGTGTGGACGCCAGTGTGTGTGGATGGTCCTGCAACGTAAGTAAATTGAGGAAACTCGGTTAGGTTCAGGCTAGGGCTGTGCGATATACCGGATCAACCGGTATACCGGTTTCGGATTGCCGTACGGTATGAATTTTTCATAAACCGTCATACCGGTCGCCGCTTTTGGCAGGCAACAACATTTAATGTTCACAGCTTGAAGCTGAAGGAACAGCGGACGGAGCTACTTAGGTCTCATGGTGACTCACTTGACTCATGGTTTGAAAGAAATGACATCGCCAAAATGCATGCTGGGTAAATTAATTCGCCAAAATGCCCGCCCACACAGGAAGACTCTTCTTGTGCAGGAAGAAGTCTCTTCCTGTGCGGCTGAGTGGGCGGGATTTAGCCAGCATGCATTTTGGCAATGTCATTTCTTTCAAACCATGAGTCAACTTCTATCCGTGAGACGTAAGTAGCTCAGGCCGCTGTACACGCAGCTGTGACTGTAAACATTAAATGTTGCTGCCTGCCGAAAAATGACAATATTCGTTATGGCTGCGCATGCGCCACTAGTATGAAGGGATATGAAATAACTACATTCCCCTGGGTCCTAAACCCCTCCATGTTTACCTTAACACAACCTATGTACCACAGCTGCTGGCCAGTTGCGAGCGAGTGGTGAAAAACGGCGGCGGTCCTTTTCGGCGTCAATAAATTAATGTGTTTATTTGGAAAAAAATACCGTGATCTACCGTAAAACCGCCAGAATCTTACAAAATACCGTGATATGAATTTTTGGCCATACCGCCCAGCCCTAGTTCAGGCTACAAAACGAATTTTGGTGCATTATTTTCCCGACGGTATTGCTACGAATGCTGGCTGAGTCCAGTCTGGGATGGTACATGAATTGTGGGCAATATGTGGAGTATTACTATGACCTCATTTTTCTCTCGGACCTGCCTGCCTGACGGCTGTGGCTCGTGTGCGTTGCATTCTGTATGTTGAAGAAGTCATTGGAATGGAATTTACAGCGGAGAAAGCAGCGTTTCCTCTGACCTTTCACCTCTATTATCCGTCAGAGAAGATCAGCTCTGATTTGTTCTGTGAGAAAGATACAAGAACTCATGTTGTCCAGGTCGACTCCGCAGTTCAATTCCAGATCGGGTCCAACATCCTAAAGAGGTGAAGAAGTGAAGGAAAGGATTTTAATGGCGGCCTCCGTCTGGCTCGTATCGGCTGATGATGTTGATATTATCGCCACCATCGAAGGCTCAATGTCAAATTAACTTGCCGGATGCAATGAAAGGACGGTCTCGCCTCCTTTGGGTCCTTTTTTTGCCGAGAAGCCGAAATGTCAAGTGTGCCTGTCGGCAATCTGTTCGCCGCATCTCTGAGTGCGGCGGATGAGATGAAAGAGCAGCGATGGGGTTGTGATCGACTGATTGAGTCAACAATAGCTCTGCGGGGATAGAAATCAATATGAATAATTCCTGCGTGCTCGTGTTTTGACATTTTGATTGTGACATTAAACTGGAACGTAGCTTTAAATAAAATGGATGGACAAAAGGGAGAAAGTGAATAAATGTCCAGAGGATGGAGTTGTGTAACAAAAAGCTTAAACTCTGGTGTGAACCGACTGCTTTGCTTTTGTTTCCACAGAAGAAGGAGTGGACGTGGGACGAGAGCAAGATGATGGTGATGCAGGATCCCATTTACAGGTAATGATTAGTATACATGTAACGCTTGTGGCTGTGGCTCATGGGTAGACTGGTCGTCCTGCTCCCTGGCCTTCCCACAGATCTTTGGATAAAAGCGTCATCTAAATGTAATTTCACATTTCCTCTTTCTTTCGCTTAACTTGAAATGCTAGTTTATTTTTGCTTTTAATTCTGGGTCTAACAACTTCAGTCCTTGTGGTTTCGTCGGGCCGGTTCCGAACCAATTTGAATCCCAACTTGATTAAATGCACCGTGGTGACTCAGGAAATGAGAATCCTCAGTCTCTGTCACTGCGAGCGCTGACATTTTAGAGAGAAAGGATATTGTAGATCTTATATTGTATTGTGGATATTGTTGATAACTTTGGCTGACTCCGGGACAGGGCAGCAAAAATATTTCAGAACAATAAATGAGTAATTAGGAAATGTTGCTGCATAAACATGGCATTTGGTCAAGTAGAAGACCACTGATGTCTTTTCTTTTTTACTATGGCTGAACAATTTATTCATTTATTTGTAATATTGCATTTTGAGAAAAGGCAATTTAGCAGAGGCTGCATTAAAGGCCATTTTGAAAATTTATTTCAATAATGCATGGACTAAATGTCAGCGCCATCACAATATTGACACTTTCAGTTTTAATACCGTGAACCATTTGGGGATGTTTTCACCTCAACTTGTCATTAAAAAACACCATAAAAGTGTATTATTAAAATGACTCCTATGCCGTCAATATGGTCAATATTGCTTTGTGTGAACCTGTATGAACCATGTTAACATTGTCTGGCTAAAATGGAGAACAAAGAAGGCGATATAGAATTGAATCATGAATACAGACAGAATATCAGGCTTCAAAAGTCAGAGACCTTCTGATTTTTTTCATGCAGATCAGTGTGAATGTCATCAATAGACCCGACCTCAGGGACAGAAGTGTGTGTGTGTGTGTGTGTGTGTGTGTGTGTGTGTGTGTGTGTGTGTGTGTGTGTGTGTGTGTGAGTGTGAGTGTTCCTCTGTTCCACATCACAGGATTGGGACCATAAGGTCCAGTGTATTCAGTCCAATTGCCGCAGGAGCATAATCCTTTGATTTGAACTCCTATCATAGGCTGTTGTTGTCAGCACACACACACTCCCAGGCGGGCACAGCTCAGAAGTGCATCCAGGAGCCCAGTTGGAGCTTCGGGCTTTTGGAAATGATTCTGTCAGAAAGATGGATTTTGCCGGGCAGTTTGTGTAAGCATCTTTAGCTTAAAAATTCTGAAAGATCTAGCTTGTCCCACTCATCTGAGCCTTGTGCCCGGTCACACAGGACTCAGGAGGCGTGCTTTTGTCCAATGGGTAAGACCCATCAATCAGTCACTGGCGTCTGCCGAGCTGAGCGTGACAGATCCTGATGACTTCTCATCTTTTCCGTCCAACTTAGTTAGAAATGACGGTCCAAGCACTCATCAAATATTCGGCCTCCGCCGTGTGAAATGGAACCTCTAATCCTTTTACCTGACGGGCAAGGATTTGTATTTCACGTAAAGCTGGGAACACACCGTATACGATTTCAGGACATGTTGTGTAATTCCAGCTCAAACAGCAGGGGTAAGCGTCTGCAAAGTAAAGCCAAAGCTCAGGAGTTCTCTGTGGTCCAATCCTCAAGACGTCAAAAATACATCCGTATATCCGACGGCTGGTACAAAGCTCTGGTAGCAGCAGAGACCCGTCAATCACAGTGAGCCCGCCCTAAAGCACACCCAGCTTTACGGTCGGTTTGACTCTAAATGGGACCGATTATTTACTAAATGATCATCATGCTGTGTTGAAGAAGACCAATAAACTCATGTTTACTGAAGTAATAAATCAAGTGAGAAGTAATTTCCTCATAGACTTCTATAGAGTCGTACCTCTTTCTGCAACCAGAGGAGTCGCCTCCTGCTGGCCAGTGGAGGGAATGCACATGTGTAAGACACTTTCTTATTGGTTCCCACCTCTGCTGTGAAGAGTCACACGAGAGTAGCAGTCAGTCTCTTGACCTTGTTCCATAATCAGTCAGTGTATCCTGACTGATTTAATTAAATGAACACTCGGCCTCGTTCTCACATGAATGTACGTTACGTTTCGTATGTGTGCTTCCCACAGGTCATTTCATAACCAAGGAGTTAGTACAGCGCTGTGATATCCATATTCTTTCAAAGTCATGCCACACTGGAAGTTAATTCCTAATCAATATGCAAGGAGGGAAGTTCATATCTCTCAGCTTGAGCACCATGTATCTGTATTTTATTCGAGAAGCGGCCCCCATGCAGCGTCTGGCTAGTTTAAAAAGGAGAGGGGAGATTAGCCGGTTGATGTGGGGAAGATTTAGAACAATGCGTGTCAGCCTCAAATCGCTAGAGTGTAAATTAGAAGAGGCTTCCCTCGGCCGCTGGAGAAAAAAAATCCCCGCATGAGAAACATGATCCTTTTGTGATGTGTTTTAATGTAAGATAAAGTGATACATATTCACATCTAGCTTTTTGCAGGCAGAAAAATGCACATAAAAGCATTTTAAATGCTCGTGTGTGTGTGTGTGTTTTAAAAATATATATTCACAGCGACTGGACGGCGCGTGTCTAAATCATTTGTGAGGATTTAGCTGAGATGCTTAGCATTTCTGGCGCACTCCCGTTTTATCTTCCGCTGCTTTGGAGGCGGAGCTGCTGGCTCGATGCCGCCGAGGCCGTCCAGCACCTCGCGGGCAACTCCGGCGACGGCTGGCACGGGCCGCACTCGGATCGCATTAACACATATCTTTGGCTTCTTTTATTCTCCCAGATCTTAATTGTAAACCTCTCAACTAAATATCTTAATAAATCTGAAGGGTCTGAAACTGTGTTTTCCATTCACACGTGAACAACACGTGGCAAGAGAACTTTAACTATCAGGCTTTCACGGTTGTTTACTGGATTTGTCTGAATGAAGTGCCTTTGTCATTATGCTGGTCCGTTGTCTGGTTCATCAAACCACCGCATCATCGAATCATTGCACTTATCTCTCCTAAAGAGTAGAACGGTTGTTGTGGCGGCGGCATGGATCCTGCGGTAATTCTCTGTGTTTTTTTTTCCTAGCAAAGTGTGGGAAGCAGTGATTATCTCAGAGTAGATGCAGAGCGTTTAGGGTTCCAGCCACAGCCTGTGTGCTGTGTCAATATTAAAATAGTCCTCTAAATCAGCCGTTTCTAAGCGCTCTGCCGGGTGATGCTTTTAAAATGACGTGGAGTTGTGACCCCTCTGCCCCCCGCACTCCCCCGCCAAAAGTCTCAGGTTGTGGCTCTAGCAGGGTCACGAGTTATGAGCGGTTCAACTAAAAAAGGCGATTCGCCCGCTCAGATTTTGCCACTCTAAATTCGAAAAACAACTAAATTAGATAAATGCTGATCACCGCTCTGCCTCCCTTGTTTCCAATGTAAATACAGCGGCCGGCGCTCTCGTTAAAGCGCTCAGTTTTCCCTCCTTGTTGTCGCCGCTGCTTCACAGCTGCTCTTTGCCTCGAATTGGAGCATCGTGTGTCCTTTAGACCGGCGCTGTGTGTCTAACGTAGACGGGTAAATGAGGTCATGATGCAACCTGCGAGAGTCGACGCGGTGGTGCACAACCGGGCGGCTCACTGCTCAATCAATCGCCGCTCTCCTCGGAAGCAACAGCCTTTCTTATTATCGCTATTGAGCATTTGTTTTTTGCCGTCGCGTACATCACATTTTTTTTAAACTACATTACAATGCAAATGTTTCTTTGCAACTTCTGCTAAAAAGAACCTTTTGAAAAAGTGGGAAAGAAACAGGGAGGCCGCAGTTGCAGAAATTGTAGCGTGAACCTGATAGAGCTCTTAGAGGTCATGTGACTCACACCTGTGTCTGGGACCCTAATGGCCCATGATATCTAAAACTTTAATAGGCTCCTACTTTTTTTATTTTTATTATACGACCCCAGAAGAATCATCGTACTTTTTCTGTCACTGGAAGTGACCCGGAAAATGATTTCCTTTTTCAATAGAGTTGAGGCCGGCCTCACGCTCACTGAGCGGCGTGCAGCCCAGGATGATGAAGTGCACCCCGATGCACCCTTCTCTTTGTATCCTTTCCATTAAAGGACTGATTAAAGTCTTTGAGGTGAACAGGTTCCCGCCCATTTGGATGTGAACTGAACTACGGTGGCCTGTGGGGTCAGTTTGAGTGACTGGAGAGACCAGGTACACGCGCCATGAATTGAGCCACAGTGCCATCCCATTACAACAACACTCATTTCCTCGCCGAAGGATACATGTTCCGCCTTTCTTTAAAAAGGTCCCTATGGGCCGTACCTTTTCAAACCTTCCATATTACCTGTGAAATCCTCACAGCCATGAAGCCGATAGACGCCATGGGAAATCTCTCTTCTGTCAAAACAGAAGAACAAAATGTGTTTTTCTAATGCTGGTGCAGTGATAAACGCACTGCAACTGAGAATATTCTCATTGTCTAATTTGATATAAATGAATACTTCAGCCTTCCCCTCGTGTCTGCAATGCACCGCTCACTTTGGCCGTAACCATGAACAAAATGCTGGCGGCTGCAGGAGACGTTACCGTCAACACTTTGTCATGAACGTCGCATCAGCAGCAGAGGACATTGAAGGTAAAGGTGGAAAAGTTTCAGCCAGGGAGGAGGACTTTCAGCCCCTTTTTGTTGGAGCTGTTTTCTCTTTAATATTTACAGGTGTAGATGTATGTCGTGTGTGTGTGTGTGTGTGTGTTTGTGTATTTTACATTCCAACTGCCAGAGAAGCGCCGCCTCGGGGCAAAAGCAGCAGACCATCTCAGTCAATAGTGCACCGGAGTCCCCTGGATCAAGAACACACACACACACACGCACACGCACACGCACACACACACACACACACACCCACACATCAAACTGGCAGCCTGAACACCTTCTTCTTCTTTTTTTTTTTAGCCGAGCTCATAAAGTTCTAGGCAAACAACAAGCATCCATGTCCAGAGTACTAAATGACGTCATTCTCCATAATACACTTCACAAGCTGTTCCATGTATATACACATTATGTATGTCAGATACGTGTAGAGAAAGCACAGCGAAAGTGTTGCTAAGAGAAGGGAGGTTATCAGTATTTCAGTCCAGATCCCCACACAGGTTCACTAAATGTAAAAGGTAATAGTAGGAATGCATATTTTTTTATTCCTTATGGTTATAGATGGTTCGATCAATAATGTCAGACATATTGTCAGATCTCTTCTTATGCCAGCTATCGAGAGTTACGGCTAAAGTAATTTTGTATAGACATATTTTTAGTATCCCTGTAATCTGTCAGTGTTGGCAGGCCTATCAGAGGAAAAAAGAAGATGAAAAGCATATTTCCCACTCGCATAAACTGACAATAATTCAGTCATACTTCTAGAATTCACTTTTAGTCGAAGGTATAATAAATCACAGGCTCCTCGTGGTTTATTTTCGTAGTGTACATTATCACATAAATCAGCCACCTGGTGAGTGAATCTGCGAAGGTTTTTGAAAATTCCTCCCCCTTTTGGTATTTCATAAGTCACTTTGACAGAAGATAAGCAGACGGAAGATGCAAGGTGATGGTAATAAGAGCGGCGCATTATGAAGGTTAGAGGTCCAGAATACAAGTTCCTGCAAATACAAACTGATGCAACTGACTTGGTCGGATTTTGTTGGATGTTTGTGATTTGAGTTATATAATATTATATATTCTCAAACCTAAATTCTTCAGCTAGGAGCTTCATCCACTGACATTTCTCTTTCGGTGAAACCTGTAAACCTAAATGCCATTTTCCATCAGGTCACAGCAGGTCTTCGCGTTACGGGTGCATCTTATTAAAACTCGCTCTTAATGTTTATTATAATTAGACATTTGGCAGTAAAACCGGTTTCGCATTTTTCTCATCTCAAACGGAAGAATGATTACATTTACAATAAAATGTGCTGTGGATGTGACGTTTTTCTGTCTGTTTCACGTGACTCCATAAGAGTGTTTTCTAGTGTGTGTGTGTGTCCATAGAGTATCTGTCTCGGGTTCTAAGCCGTGGTAATTGCTGTCATCCTCTGAGAAGAAGGCCGCCCTCTCCGGCTTCCGCCTAACCGTCTGCATTAGCATCGTTTGTCTCGGCCGCCCCGTTCTCACTCCTAACCTCTCCAGCGAGCCGCTCCCACCCTCCCCAATTAACGTCAATCTCGTGTTTGTGTGCCGCAGAAACACCCTGATCATGTGATATGGAAAGCACGCTTTGATATGCGGCATATCCCCCCCCTCACACACACACACACACATGCATATCCCCCACACATTTAGCTTTGAAGTTTCGGTTCGCTCTCGCCGCGCTGGTTACACACTGCACACTCGTTGTGCGCACATCCAGCCGACGCACACATGAAAGCCCGTGGAGTTTCTCACAACCTCATTCCGTCTTCTACGATCTCTGTCTCAGCGGCGTCCCGTTCCTCTGCGCTCTGAGCTCACGGACTGTCCAGTCAGATTTGATAGTGTGCTCCCTTCCCCAAAAGGGAAGAACTCATAGAAGGGGAACAACAATTTCCCTCGGACAGAAACTCTCCCGAAATATAGTCACTTTGAAAGGGTCATTTTATACTCTAATTACAAAAGAAGGGAGGATGCAGTTTATTTTTTGCGTGACAAGGTTTTGAGATCTGAAGCTTCTTCCATAGAAAGAAGAGAGTGACATAATTTCCTGGTTAGTCTTTTCGAAGGGACTATTTCTCCAGTGAGAAAACACAGAGAGGTTTAAAGCATATTTCGAGTAACTTTGGGACTTTTTTTTCAACGTGCTTTGAGCACCACGGACAAAATGACATTCACCTGCTTTGTGTTGCGGCAGAAATCTCAAACAAATGAATCTAAAAAAAATTAAAGTAAATTTAGATTTTCGACACTAATAATTCATCATCTTTTTGCAAGATCTCCCGAACCGCCCCGACTTTTGCTCACCGGTTTGACCCAGCGCTGCTACTGGCCGCTAGCTATGGCTGCTAGCTATGACACAGTCTTTAGTAAAAGCACACAACCTCATCCCAATGTGCTGTAAATAATAGTTAAATACTCAACCTTTCAAATTTATGTTAGTTCCTCAGGATCTGACATTTTATTCCAACTGAAACCCTATAATCCTGATAACAAAGATGTGTCTTCTGCATCCTCTGGCTGGATTCGTCTAAGGCTCTTAACAGTCTCTGTGATGTCCAGGGAAAATAGCTGTGCACATCCAGGTCAGGTCAGAGGGACCCCCGTGGCTCTCTGCGTTATTACAGTGCCGGGCTCCGCCCAAAAATACTGAGGGGAGAACAACATGAGCCAAACTTAATCATTTACAGTCTCACCACACAGCGGTGTCCCCTGCAGCTGCTCCGCCAGAGTCCTTCTCCCAGTGGGATTCATAAAGGGGAAGGTAAAGAGTAATAAAACATCTGCACAGCACCAGGTTATGCCTCTGCAGCCGGTTTCTGGGTCCCGTATTATTCCACCAACTCCCGCTTTGGCCGACACAGTGACACCCCTGATTAACTTCCACAATTTATGTCCGCGAGGAAGCCGATGTCATCTGCTTAAATGGCACCTGGTAATTCCCTTTGGCCTCCTTAGGATCCAAGTAACAAGACGGAACTCCTATTAGTTATTTCCTCTCGGACAGCTGTTGTTTGACATCCATACAAACCCGTTTCAGTTTCCGAGGTGTCTTTCTGAAGTCTCCAGATGGCCCGATGATAACAAGGTGTAAAGCTTGGAGCTCATCAGACATGACTTTCACAAATGTTCACTGATGAAAGCATCGCGTCTGAGGATTTTACAAAGACGGACAATCCGTTTTTAAAATGATTTAACAAAAGAAAAAACTCCCCCTCTTTCTCTGGTAATATACTTTTTTAAAGCTTTCCTCACAAGGAAGCAGCCCAGTATAGTTTGGAGTCATTCAGTGTATTGATCACCTCAGTCCTCAGGATTAAGGACTCCGAGGGTAGAGCACTGTGTTATTACTGTTGCTAACACTTAAAGAGATTGCATTTTCTGAGAACGTACAGCTCGTGCTTCAGTTTGTGTGTCTGCATTCATTTATTCCTTCCACTCTGATCAGCCCTCTATGGCTGCCGCTGTAAAAGTTAAAAGGCGGTTCAGTTTTTGTTTCCTTTCTCTCTGCCTACTCGATAGGATTTGTATATACACACACACACACACACACACACACACACACACACACACACCACCTTATATATACAAACAGCTGTATTCAATTCATACTCACTGAAAACTACCATGAGCTTTAAAAAGGAGTTTGTAAGGGAGAACTTTTTTCTTCTTCTCACAGCTTTGAAGCTCCCAGACACCAGAAGGCCTTCCTTTGCCGGCTGTAGGATTTATTTATTATTTATTTGTGCTTCGTTATTGATTTATTTTATCTTCCCTAATTCGTGTGTGTGTGTGTGTGTGTGTTTTCACACTTTGGGTACTATAATCTCAGATCAGGCGCGTGTGCTGCCTCAGCTTCTAAAGACCTGACTGTGGTTGGAGAGGAGTTACCCGCCCACTCCGCTGAGTCATTAGTTTTCATAAACAGTCATGACAACCTTAAGAGCGACACACTCAGTGATGTTTATTCACGGAGCGACACTGTGGAATAGATGTTTGATTTAATTTGAGATCTGACTTGACACGGTAAAACATGCTTTTCCTTGAGGTTCATCTCACTATAAAGCAATGGGGGGGCAGAATGTGGCCAGATGTTGGTGCTGTTACTAACTTCAGGTTTTGGACTGTTTTGATTTTACTTTGCTACAGCTGGCCCTCAAAGTGTGCTTAATTGCTTGCGGGCAGGGCCTATAAAACGACAAAATAATAATAATTTGAACGCTTCCTGCTTTTGCAACCACTTTTGGAGTATGACTTTTGGGTACTCTGCCCCCTCATCATGGAATATGTTGCAGAATGTCTTAAAGCTCAGGGAACTAATATCACTGACTGCTTTTAAATCTCGAATGAAAGAAATAGAGGCAGGTTCCCAAAAATGTAAATGTTTCTTAAATTAACTCTACGTCACTGTTTCTTAGCTCTTAGCTTTTAGTTTCTTTTAACTTGTCTTGTTCTGTGTTTTCTGTCTATAACTATGTGTTTTTTATGCTGCTGCCTGTTTTGGCCAAGTCTCCCTCGAAAAAGAGATTTTTAATCTCAATGGGACTTCCTGGTTAAATAAAGGTTAAATAAAAAAAATGACGTCTGAGTGAGCGTGACACATTTTGGTGCCATTTGGCCTATAGGTGGCGCTGTAGCAGCATCATCTAACTACAAATCAGGAAATCTCTGTCTGGGTGTCGGGACCAAAGGACGTGCATTGTCAAAGTTGGGGCAATTTGTACACTTTGAAGGAATACGCAGTGGGCGGGGCTTCAGGGCTCTGCAGACTGCGTCGATGCTGGACCACTGAGTTGAAAGTATTTGTCAAAAGTGTAGAAAGGTCCCAGAAGCACTCAACTTTGGGGTTTATTACAGCCACAAACTGTATATTTGGACTTTTTTGAGTATTTAAAGTAATAGTGCCTTTACCTGTTTGCTCGGGAATGTATCTCATATTTACCTCCATCAGCTCCATGCTGGCCGTGGGCGAAAACAAGTCGGAAGGTTCGGGGTTGTTTTGTGCCTGAGGGAAGGCGAGTGTGTTGAGAATGTGGAACATAATCAGAAGGCAGAAGTTCCACTAAACTCTCGCTGTACAGATGTAAAAGTTTATTATAACTACTCCCGGTGGTAAATCGTCAACACTTAAATATGTTGTTGTCATAACCGATTAGTATTTCTTCTGGAGCTCCTGACCCACCTCTTATGTGTGTTGGCTTAAAAGTAGAGATTCAAAGTTCATCTTCTGTGTTGGGGAAAAACTAATGTCACTGAGGTCTATTCATAGCTGCTCTGGAGCTCTGTGGCAATGTTCCTTTAAATCTCAAATGACTGTCCGTTATACAACCCAACAATGTGTTTTTTTAATTATATCTGAGCAAAGATAAGGGCTTCTTAATTCATCATAGTGGCCACTGGCAGTACGGAAAGAGGGAGGGCGTTTGGGTAGGAGAGCGAAAGGATGCGGAGGAGTGTTGAGTTTGTTAAGGAGGTGCGGTGAAGACGGGAGGGTAAGAGGCCAAAGTTAATGAGAAAAGGTCACTGAGCAGCAGTTTGACGTCATTACGAAGGAGAGTTTTCAGATGCGTGCCACGAAAAAGCTGACGGGGACTTTCTAGAGAGATTCCTGCCGTCTGTCTGACTCTTGACTTTTCTGATGGCATTGATACCCGACGCGTCTCCTCTTCCATTCGGTTGTTCAAGTCACGGCCTTGACCGACTCAGCCAAGTTGTCATTGTAAAAGATGAAAGATCTTTGTATGTTTCTGTCGGCTGTGATTAGAAACATGAGATCGAAGTCCTTTTGAAATGTCCGTGGTGGGGAGGAAAGATCATCACCACCAATTCAAACAATGTTTTATTAGTTTTGGTTTTCTTTCTCCGTCTAAAACCGTCTCCTCTTTCTGTCGTTTCTCCGGAGAGACTCAGAAAAGAGACCAGCCGGCTGCTTCCTCCTCCGCCTCGTGTGTTGATAAAAACTGACATCACACATTCGATCCATTCAGTCACCTTGCAAGATGCCGTTGGCGCATAATGTGTTTGCATTTTTCAATGCAGATCGTGTGTGTGTGTGTGTGTGTGTGTGTTTCGTAGAGTTAGTGTGGGCTCAGGAGCTCTTCTCTCTGGATGTTTATCATCCATTGAATAGAAGTGAATTTGTATTTTTGTTTTTTTCTCGCAACAAGGACGTCAAATGGCCTCTACAGGGAGGACGAGTGTATAATTTGAACGAAACGAAAGAAGGACCACAAGTATTGAGTGAGAAACGGTCAAGATAACGGTGACGCTGAACGCACGAGCTGCAGGATGACGGCCCCTTAAACTAAATGTATCGTGAATTATAAACCATCTGAGAGCAGAGTGCCACCCACAGATATCTCACAGCTTGCCTGAGATACTTAATTCAGGGCAAATGCAATCTTCAATGGCCGCTGCCGTGGCCTCCAAGCTCTAAACAGCATCATAGGCGCCTTTTTGTTATTCATTTCTTTTAAAGCATCTGGGTGGATTACGGTTTGCGGGGGAGGGGAGGTCTCAGCTTTAAAACCCACACATGCTCATCCACACCAAGCTGTACGCATGACCAAGAACAAACCTTTCCCAGAGGGCCACACCCCCGAGGCAGAATACCACATGAATATTAAACCTGTCTTATTTTGAGGTCTGTGTTCATTTGGGAGAAAGTCTTAGCCTTCATTCTGTTCGTCTCAGCTGAGCTCTGATATTGATTCAGTGACCTCTGTTCTCTACACGCACTAACGAGAGGGTTTGCATCCTCTTTATTTGATTGTTTTTTTGTAAATAATGCATCAAAGAAAAGAAATGAGACTGAGCCTCTGACTTCCCACCTTGACTTGACTAACAAGTGCAGGAGGAAACTCATCTGCTCGATGATGAAGTCGCTTTTGTATAATTCCAGGGTTTTCTTTATGAGCTTGAGCTGACACAACAACTTCTCTGATGATGAAACTCTAGCTTTTCACCCTGCGTTTTAGAGCCACTTTTAATCAACATAATGCCTGATCAGTATGCTGTGTTATTGAGTCTGATTTATCTCAGAGTTGCCAAATTTGTTCTGGAAAAGATTTAAGGTCGGTGCTATCGCAGAAACGTGTCTGCGTGTGATAAAGGAACATATAAATATGCGGGGAAACGAGCGGGGCTTGTTATCGTAAAGCTGGAAAGTGTTTCTCCTCATGGTGAGTGGTTCCACTCTGACTCGGTCACATAGCTTTATAAAACCTCTTTAAATGTCCGTTTGTTTAAAGCGATTCTCCACTTTGGGTCGAAAGCTGAAGTCCCTCGCGGTTATGAGCCAAGACACATTTAACCGAGGAGCAACAGCAAATGGAAATGTTGTAGCGCAACTGTCAAAAGCAAAGTCTCAGTAGTCACAATGCAGACGGGCAGCTGGATTCTTGCTGTCTGAATGCAAAAAGCATTCAAACTGTGAAAAAGCGGTGAGTCTAAAAGCCTGTCGGGAGAGAGAGTCAGCGACAGGCGGTCGAGTTAATCCTCAAAAGTAGAAACGGAAAAGACGATTATTGTCCTTAAGATGCCAAAAATAAACATAAAATACAAATCTTGTCGCTAATGGTTCCTGAGATGTGTCGGCTTTAGGTCAAGGGTCAACGTTTGCGCTCCACGGTTGAGTTTATTTTTGTCATATGAGCTGGGGTCGGATCAGAAGAGTGGTTTAAAACGATCTGCAACCATCGTCTTTCACCCCCGCACATTACTTTTTTTTAAAAGTCCTTGCAGACCGAGACAACTAATTAGAAACCTAGACCACGGCCGATAGGTGGAGCATTGGTTACGTCATATGGTGACCGCCAAAATCCGGCAAACAATGCTCACGTGTCCCTGTGCTGGAACAGGAAAGGACATCATTACAGTGGAGTTTGCCTTGCCATTGAAACCCATGCGGAAAAGAGAAAGAGGTGTGTGTGTGTGTGTGTGTGTGTGTGTGTGTGTGTGTGTGTGTGTGTGTGTGTGTGTGTGTGTGTGTGTGTGTGTGTGTGTGTGTGTGTGTGTGTGTGTGTGTGTGTGTGGAGGGGGGCTATACGCTATATTTGTTTGAGAGGGTAAATGGAGAGCAAAGTAAAGGACTGCATGATTACGTGCACTCTGGTTCAAGCCGAACATAGAGCACAATTGCGGCCTCTCATGGAACATTATTCAGGTTTTAACAAGCTTCTCACAAATACCAATACCATGCACAGCTCACACAGTCAGCGACAATAAGCTAAGTTATAAAGTTGTATTCAGTCAAGATTTGCTCCCCAGTGTGAAAAAAAACAAACATTTTGCACCCCTATTAAAAAGTTTGCACTGCCTCCAAAAAAAGTAGAATTTGAACTTACCTTGCAGAGAAGGCACCTCCTGGCTCTGTATTCCACATCGATACACCAGTATCCCTAACGCCTACACCAGTATCCCTAACGCCTACACCAGTATCCCTAACGCCTACACCAGTATCCCTAACGCCTACACCAGTATCCCTAACGCCTACACCAGTATCCCTAACGCCTACACCAGTATCCCTAACGCCTACACCAGTAGACCTAACGCCTGCACCAGTATCCCTAACGCCTACACCAGTATCCCTAACGCCTACACCAGTATCCCTAACGCCTACACCAGTATCCCTAACGCCTACACCAGTATCCCTAACGCCTACACCAGTATCCCTAACGCCTACACCAGTAGACCTAACGCCTACACCAGTAGACCTAACGCCTACACCAGTAGACCTAACGCCTGCACCAGTAGACCTAACGCCTACACCAGTATCCCTAACGCCTGCACCAGTAGACCTAACGCCTACACCAGTAGACCTAACGCCTACACCAGTAGACCTAACGCCTGCACCAGTATCCCTAACGCCTGCACCAGTAGACCTAACGCCTACACCAGTAGACCTAACGCCTACACCAGTAGACCTAACGCCTGCACCAGTATCCCTAACGCCTACACCAGTAGACCTAACGCCTACACCAGTAGACCTAACGCCTACACCAGTAGACCTAACGCCTACACCAGTAGACCTAACGCCTACACCAGTAGACCTAACGCCTGCACCAGTAGACCTAACGCCTACACCAGTATCCCTAACGCCTGCACCAGTAGACCTAACGCCTACACCAGTAGACCTAACGCCTACACCAGTATCCCTAACGCCTGCACCAGTAGACCTAACGCTGGATTCAACTCTTTTATAGGCTTCAACCTCTACACCAGGGGTATTCAACTAAAACTCAGCAAGGTCCAGTTAAAGAGAAGTTTCTGACACACAATAATTATTATTCGGGTGTCAAGTGATGTCAATCAAAAGAGCCAAGATATGATATCATCTAAAAAGAGAAATGTGTGTGTATGGACTTTGTCAGGTTATAAAACCACTTGTTTCAGCTCATTTGTTGACATCGTTGTTGGTCAGTTAATCCATGTGTTAGGATTCTGATCTCATTGGGCTCTAATTTTAATTTTTCTGTGCCTTTTTCAATTTCGGATGTGAGTCGGTAAGTTTAGTCAAGCGATCTCTGCTTTGTCTCATAGTGACGCTTCACTTCGCTGCTTTTAATATCGCTGAACGTTAGACATACTGCCTTTTGAACTGGTTGTGGGAATAATAAACATACAAGAGTCCATTCTTGGTTCAAGGTTCTGGTTAAGCTGACCACATTTCTCTTTTTGGAGCGCCAAGTGAAATAACTTCTCTGACTCACGTACTTTTTCCAACGAGAGCCGTGAACGAGAGCCGTAAAGTCTAGAAAAGCTGCGCCGGTTAAATAGAAGCGATCCATGAAAATGTAATAATTCTCAATTATCTAACTTTTTTTGGTCCAGGGTCCAGAGACCGCGGTCCGCCTGTTAGTGACCCCTGCGCTCCACGGTGCTGTTGGTTGACCCTAAACCTGTCACTCGAACCCAGGCATTCTTAAAGAAATAAAAAACGGCACTAATTAGTATCATTAAGTTAAGGCTAATTGAATATTAGGGGTTTAACACACCATCCATATAATTGGCACATCAAAATCAACCTTTTCTTGTAGCTTATACTGTTAAATCCAATGGAGGAGACCATAATTAAGTCTTTAACCCAACTGCCCGGACCACATTTAGAAGGATTTATGAATAATTCACATGCAGGCGGAAACAGGCGGACTACAGTATGGTGCGCTTTAGGACTCGTCAAGACGTTTAAGATATTAATCCACGGGTCAGTGTTTCCAGGATATGGAATACACACTTTATGTATTCCATGCATGTTTTATGTTTCCCAAAGCTGATGCTGGAGCTTTGCTATCAAATAACCAGGATGGTAAATGCCGGGACATATTAATAACATTAATATTTATGCAGATGCATTTGGCTTTTAATCCCCAACACGATGCTGTTGGTTTAAAAAAAAGACATACAGCACAGCCTGATCTGGCACAGGTGCGTTATTGTATTGATTCCCTGTAAGTGTGTGATGGTCCATGCTGCGTGTGGTGCATTGCCTCTTAGCCTTTTGATTTATAGCAGTTTCACAGGCAGCGATTGATCAAAGGAGGAAAAATGATGGGGCCGCCTTAAACAAGCCCACTTCATTACTGAAGCATCACATCACTGCCCCCCCTGCATGGTAGACTAACAAGAAGGGCTTCTTAGCTGCGTGTGTGTGTGTGTGTGTGTGTGTGTGTGTGTCATTGAGAGTCTCGCCTGTTAAAAGTTCACAAATTTCAGGACGAGGAGCTGTGTTTCTTTGCTCCGTTGTCTCACACTTTCTTCTCTCCCGCTCCTCATCTGGATATTCACAAGGGGAATCAATCTCTCTCTCTCTCTCTCTCTCTCTCTCTCTCTCTCATTTACCTGGAGTGTCCGTCTCTCTTTCCTCACTCACATCCACCTCTGGGCTTTCAAACAGTCTTTTTTTTCCTTCCTGTTTCTGTCACCTCCTCAAGCACTAAACCCTTTCTTTTCTCTCTCCATGTGGCAGAATGGCGTTTTCTTTGTAAGGCTTTCAGGCAGATTTATTTTGCATTTAAGGGATCGGATTGAAAGAATATTTAAATAAAAAGACAAAACAAGAAAGAACATTTCAACACTCTGACAGTTAAATGTGAATACGTTGAGTTGAAGAGGAGGTGATCCAGGTGATGGACCCTGACCATGAAATCAATCTCGTGAGATGAAATGATCAAAGCAAATCGAGTCACCTCCATAGATTCAAAACTAAAAACATCTTTCTGCTGTCAGCCCGAACATTCTGGTCGATTGAGTGAACCGCCGGTGGAGAGACTTGGTCTGTGCTCCTTTTCCCTCCTTCGTTAAATGTTCCTGCGGAAAGACGAGTCGACAGAGGCCCACTTTGATCCCGAGGCCCTGACGCAAAATCATTCGCAGTTGGAAGTGTGGATTTTAATTTACTTCTTATCTTCATTTTTTCGATTTGTCCTCCAAATGTCTCCGGTTATCTCGATTATCTGAAATAAAAAAATTGATTAATATTGGTCACCGGGGCTCTCGGAGTGCGTTGATGTATTTTTTTTTTATTCGGCAGAAAAGTTCTGTCTCATGTCTGACTCCTTTCCACTATCAATGATCCGTCTTATCGCTCGTCTCCAATATCTGTGTTGGGATCTGATTACCTGCCGCGTCGCTGCCTCTGACTGCTTAATTTCTAACAGAGACCCACCGCTAAGTTTGCATGGCTACCGGTTTAATTCACCCCTTGACAGAGAGAAGGAAGGAGACGGTCGTTCGTGGGGAACTGTACCTCTTTAAACCCTTGAAACTGAAGATAAGAAGCGTTTCCATTGGCAGTATTTCTGGACTGGTTTATTTGGCCTTTAGACGTCTCTCTGCCTCTAAGTCTGAGATGTGATCCATCCGACGTGTCTTCACCTGGATGTTTGGCAGATGTTCCCCCAAAGAGCTGCTTGATAGAGATGTATCTGAGCCGTCATCTCCGCGCCGCTTGGGGATTTGTCAGCTAAGCCAGTCGGCTAAGCTCACTTTCACTCACTCTTGGCTGAGCTTCACTTGTCTGCCAGCATGTAATGTTTTTAGTTTTTTTTTATCATTGCCGACATGTTTTGAATACGATTCAGTTCTCTGCAGGCAACAGTTGGCAGAACACAAGACCTTTTTCTCCCCTGCTTTGGATTTCCAAGAACAAAATCTGTCGGGACACTGATTTTGATCGCAGTGGCAGGGCGTTTTGAGGGGGCGGTTGAAAGGGGAGACAACTCAAAAGGTTTCCGCACAGTGCAGCTGGAAGGGTGCGGCCACTATTCCTCCAGTAGATGACACGGCTTGATGATAAAGACCCCGGGTAGCACTCTGTGCCTCTTACTCGACTGCAGCCGCCCCACCTCGCCTCTCTGTCATTCCCCTTGTTTCCAGAAAGTGTACTCTGTAAACTGTTGTGAATATTTCAAGTGATTGTGAGTAAGATGAGCCACAGCTAATGCAATCACTGAAGCATCTCTAGGAAATTAAACCAGATATATGTGTGTGTTTGTGTGAGTCACTGCAGATATGGTACTTTGTCAGTCTGCTAAGCAGAGTTGACTAAGACACCATCTATACATCTCGTCCTCAGCCAGTCTGGCTCCCACAGAAAAGGCCAAAGCAAGTACTCCAGAAATGTCACTGAGCGACCCCTGACTTCTTGTTCATACAAAACAAACATGCGCAGAAAAAACTATCCTGAGATACATTTTGGCGGATGACATTACCCCAAATACACCTCCAGGCCCCTTGATATGGTACTAGTTGCCCAATTAGGACGCTGTTCTGCTCGAGGCTTCTGTCTTTCAGTTGATATTCTAGTTGATATTTCATGTTTAGCTGGAACACCATCGACTCATTAACCTGCAGAAAACTGTTTTCAAACAGGCAGCAGCCTTTTTTGTGCCTGTTGTGTTCAGTCATTTTGTCTCACTGCAAAGTCCCACCGTGATTTAGTCTGGATTCATGAATATAACTTGATTATACAGGGCGAAGTATTGTGGTCATCAGCTCGTCCTGAATGTCAAATCTTGAGCAAAGCCGAGCAGTATGCAAGTAAGATGGATGGATATTTGGGATGATGGCAAGGGAAGAAGTGGGGTTGATGTACTGCAGGGTGGATGGATTGCAGGTGTGTGGCTTGGAGCAGGTGTGCAGGCTGAACAGCAATCAGGGAGCTGGGATAGGGAGAGTTCACACACACACACACACACACATACAGAGAGATAACTTTCTCGTTTGGGCAAAGTAGATTTCTGACTCACTATACACAAATAAAGTGTTGCCAACATCATGCTAACGCCACCCAAACTAAACTCCTGTTTCTGGGATAATCGAAATGCTCGCATGCACCTGGACTCATAAAGTCGCTCAGTACTGCACATGTGCACCCTTCAACAGAGCTGAGAAGGAAGTTTAGTTTAGTCATAAGCACAACAAATGGTGACCAATAGAATATATATCAAGGCTCATTGCTTTGCTGCTTCCATCATCAGCACCCACTGTGGTTGATTATGTTTTTACCAATAGCTAGAGTAACTAGTCCACAGTGGCCTTTTAATTGCCCACAGCTAGTGGACACGCCTCATAGTTGAACTAGAGACTTGGCCTTGATATGAAAGGTTGTTTAAATGTTGAAGAAAATAAACTCTGACTGGAAGCACAACAGGCAGCGTGAACCCTGTGATGTGGAAGCAAAGCGCTTCAGAAAACAACTTTTCAACTCCTCCTGGAGAGCAACATATTGCCGGTGAACATGTCCCAGAACCAGACTGAGGTTTATTACCAAATATATAACAAAAAATATATATATACAAACAACCAGATACAAGTGTATTGAGATTTGATAGAAATCCTATCCTCTGTAGATTATTGATGAAAGTTCTAGTACAAGTACAAGTTCCTGTGTATTCATTAATGTGTGCTTTTCTTTGAATGAAACAATCCCCACCCTGACTTGTTGAAGCGTCCGTCTCGTTTCCAGCCTCTTTGTCGCTCCACCACATTGTCGTCTGCGGCGCTTCATCTCCCCATAAGTGTTCTTTTCTCATCATAAATCAGATCCGTTGTGGAGCTCACGATGTTCTCTCCCCTGCAGGTTAACCTGCCTCATCTGTTTTGCCCGTCCTTCTGCTCGCCCTATATTCCTGTGTGTCTCCCACCACCAGGAGAACCACATTACAGTCTCAAACTCAGTTATGCTCTCATACAGGATATTTTGGTTGTGCTCATATCACCTCCTCTGTCTCACTGTTGTCACTTGAGTTCTTCTTTTTTTACTTTGAATTTGAAGTTTACTTTCAATGTGTGCCATTGAACTTCCTGCTTCAAAGTCCCATAGAAATAATAGAGGAAGTCCGGAAGCCAGTTCGTTTTATTTAAATATGACTTCCCCCGTAGTCTAATCACAACTTTTCTTTCCCCTCCTTTTTGAGCAGGAGTTTGGTCGCATGCCTTCGGATTAAAACAAACTTAAAATAGTGTTTATTTTTGTCACATTGAAACCCCAGAGAAACGGGCTGAGTGCCTGTTTTGCGTCTTAAGACACATTTAGAAACGCTGCCAGGCTCTGATTTTTGTTTTGCATCATATTTACTTTTTATTTATTTATTTCTGACCTATTTCGTTCTATCTTTCAGAATATTCTACGTGTCTCACGACTCGCAGGATCTGAAGATATTCAGCTACATCGCCAGAGACGGACAGAGCAACCTCTTCCGCTGCAACGTCTTCAAGTCCAAGAAGAAGGTAAGAAAGACGGCGTCGCCCGTCACAAAGCTCTCACCTCTGAAGCCATGAAGGACCTCTGAATGGAGACTAGCGGCTCACGCCGAGTCATCGAGTCACAGACGGGATGTGGCCTGACCCTGTGGTGGTGCAGTGGTCCTTGAGCAAGGCACTCGATGTCTCCGTGGCCAACAGATCTCACTGCGATTGTAAACCGATTGGCTTCCACGTGTGAAAAGAAGAGCATCTTTCTTCATCCATCCTGGTTAAAAGCTAAAAAAATTAAATTAAATTTAAAAAAGCTCTGTTATAGCTTTCTTTCAGTGTGAAATGGTAAACCACGTTAGATTTGCCAAATTGAAGATGAGGAAAGCTAGAGGTCTGAATTCATATTATGTTACTGAAGGAATTTGTGTTTTCGCATGAGTTGCAATAACCAACTCTCTTTCTCTCCATAAGGGGAAGATGGTTTTCCAATGTTTTCTCTGGCTCTTGGTCGTGTATTTTTTTTTGTGTATTGTGTATTGTTTCGAGCGAGTCTTCCTCCTCTCCTAAATCATGCCGCTGTCTGAGTCACACCCTGACAGCCGCCAATAGAGAGAGAGACACTGCTGCTGAGCAGCAATAATTCCTCCTGGCATCACGGACTTGTCATTGTTGAGGTTTCAGGGACAGGTCGGAAACCCACTTGGGCCGGACGCGTTGCTGCAGAGCGGCGAGAAGGAGAAACAGTTTGTTCAGCTGAGGCTGTGATTCATAGGACTTGATGGTTCTGTCCAGGGGTTAGCTGGGTGAAGCACACACTGCCTCATTATCGCCTACAGACAGGCCAACGATGACATATTGCACACACACACACACACACACACACACACACACACACACACACACACACACACACACACACACACACAACCCTGTACGTCTATGCTTGTTGAGGATACTCCTCGGCATCCCAGGGTCTTTAACTAAAATCCCTCTCACAAGGATAGATGTACGCACACACACACACACACACACACACACACACACACACACACACTGACTAGTTTCATGGCCATGCAGTAGTTTCCCCAGATCATTTTTGCATGCGTCACATTTATTTTTGGTGTGTCTGTGTGCGAGTGCGTTTGTGAGAAATGCTTTTGTTTACTATCGGGAAGATAGTTTATTTTTATGGAAAACACCATAATGTTTTACAGTTGCATATCATTTAATACTGGCTACATCTGGTTATAGTTGTTAAAAAATGCAGTTTATGTTGTCGAACCCGTCTTGAAAATACCTGCTATGGTTACTGACGGTGATTTTGGGAAGACAACATGTTTTTAAGAGATTGATTCCTGTTGGAGACATGTTCTCCGTGTGGTGAAGCGTTACTTTGAGTTAACGTTAAGTACAGAGTTGATAAAGTACACACAAGTATATTTGGCATTATTATGTTCAGGTATTATTCCTCAAACCACAGAGGAAACAAACAAGTAGGAGCATAAAAACAAATCCTCTGTTATATAAATGGGTTTCTTTTCCCCTTCAGTAATGGCTATCCTGCTAACAGAGATACTGGACAGAATACTGTTGGAGCCATCCTCCACCCCAAACAGCCATTGATTTTGAATTTGTTTTCCTGTCCTGCAATTGGACTCTTAATGTTTTGGGAAGTCATTTTTCTTTGGGACCTCTGCAGTCTACTCAGTGATTAGTTAGATTTAGAAGGTTTACACTGGGATGTGTCAGCCTGAGGTTTAAACTGGGATGTACGTTCAGCTGATATTCAATATTCATATTAAATAACCTTTTATTTCTATTGTGGAGTTTGAAAAAGAGCTTTGCTAAAGCGACACACCTGTTAATTCCAGTTCATAGACAGGTTCTTTTACCGATGACTTTCGGTGGTCAGTCCGGTTGAACCATTGTACAGCGTTTTGTCTTCCGTGGACAAAATATGACCTATTTTTTGCCATCCTTTATATCAAATAACATATTTGTAAAGAGGACTTTCTACAACCTAAAAGCATAACAGGCCATTAAGAAAATATCGAGTAGTCCAGTCGGCTCATCCGACCACAGACAATCAAGCTTTATGGCGGAGATATCAACTTTCCAACTGTAATGTGCATAGAAAGACCTCACGAGTGGAGAATGACATAGAAGATTAAACAAGACAAAAAGAATAATACTCTCAAAAGGCATACGTATCAGAAGTGCAATACAAATGTCATATAAAGCAGCGTGTGTGGTTTTCTGTGCGCGGAAGGTTTGCGAGTGTGAGATGAAGTAGGAGATTAGGCCGACTTTATTTCCTTCTTATCTACCAGAAGGGAAAGAATGGCTGCGCTTTAGATTACAGCGGCATAAAAAGACTTTAGTGGCCAATCAGTTCACACACTGAGACAGGCTGTGTGTCTCTCTCTCCCGGTCTGACTCATGCGCTCTCACTCTCCCCTTCTTCCTCCTATTGACAGTTTAAAGGAGGCTAATGAATGACCTGGCCTCTATTATGTAGAATTGAAGTGAGAGTGATGGAGCAGAGGCCACGGAGTGAATAATGAATGCTGCGAGAGGTCAGTTTGTGTGTGTTTGTGTGTGTGTGTGTGTGTGTGTGTGTGTGTGTGTGTGTGTGTGTGTGTGTGTGTGTGTGTGTGTGTGTGTGTGTGTGTGTGTGTGTACTATTGTATTCTGCTGTGTTTTGTGTGATTTTGGAAAAGGCAGCTTTAGGTGAGAAATAATCGTCGGAGCAAAAGGGTCACGGAAGGTTTAGAGTTTCGATGACGTCAACAATTTGGGGTTCTCGACAACCATCCGATGGGTTGCTATAGAGTTTGCGACAGACTTTTCATAGAGTTATGATAACCGTGGTGACTTTTCATCACGGTCATATTTCAATTTGTTGATGTATGACCAAAAGGTCTGCAAAGCCTATACCAGTCTACTCTGCTCAGCTGTGCTCAGGTTAGATGGTGGTCACGGTTACACCTGTTAAACATCAGCATGTTAGCATCGTCATTGTGAGCATGCTAACATTTAGCTCAAAGCCTCACAGAGCAGCTGTAGACAAACACACACACACACACACTTTCCACCCTCTTTGGTGCAATTACTCTTGATTGTGAAATCATTATGTTGACTGAGAGCCAACTATCATGAACACAGCAGATTAAACCGTATCACCACAGCATCCATTTAGGATTTGTTCTAAAGCTTTGTCATGTCAGCGTTCCTTAGTAGAACGTTTTCGAACTGGCTTTAGTTTTATTTCATCTTGAAACCCACTTGCCATTTGTTATATATCATGGACCCCTTAAGATTATTGTTATTAACGTGACCCCATGACCTATTCTTCAGCGCTAAGTTTCCATTGGTGGGTGGGTGTTACCGTGCAGTGTACTGAGCACATTAATGTCCCCAAAAGATGAAGCCTCACCATGCAGTTGTGTGCAGTAAGTGTGAAGTCTTCACTGATAGATATAATGTCTTCCTCTCCATTACAACCTCTGCCCAATCGTCAATCACATTAACGAGCCAAGCATGAAGAGAGACACGTGTCCCTTCTTTTAAACCTGATAATGGACTACAGCACATCACTGCTGCTGTGATTTTTATTTTATTGTTATTGTTATAATTATACTGATAGGCCATAACAATCCTTTTTCCAGTAAGCAACGCAATGCAAATGCACTCAACGCCCACATGATTCAAATCATAAAAGCAACAAACAGTGGAGGAAGAAAGATTTAGGTCCTTGTTTATTTATGCATCTGATGTTTATGATGGCTAACGACTCATCTGTTGTCCACAGCTGCTTGATGAGATGGATGGAGAGTTGTGATTGTGTCAAGTGTTAATTGAGTTCCCTCTCCAGCCATATGCTGTCCTTCAGTGTTGGCGAATGGTTTCTACTTGTTAAGCCTCGGACACGGACCACAAGTTGAGTCTTCTGCCTTCGAGGGTGATTGGAAAAGCCTAAATAATGATGAAGTGCCTTATGAATGATGGTGATTGCATTATAAACTAGAGCACTCAGTGGAGAGCAGAAATCTCCCAGGTGTGTCTGCAACGACCACTCTATCGTGGGATTGAATGAGTACGGCCCACAATTGGCGAGCTTCTTGACCAATTCAATATCTAGTGTATATATATATATATATATATATATATATACATACACACTAATATATATATTTTCTTCATGTGGGTTAAGATTTATTACAAGATTATGTGAGCTTTGATTTTTTCAGAGATGTAAATTATTTGAAGTGTAATATTCCCATCATAACTGGTGAAAAGAATTTTGAGATAATAACAATTGTTTTCCAAATATTCTTTATTGCTGAGTTCCAGGTTGCTCAGAAATGCAGTTCACTCACTACTCAGAACAACAGCATGGCTGTTACTAGGCTACTAACTCACATTGCATTACATAGACACATAACAAGTAAATGATGGGGCAGGCTACTAAACTAACTAAAATTACATGTAGGTCTATTCCTCAATTTTCGTTTTCATCCGGAGCCAATAAATTTGTTTTATTTCTCAAGATGTGCTCCCTTACATTGACAATAGAGTGAAAAACGGTGGAATCATGTTTTGAGTGGACTCTCCTTTTAATTGAGGAATGTCGTTATATACAAACTCCACAACAAAACCCCGCCAGAAATACAGTGATATGAATTTTCGCCCATATATTGCCCATAATTTGCAGAGACGTATGCAAGCAATCGGCACACGCAAGACTGCATTTTAAGACACAGTTTTATTGTCCTCCAAAAATATGTGTTTTAAGTACAGGAAGCGTGGTGGATTTATATCTTAAATGGCCAGTGTTTAAATATAGTTGGCCTGGATGAAGCTCCAGAATCAATTGTTTCATCATTGACATTGAGTACTGCTGATATAAGATGACATATGGCTGTTTGCAGACATATCAACGATAAGGACGTGCGTCACTCTCAACACAGCCCGGTTAAGATGATGGGATTTAATAGCCTTTCAGCACTTTTTTTTTATTGAATATCCATATCTCGGTGAAAGGATCCCTCTGTCTAGAACTTGGAGTCTCTCACTCTCTCAATGTGTTTCTTTACTTCCCTGTCAAGGCTGCAGTGCTTTTACAGCAGAGGCAGAGTATACACCACAGTGGAATGAGTCATCGCGTCCACGGTGTGGGTGCACGGTGTGTCTGCGTCAGATCGCTGCTTTCCAGGTGCTCCATATCAGCGGTATGATGAGTTGGTCATGAGATCAAGTCTGTGCTGGGATGTATACACAGACTGAAGTCTCTGCTGTGTCCTGTTTTATTGGTCAGTGTGTATTTTTTTTTTATGGAACAAGATCCAGTTTAGTTTCCACAGCGAGCAACACTCCCTGTCTGTCTTCACACTGCCGTGTCTCTATTTACAACAGCTTGTTTTTGAAGGCACATGCCTGGTTCAGATGACGCACAAGTTTCAGTTTGTTTAGTCTAGTGCCATCTCGTCTGAGGTCCAATCTGGCGTGCTGGGCTACTGCAGGACATGGCGTTGCGGGCCGCGTCCTCATCCGGCCTCGGAGCTGGGACACAATGTAACCTGCTGTCTGCTCAGCACTTGAGCCCTCTCGATGGTAACAATAATGTCCACAATCATTTTCTCAGACCGTTTTTTGTCTGAGCAGGGAACGGTTTGGACGGATCACAGAGTCAACGGGTAAACGGTAGCACATCCGTACTCACATTCACACCTAAGGGTCACCGAGTCCGGCTGAAATTCATGGATTTGGATGGAGTTTCTTCCAACTGAGGCATCTGGAAGAAAACATGCAATCTTGAAAAAGAAAGAAAAAGAAGAGGCTCAGCCTGGCGATGGATGCATTGAGTTATTCACATGTGTATGAATACGGTCCTAACATATGTTCAGTAGACCTTGTGCTATAATTAGGCCAAACTGGCTTTTAATACTTGACCGTTTTTCAAACACATTTCCATCTGGAGTAAAACAAAAGATTTGAAACCCATCTAGTGTGCAAATCCGTGTTTGTATGATGCACCCTTGCTTTAGAAAGCGAGCTAATGGTCCTGAAGAGTCACCGAGGCATCATGACTTAATTTCCTCACACTCCACTTACTTGTCGCTCTCGCACTCGCTTGCGCTCGCTCTCGCTGTCAAACCGGCTCCTTGATTGGTTCTTATTTTGGCCGGTCTGCGGTGCTCTTGCGCGCTCTGTGTTATTGCTCCCGGCTGTCCCACTAATTTCCTACGAGGCAATCAATGTGTTTGATAAGCGTCGGGCCAGCCGCTGCCCCGATGATTAGAGCAATTAGCCGGTGATCAGGAAGTCCAGGTAAGCCAGTTAATAAGAGGAAGCCGAATTCATCAGAGCTAATCTCCTCTGTCCCACACTGCAAATACCATGTGTGCACAAAGTGATGGGTGGACACGTTTTTCATGGATGTGGTTAATGTGTAAAGAGAATCACTGAGCTCATCAACAGAGGGGAAAGAGTTAAGAACGGCTTCAATCAGAAGTAGCTCCCCTGCCATCCTCTCATTGTTTCCCCTATTTTTTCCCCAGATGCATTATATTCCCTTTTGTCCCTTATCTTTGCTTGTGCCAAGACTTCTAGAAAGACAGAGAAAGCCCCTCTGAACCTCTGTGGGTAATCTGGGATGAATAATGCATCGGCCTTTTGACTAGGCTCTATCCTATGGCTGCTCAGAGAGACTACTCTGCTGCAGGGATCCAGCTCACTGGCAGCGTGATATGTAGAGAAGAGAGACGGAGACCGACAGAGACACCGAGAGGCTGCGTTTACTCAGTCGAATTGACAGAGAGGAGAAGTGATGGGGAGAGCGATGGAGACACAGCGGAAGAGGGCTAAGCAGAGATGGTGACAGATGTCCATCTTAAGAACTGCTCATGTCTTCAGAGCAGGATGCACAGGCTTTGCATCGGAGTGGTAAATCTCTTAGCGGCTTTGTCAGCTGCTAAAATTGGAGGTACGTCAGATAATTGGTTCTGGGCCTATAATAGTGTCTAGATACAGGACCACTGCCATGATAGAAAAAAGTGAGTGCTTTGGAAGGAACTGTCCGCTCAAGAACGGTATGAATAATAGTGAAGACTGACAGCACATTTATAAAATATTTAGAGACGCCAAGAAGTCCTTAGTCGGTATCTTCCAGAACAACCCATTTGTGGCTGTTCCAAAACGCCTCCATGAGCATTTTGGTGATCTGCCACCTCTCTGTCGAAGAGAAGGTCCGGCTTAGCCAACTAGAACCACCGGGTCATCGTTAAAGGAATATCATGGCGATCGGGGCCGCGTTGGTGGCGGCACGAGACGATGAGATATGAGCCACTAAATCCAATTTGAGTAACGGATCAAACTGCAAAGCACCGGACAGCAGTTTATAATACCACAACGTAGGATTGTACCACTTTTGGAAAGGTTTCACTGAGGCAGTCCTTTTCTTTGTCTTCGTAATGATCACACGCTTGAGTACACCAAAGTAATCCATTACGAGAGCCGGCCTTAAAGGTTTTTATGACGTTTAGACAAAGTGTAGCTTTTTCTGCCTTTGCTACCTAGATAAGACAGTGGTTTATCTCATGGTCACAAGGTGGACATTTTCATAAGAGTGTAAACATTTGTCTTTTTCAGTGTGTGAACAAATTTCCTCACAGGCGAGAGACGTCTTTATGTTATCACCGACTGTGATTTAGTGTTCGGACGCATACAGGACGGCACCAAAGCGGCGCTCTGGAATTTAAAGAACCGGTCTTCAGGTCAAAGTCTTTCTTTCTCGAGGTGAAACAGCATGCGTAGGGTTTTATTACTATGAGGCTTAACTCCTGTAATACATTGCTCTCCAGTGTCCCCAAAAAAGTCTATGAAACACTTTGGGCCAACAGAGCGCTGCTGGCAGAGGGGAACTGGAAAGAAGAAGCTGAGCTCACGTCACTGGAGTCTTGGTATTTTTAGAATAGATTTTTAAGATCCTAGTTATAAAAATATATGTACGCACACTTGACTGTGTAGTTTATATGCTCCAAAGAGATGTCCCTGACTTCTGTAGGGCCTCAGATCCGCTGCACCCAAGATTAAAGACTATTTGGACCCATAGTGCCTGATGAAAATAGATCTTTAATTTTTTACTATCACCCCCCTAACTATACATACTTCTGTTCAATTTCAAATATTAAAATCAAACCTATTTTTAAAGCGTTCCTGCTTCCTCCGTGTAGTGTATTAACTCCGTAGCTTTCAGTAAAGTTGACTGGTTCCAGACCTATGAATCTTGGCCTAAATCTGGTTCGTGCTCAAGTTTTTTCCTGGAAAAGTTTGAATAAGATGGATGCAGTTGAACAGATTGTTGTGAGCCAATACTTCAATGCTTGAGAGACGTCAGGCTACCTGCTTTGAGGTTATTGCAGAGTTACATTTTTGACTTCTAGGACAGTCAACCCTTTAAAAGGGGCCGACTGAGACAGAGGCTCTGCTCACAGCGTTGCGTTAGCTTGTGTTTTTCCCAATCAGCGAGTGGGTGAGTCAGGGGATCTCGAGCCTTTGGAGTGTGGAGTAACACCAGCATCTGTCACCATCCCCTGTTTGGCTGCCTGTGGAAATGTGTTCAAAGAAAAACACATGTGTTTACTGTCACACTGAGGACCAGCGTGGGATGAAAAGACATGAAGAGAGGGTCCACAGAGAAGGAGGAGGAGGACGAGATGGGGTGTGATTGATGGAGGGGAAGAACAGCACGGCAAACTGAACAGTGGGTCTGGGGAGGAAAAGACTGGGAGAGGCGGGAGAGAGAGTAAAGGATATAGAAAAGTATATTTGCATGTGGGCATCTCTCACCATTGTGTATTTTTCATTTTGACTCTGTTAGTTTGATGTCTTGCTGTTTAAGGCAACTGGCAATCGTGTATCTTCTCTTTTCTCAGTGCTGGTAGAGCGACATGTCTTATCCGTTTCAGGATATTAAAACTAGTTGCCAGAAACTTGGAAACCAGCGGCGACAGATGATAGAGAGACACGCGTTAGAAGTTGAAAACGGTTTAGGCCTGAAATGTGACTAACGCTCTGATGCGTTGAATTTGCTTTAATGGACTCATTGTTGTTTTATTACTGTCTGATACAGAAGCTACTCAAGTCCGTTGCTAGCTTCATCCATTGAATTAAACACTGCGTCACATCAGGGGAACCATTCCTGATTAGCATTCCCTTCCTTCTCAGATTGTTTGAACAAAACAATGACGCATGAGTAGTTTTGGATGTTTGATGATCAAAACTTGAGTTGAAACCCCGTCGACACTTTTGAAGTGGCCACATGCCGTCAGTGGCTTTTAGCGGGGAGGCTAAACGCAGTGAAGTGTCGGCCACAAAGGCAGCTGGGTCCCTGTTGGCAGGAGCTGCTGCTCTAAGGGTCAGTAGGTATCGGCATGTTTTTATTACAATCACGGCATTACTGGTTTGTGCTGATACAAGCAGGTCACTATGGGAACAACATCAGCACTAAATGAAGCTGAAGCAGCATGGTTGATATAGACATAAAATAGTAATGCATTACACTGTGAGCACAACGGGGCTGCAGCCAAACCTCACAGCGGTACAGGAAAGTAAATATGTTTTTCTGAACCCACAAAACTCCAAAAAAAGGTCTGTGAGCTGAAGCCAAGGCCCAGAACGTCACACTTTGCCAAAACCAGGTTAAGCTTTTAATGTAAAACCCAGCTGTGGCTAATACATTATATTTCTCATCAGATACTAAGCCAGGGGTCGGAAACTGTTCCATACTCGGTACTCCAGCCTGCTACACAGGGTTTGACCAGGACAAGGAAGGATCGCATTCCTTTGGCAGGGTCTTGATATTGTTCTGGCTTTTTCGGCCGGACTACATCTGTTCTGCTCATTCAGCTGAGGATGAGTGGTGTTTGGAGGCTAGGCCTCAGTGCTTTAGAATGAAATATTTTTTGCCTCTACACCCCCTCTCTGCTGCGACAAGCCAGACAAGAGAGTGGGGCCGACAGCAGACAGAAGTCATGTACGTTATTTTCACTTGACCTGCCTTTCCCGAGCTGGGCAGATGAGAGATAAGCAGCCGCATCCAGCTCTTTGCACCTGAGGACAAAGAAAGAATCCAGTCATAACTAGAAACTACATTGTGATATTCCACTGAGTACTCTTGGATACAGACAGCCTCCTCTCTGACCTATATACATGATTTGAAACTGCCCATTGTTTAAAAATTCCCTTCCAGTCTGCATCTGACAAGAGTGGAAACCATCTGGACTTCAATATTTCCTGGAAGAAATTCCCTGGAAGGGATAGGTTTTCTATATCTGGTTTGTTTGATCACAAAGATCACAAAGACAAAAAGCACCGTCTACAGAAAGTTAGTCAAAGGAAGTTCTAAGGGAAAAAAGACTTTGGTTTAAAAACACTGCACAGCATAGAGGGGTTTGAACCAAATGGCAACACAAAAGTGGTCCAGGTTGTATTCTGAGAATTACAACTGCATATTTTCTTTTTTTTGTTGTCTTTCTACCACCCAGAGTCAGGCCATGCGCATTGTTCGGACAGTCGGCCAGGCGTTCGAGGTTTGTCATAAACTGAGTCTGCAGCACACGCTGCAGAACGCAGACGGGCAGGAGGACGGCGAAAAGAACGGCAGCGACTCCTCTATCACAGGTACACAAACACACAAACACACACAGAATTAAGGGCTTACTGGCCATGCATTGTGTGTAAATGTTTAGCGCTGCTGATCTGCCCTCAAGCAGTTGTGGAATATCCTGATATTTCTTTACACTTCCATTTTCTTCTACAAAACAAAGTGTGTGTGGTGCAGCCGATGTCACCGTATGGTGGGCAGTGTGCTAATCAATTATCGTGAAGCTAATGTACAATGTGATCCATCAGTTATTGTTGCCTGCTGAAGTGATTTACACAGCTTTTGACCTCTCCTCTCTCGTGATCAATATACAAGATTACGGCAATAACAGCTGTCTCGTTAAATGTGCGGCCTTTTCCCAGAAGGCTCGTGTCTAATAAATGCATATTATATTTTGTAGCATCAGTTTACAAATATCTTAGTCCAAAAACAAAACTTTTTAGCAATGTCACCAAGTTTCAAGACCTCGGCAATGCTATCTTTACCGATGGAACTGATGAAGCTACAGAAAGGAGATCGAAGTTGTAGGAAGCTTTAGTGTTCCTTCAAATAATTTGAGGGAGGGTTGTAGGTTTGGAAGGGAAAAGGAAGATGGAGTCATAGAGGAAGGTGAAGCCAGGATCCATTCACCCAGATGTGAAGAAGGTCTCAGCCCAGAAGTCATGCCGAGCATAACTCACCACTTCAGAAGAAAATCATAGACAGACCAGGAAGCAATGGTATTTTTAGGTCACGGAATAAAACTAAAGAAATAGGCAACTTCACCTTTAAGGCCGTGGTGGAAATGTTTTATTTAGTCCAAAAAATAATGCTGAAGCTGAAGTCTTGACAGCACATTCAGAAGTGTGCACTAACAGCTACACACCTCTCACACAGTCATATGTTCTCTGATAGCACGAACAGACTGGACTACACACACACACACACACACACTGACACAGACTCGCTCCTGCCTGCTTTGTGACCGAGTTGGCGAGCAGGAGAGGGCGATGCTGGAATGAATGTCACGGATGAGTCAACCCAAAGAAAGAAGGCACCGCACCGCACAGCAACACTGGTGGGCTGAGCCGCTTTTATCCGCTGCCTCGTGCCTGGGCAGGATGGTCCTCACTGCAGCCCAGGCACACGTGGCTCTGAGAGGACGGCCATGGGGATTCGGCAGTGGGAAGGCTCCATGATCGCAGCTCTTTCACGCCATCGTTCCAGTCATTACAGCAGCCACCGTCCCCACCAGGCTGGTTATCTCCACATCCCCCTCCATCCCTCCAGAGAAGAGCTCTCTTTCACATGCTGATGAGATCACCCACACTCTTCAACTGTACATCCACCCGTAATGGAAGAACCTCACGCGCATACAAACCCGGGCCGATGCACAAACACACACAAACACACTCGCTGTCACGGTGCGTTAAGCGACACAGGAGCCGTCACGCACAGCCAATGAGCTTATCTGGAGACCTAATTATCATGGCAATGAAAGGAGAGGGGATAGAGGAGTGGGAGATAGCGGATTAGAGCGACGGAAAGCTGGAGGAGAGCAAGGATGTGGAGAGGAAGAAGAAGAGGAGGGGATGGATGTAAGAGCAAAAAGGAGCTTGGGATCATTGAGGACGAGAGGAAAGCCTAAATGTAGACGTGAATTGACAATTCACCAAATACCCTCCAAATCATAGCATAGGATCGGCCAGCTCTGCTCCATAGACTCTCATGTAATTGTTTCAGGTTTTTCTTCTTCCCTTTCCTCTCTTTTTCAGGCTGTTTTTGTGGATTCCAAGCTCGTCATAGTACAATGTTGTGCCTGTGTAATAGTGATACTTGTTTGGAAGGCGGTATACGTTTCTAAAGCGGTATACTTCTACGTAAAAACCTCTACTAGTATTAGCGTGCCTATGCTATGCTAGCTACTAAAGGTAAACTGAATGTATACACATGCTGCTTTAAAAAGAAAAAAGATTGTAAGAGGGAGTAAAGACCTGCCCGGCTTTACAGGAACATTGCTATTAATTTAATTGTCCGATCGCCAGGAGAGGTGATTTATTAATTTCACTACCTTTTATCTTTTTAACCCGTCTTCGCTGAATCAGTTTGACATCCTGGATGTATCATTCAAATGCATTGTAGACCCTCCTGTCTGCTTCTTTCTGAATTAGCTTCCCCCCCAAACAATTAAATCATAATTATTCAAACAGTGCAGTTAGTGACAGTGTGGGCTCCACTGTAGCTCTGGCAGCTTGATGGCGTAGCAGCGAGGGCATGGAGACAACAAGGGTGAGCAGCAGGGCTTCAGGAGAAAAGGGGAACAAGTAGAAAGTACAGAGGAAGTGATGTTTTGTTCTCAGAACAACATTCATGTGCAGCGTTTCAGAACAACTTCATTAAATGCCGCAACGAATGAACAATTCAATCTTATTAAGAAACAAAGCTGATACTAATAAATACACTAATAAAGCCCACTCACTGGAAAATAATGCCAAACAGTGGAATATTATCATTGCACTTCACATTAACATGAGACACAGCTGTGCCAGAGGCTTGAAGCTCCATTCAGCAGCTCAGTGATCACAA
Organism: Taurulus bubalis; assembly: GCF_910589615.1. Taxonomy (NCBI): domain Eukaryota; kingdom Metazoa; phylum Chordata; class Actinopteri; order Perciformes; family Cottidae; genus Taurulus; species Taurulus bubalis. The sequence continues at coordinate 7,199,244 of NC_136595.1, forward strand.
AGTACTGCACACAAATTAAAGCCTTCAGGACATATGAGCAACTTGTCAGCAATATTCAGAAATAATCATATTTGGAACCAAAAATAAAGGTTATTTAGACTCATTCAATTAGATTTGTCGACTTAGTTTTTCTTAGAAGGGAGACCTGCTGCCCAAATGTTCCCAATGCAATCCCCCTTGTTTAAGTATTTTTTCTAAATGCCATTAGCTTAAATAAGGCAGATAATTTTACTTTAATTTTTTTCAGTTTTATTATAATATTTGTATAGCTTATTTAGTCATCCATGTACCAGAAAGTACTGCATATTAGCATACAAGTATACTAAACGGCACACTAACAGTATAAGGCTGCACTCAAAACAGGCGGTTTCTTAAAAAAAACATTAATTTGGGCTTCGGCCGCGGGGAAGCCCAAAACAAAAAAAAGCAGCAGCCTGCGGCGTGAAGTTGAAACGAAATCAGCTTTTAGAGAAACGCAACCCGACGTCACACTGCGGTGGCCGATCATGCAACTGGCAGAAAGCGGGCCATTCAAACACATAGGTCAGTCCAATGGGTGCCCCTCTAACGGCACATTTACAAAACACTCCACACCGCCGCCCAACCGCATGCTGATCGCCTGATTTTGTGTGAATGCAGCAGAATACTAAACACGCATTCACAAGAGCTCATTAGTGTTGCTCAGATTCCAACCTAGCCAATTAACCAAAGTGTAAAAACAATACACTGGTCTAAGACGCATACCACAAAACCCCAACGTCACTCCCCTCTCTCTTCCTGTGTGTCCTGTCTAACTCAACTTTTAAATAAAGGCAAGCATACCAAGAAAAAATAGAAGATTTTAACAATACACTAATAAAAGGCCAATCAGGCGCTGATCCTGAAACGAGAGCAATAACAGACAATATATATGACACCTATAAATAGACGAAGACATGCCAGCAACAGAGGGCAGGAGCAAGGGCAGGAAAGCACAGTGCTGCTACCTCGATAGAAAAGGTGGAGGAGGAGGAGGAGGAGTGGTGATGGAGGAAGAGATGAGGGTAGTGCTGGCAGCAGGTTATTAGGCATGAAGTTTAAGTAGATGGGGAGGACAGCACGAAGTGCAGGCAAAGAAAAGGAAGAAGGGGAGCATAAGAGCTAAGGTGAAGAATGGACCAAGGTGGAATGTGGGATGGACAGTAGAGGTGAACGGTTGAAGGCGAGGATGAAGAGGACGCTGCAGCAGGAGTGGCAATAAAGAGGAAAGACAGGAAGGAAAGAGGACACGTAGGGGAAAGAGTCGGACATAAAGGCAGAAACGTCCATTGAATACTCGATCATTTGACCCAATGTTCGATTTCTTTTTATTATGACTAATGGGAGAGTCTCTTCTCTATCGAATGTCGTTGAAATCCTGTTGAGTGAAAAAGGAGCCGCGATGGAATGTCGAGCAAAATCCCCCAAATAGCCAATTAGAGGGATCTGACCGGTGGGCGTCGCCAACCGGATGTTGCATACTTGCAAACCAAGCATGGGACCTGGTGACGCTTGAGAAGCGTTGTGATTGCGATGTGAATGGGAAACATTAGAATTAGCTTAAGTTTTTCAGCACCGCTAACTTTTTCCACTTTTTTTCAATTCACGTTTATGAAACGTGCTGTATGAGGCTGTGTGAGAGGTCGCCTTCAGTGAGTGTTAGTAACTGCAATCTCTTCTAGCTAGAAATAGCTTCGCCACGTAAGTGAGCACGGCCCCCGTGGCTCCAAGCGCAATCATATACTTCTAGTATAGTAAAGTTTGCAGGAAGCAAATGCAGTTCAATCCAGGGGGCCGCTGCCAATAACAATGCTTAAAACACACACAAAAAGGACACGCTAACTAGACCACAGGCAATTACAGTTCCCAACAATTTGACTTTGATGGTGCACAACCTCAGGCTTTGTAGTCGGAGAAGACGTGTTCCAACTGCGACGACCAGCGTTAAAGTTGTTTTCTGGTGAATTGCCTGGCGAGGCGTATCAAAATGAAATGTAAAATATTCAGCAGAATTCAGATTGCTGACGGCAAAGACAGTCTTAAGATTCTGAGGAGCTTTTTTCAGCAGCCATTTAGTGAAATCAACATGGGACTTTTTGCCAGAAATGTTTTTGTGTTGATTTATTGGAATATTTTAATATGTAGGACAGCTGTATTAATAGACCAAATGTGTGGTTCCCTATAGAGAGACTAATTTTTTTTGTTTCAATGTATTGATCTGGGAAGAAAAAAAAAGTGCAGCTTCCAACTGAATTGGATGGTTCCCTTTGCCAAAGCCATGAACTGTTTTGTTGCAGCCTGCATTGATTTTGTCTCATACACAGGCATAATTGTTGATCTCCATTTGTTACTGATTACTGCTTGTTTACAGCAAAAACACGGTCTGTATCCAATCTGCTCCAATTTGTCCCATTAAAAATGTATCAACAGTATACGAGAGCTATGTTTAAAAACACAAAATGGGAACACTCCCAGGAGACAGTGTTTTGCCGCATTGTGTTATATTTGTATTTGCAATGTATTCTAGCTCTTCTTTGCTATCTATACATGCTATGTTTTTCATATAGAGCATATCATCCTGCATAAAGCACACTGTGATTCTGTGGACAATGTTTCTGACCAGAGTGTATTCATGTGTGTCCGTCCATGTGTGCCTGTGGCCATGCTCATACCTACATGTGTGTATGCAGGGGTGCGTGCTCATCCACCTGTATGTGTGTGTACTTTCCTCGGCTCAGCTCGAGAGCCGACGGGCGCCGAGAAGACGGCGACCCTCGCCGAGGAGACGGATATCGACGCTGAGGACGCGAGCCACGCGTCCGTAGCGGAGGAGTTGAGCATCAACAGAGGGGTGACTGATCTGGACGACACAGTCAAGGCCCCAGATCCGAACCAGGCAGAGAGCAAGGTAAAGCATCCCTGTTAATGTGTTTGGACTTTTTATGTATATATGTTTTTGATCTCCTCGTTATTGAACTCCATGTGTGGCACCAACATGGCAGAGTAGTGTCAAGAGTTAATGTCTAGAAAGCGATGCACACTCCGAAAATATTAACGATGTTTGTGTGTAGTTAAATAATATGTAAAACTGAGCGGAAACCTCAAGTGTACAAAATAAATTTAAAGTCACTTAAGAAATGGTTTAAGATATTATATCTTTTATATTGGTTGCACCAAAAAGTGCATTAGTCTGTCAAATTTCAAAGCATTGTTTAGCTCTTTGCCATTAGCTGGAATATTTAAAATGTCTCCTATCTCCTAGATAGTTTTGTAAAAAACTTTTTAAGAAAGCAAAGATTATAACCGGTAACTGCCAGAAGCGCTTATCACGCTAGAAAGATTATAGTTTTTGAATAACAACATCAATTTACACTTTTTAAAATTCAGTCAAAGAGAATAATTGATAATAAAATAATCTTTGGTGTCTTTATTAGCAAGGATTTTCTGTTTGACAAGTAATGTTGGCTTTCATGTTCTAATATCTGACTTTCCTGCTTAATTCCAACATGCTCCATATTAACTGTTTAGTTTGACTGGCTGACCACTGGTTAATCAAAGGTCAAAGCTCAGCTAGAAAACATATTTCTCTAGACAGGCACTTGACTTCGTTATTGAAATAAGACATACTGTAGGTGGGTGAGGGGATTGACTGGCAACGTAATAAATTCAATTGATTTAAGTGTTATTTAAATGTGTTACGGCTGACTTTGAATTCAACATCACCAAACAGGAGCGTAAAAAGAAAGGTCCGAACAAGGACGGCGATTAAAAATGTGTCTGCGGATCAACATCTCGAGTCGGTTCACGTTAAGGCTCGGAAACCTGGCAGGAACTCAAATATCTGTTCTGTTGCTGCAGGTCAGGCCGACCCCTGAGTGTAACAGAGGATATCCAGAGTTTACACAAGCTTTCAGATTGACTACTTTCCTTTATTTAGGCTTTCTTATTACAAGATTACCGTGGCGCCCTGAAATGAAAAACTATTTTTTCACTTTGGCTACTGATATACGTGCCTGTATCAACCACCAGTGAAATCAAGTTAACGCCAACTGCGGTAGAGCAGGGTCGTCCTTCAATTAGAGGATCGGCGGTTCGCTCCCCGGCGCCGCTAGTCCATGTCGATGTGTCTTTGGGCAAGACGCTTAACCCCAAATTGCTCCCGCAGGCTGTTCCTGAGGTGCATGAATGGGTGTGAGTGATTAGTTATAACCCTGATGGGCAGGTGGCACATTGCATGGTAGCTCCTCCCACCAGTGTATGAATGGTTGTGAATGGGTGAATGATGACATGTAGTGTTAAAGTGCTTTGAGTGGTCGGAAGACTAAGAAAGCGCTATACAAGTCCATTTACCAAGTCTATGTTTATGTATGAGTATAGAAATAGCTCTCACTACTTGGTTTCTAATCAGAATCTGTCAGCAGTATTTTGAGCCGCAAGACGACAACGCTGGTCAAGTTCACATGTTCGTGCTTGTGCGGCCTAATAGTGTTTGAGATTTGATACGGCTGAGACTGCTCTCTCTCTGGCTTGTGGAATTCCACCAACAGCAGATCATCTGCAGCCAGAGAAATGCTCTCTATCCTGGCTGGAGGAGCGTGAGCGCGGCCGTCTGGCTCGGCTGGCAAAGGGGCGTTGTAGCTGTTTACTGGGATTTACAGCAGAATGGGCCAGGGGTATAATTGTGTTTTGGATCGAGGCAGCAGTGGGAGGGAGACGCGGCATGATGAGGGTGGAGAGGCGGTGTCGCGGTGTGTTTATTACACTGTTCTTCGACTCGAGTCCTTGGGCTCTGCATCAATTTGGCAACAATGGTGGATAATAATTATATTTATTGTGTTTTTCTTTTGTGTTACTTCCCACCTGGCTTTGCTTAGTGAGGCCGTGCAGGCGGACAAAGGGACGACCTGGACTGGCCCATTGAGTTGTTTTGTACTCTACAAATTAGTATTTTCATCTTCAGGGTTATGTTTTTGTTTTTGTTTGTTTAGTTTTTTGATAATGGCGGACCATTCCAAAGCCGTTGGCCGTGTGCGCAGCGGTACGAAGGTTTGATCTCTGGCATCAAGTCCTGTTCTTGGTACAGCGATTACATTTCTTCCACAATGTATTAGGAAAAAAGGAGCAGTCGTATATGAACATATTTTGTTAGAAAATAGGTCAGAAGATGAGATGGCATCATTCAGTATTTGCTATTTGCTGCAAGTTTGATTGAAGTTGGTCGTCATTTAATTTTAATTTAACCAAGAGAGAAGCTGTGGCCATTTCTTGGCATTTAAGTGTATTTACATAGCCCCTCTCGAGGTCACAAAATGGTCCACAACATAGACAAAATATCAAGTAAGTATCAAACAACGATCATGGAATGCAGACATCCAGCTAAAGACAAAGCAGACGCTATTAAAAAGCTTGAGTTGCTTTTTAAAAATGGTCCATGGTGTCCACAGATCTTAAAACCTATGGGAGGTCCCAAGTGAGGAGCTACAACTTCAAAACCACGGTCTCATTTAGTCTGGAGTCCGGAGCGAGGAGCAGCCAGAGCAGAGGACCCCAGAGCCCTGCTGCTGATGAAGGGCTGCAGTAGCTCTTTAATGACCACGCACGGCTCTAAATGCCATCACTAGACTCTTGAACTGGATTTGATGGGAAGCTGGTTTGTAGAAATCAAAAGGGGAGTCATGCGAGACCTTTTGGAGGACTTGATCAAAAGCTAAGCGGCAGCATTTTGTAACACTTGAGAGCGATTTAGGGAAGCCTTGCTAATGAGGCCGGAGAAAAGAGAATCGCTTCGGTCAAGACGGTAGGAGATGAACGTTAATGATCATTTCAAACTCTGCTGAGGACATATCTGCCTGCACAAAGAACACCATGTTGAGTTGTGTTTCTGCCAGTTTCTGAGTTGCCTTATCTCTTTGTTTGTGAGATGGACCAAAACTGATTTTAAAGGACGTTTTTCAGTTTTTGTGTTCTCTTTCACCTTCCGCTAACGCTGTCAAAGAGTCCCATTTGCAGGAGCGGCTCTGATCTGTAGTTAACTCGGGGTAATTAGGTAGTTCCTCAGGCAATCTCTGTTTAATGGTGAATAATTAACAGACAGGCAGTTACTGCAGGCAACACATATTTATTAAGCCTGTCATCAGGACCCAAATGAGAAGGTCACATGACGTCACCTCAGGCTCCACGCTCGCTGACACATACCTAACTGTCAAGTCACCACATGGAGACTCACCACAGCGAGACTTTGACAGACATTTTGGGTCCCAACTACAAAACCAAGCGATTCAGCTTTTTAACATTCCCTGGGTCCCATTACCGTTTGAGTTATATGACCTTTCATTACTGCCCCTGATTGAAAGCAACACGGCGTGAAATCACTGAAACAACGAGCTCTCAGCAATGACCTCTATTCTCATGTCAACGGAGGGAAGTGTGTGTGTGTGTGTGTGTGTGTGTGACAGTTTGTGCAGCTACTTTTGCACGTGCATGAACTATATCTTTTCTTTCAGCCTATTTTAATTTGACACATTTGTCACTCTTGACAGCGTTACAGATTAAATCTGAGGGATAAGTGGGAGAATGGAGCATTGATTAAGATGTGCGAGCTTTTACATTGGTGCCCGTGTGTACACATTTTTTATGTGTGTATTTTTCCGGAGCGCAGGGATTTGATGCACTACAGGGTTTCCTTGGAAGCTCATGAAAGGGAAAGCAGCCTGTGAGTGTTAAAGTTCATTCTTTTCCTGTCAGCTCCCGTTAGACTGACAAATCCCTCGGCGGCCAGCGCTCAAACGATCCCGCAGGACTCGGTGAGCACACATCAATCGTACCTTGGACGTTTAGTCCGGACGTTTAATTTGAGTCCGGACGTTTAATTTGATACGGTTCGTCTCTCGTATCGGAGGAGAGGCGAGATCAGAGTGTAACTAGGATGCAGATGGGAAAGGCAAAAGTTACAGTTTTGAGATTTTTACACATTTCAAGAAGCTGTGCATGTTTTGGATTTAAGGAAAGGACTTTTTTTTTGTGTGTGTGTGAAGTAAACGGAGAGAGATGTGGAATTAATGTGTTCATGTGGGCATGTGTGCATTAAAGTGAGCTTGTACAACAGACGCTCAGATAAAGGTTTTGCCTGTGGCCTACTTTCAGTTGCTGTCAGACAGGTGTAAACACTCTGATCCATGAGTGCAGCGCTACAGGCAGTACTCCACTGCCAGCACTCCCTCTTTTCTTTTTTTCTCCCTGTCCCATCATTAGTGTGCCTCAATTGTTTTATACTATCACGACCTTACATAGACGGATTACTGAGCAGGCCTACCGGATACAGGGCTCGGGGCCAAGGGGTCAGGGGTCATCTGCTTGAAGTCTGACGGTTAACTTTTCTCGTTAGAAAGTCGCACGGCTCATTTAAAATAAATGATGTTGTGTTTGCTCCTGGTCTTGATCAGAGTCTTAAAGCTATACATTTTTGCCTTTATAGGGCAGAAATCAAATATCCTCGGCCAATCAGTTTTCAGGAAATGGCAAAAAATGTGAAAAGACAGCTCTCAAGGCAAGCCAAACCTTGATTGATCAGTCCATCTACGAGGCCACTGCCCCTGCGACTCGGCCCTGGCATACGCGGAAGATAATCGATGGATCAAGCTTTCCAAAAATAAACTGCCTACCCAAGCTTTCAGTATTGAGTATCTGCCAGCTAAATCAATCCAGTATTTGTTTTTTGAAAACCATCCATCTTATGGGTGCATAATTATCAAATGAATCACTTTTCAATCAATTCATTCAAATTGAGTGTTGGAGTAACTTAAAGAGTGATTCAGTCGGTTCACAGTGGGTCAGATGAACATGCATAACTGTGAAATTTAGGATGCAACATACAGTAATAACATTTACTTTTGGTTTAAATTCATCTTTTCATTCAAGGGAACTTGTATTGTCCCTATAATTTGTAGCAAAATTCATAGTTATTTCCAGGAAATTATGATAAAAAAAAGACCATACTCATAGGTGGTGTCCTTTTGATCTTTCCTGTTTTATTCTGTCATAATTAGTATAATATCTGTGCAGACGAGTGTCAGTGTGGATCTGTTTGAGTGACACAGCCTCTCTTCATAAATACTGAAGTTCAAATGCAGATTTTCAACCTTCACCGATGTTACTGAAAGAGACGTGAAAGACTGAATTTTTTTCTCTGGATTTGCTCCTATGTAGGTGCTTGGGTGGGGGTGGGGTTTGTCTTTTACACCCTGGTCCAGTATGAAGTTCACACTTTTAGTCCCACCACTGATTGATGGTAGTTGTAGTTTTTAAGGTAAAAGAAACACTCCAGTCTGGTTCATTCTCTTGAAGAATGTGTTTGTATCCAGTGTAAGTCGTATATATTAAAACTGATCGTAGCGGTGCTCGTACAGTGCAGGTTTTTAGTATTGAATTACTGGTGAAAGGAAGCGGCAATGGTACAGTTGAGTTGACTCACCTTTTTGCTATGCTCTACATTACATTTTTTTCGTTTGACTAAATGTTTTTTTCTCTTCTCAATAAACAATGTGTTTAATTGGATGAATGGTAATGGTGCTAATTGTTGAGCAATTGGTATGCAAACAGACAACTGACCACTTAAAACTCTCGGGATGCACTGCATCACTCGGAAACAGCTTCTGCACACGTTGCGCTACAGAGTGCAAGTACCAAAGCATCAATCTCTGTACCTGTCAGTTAAAGATTAGGCAGTCGTTCCTTTTATCCAGTGAGACTGCAATCCTCCTGAATGTTACTTTCACGCATACGGTTTCTCACCTGGCCTCAGGACCACGGTGTGACGATGACGTGAATGACTTGTGTAGGAGGGCGGAGGGAGGTGGAGGTAAACATGAAATGATAGAAATAACAGTTCCCTCCGTTTGTGTGACTTGGAAATGGATGTGTTGACACGCATTACGCAGCCATCAATCTAGAAAAGATGCTGCGGTGCCAGGAAGATTATTATTAAGACATTAGGCATGGGAGCATTTTCAATCTGCTCCAGTGCACATACACTGCAGGCGATGGACTTTCTGTGGGATCCTTTATCGAATGCATTTGCATATTTATAGATTCTAATGAGGGAGAACAATGTGGAAAACGCCATTATGGACAATGCTATTATTTTTATACATTGTAAAACAACATCAACAAAGTCTGGATTGCCGGTTCTCGCATCTAAAAAGCTTGTAAAGCCCTCGTCTGGATTCTCCCTCTGTTCTCCCTCTTTTACCCACAGCTAACGACGTCATCCACTTTCCCCCCAGCCTTAACTCACAACCTGTTTGCCTTACACACACACACACACACACACACGCACACACACACACGCACACATTTTTTTCCTCTGCTTGTCTCCCCAGCAACCTTGCAGGACAGAGACTTATCTTTTCAATACTCTTCACACACAAGCAGGCAATAAAAATGCAGCGCCTCAACTTTTCATTGTCTGTAAACTATATTATATTGGAGAGACGAAGTCCAAGTTTTCCCCTGCCGGGGTCACTTCTCTTGATGGCCCTGCAGTCTGATGATTTGATTTCATCGCAAGTGCTTTTGTGTGTGCATGTGTGTACTTGTGAAGTTGTGATAAAACATAAGGCTGCCAACCAATGAGGAGTCACGAGGCCAGTAGCCAGAACATCTCGTCATTGGACGGACGGTAGCGGTTCAGCACAGACCTTAGCATTTAAGCGTTCCCCATCGATGTGTGTCTCAATGCACGTCTGCTTTCACACATGCATATCTGGTTATAATGTTATGGTATGTTAAAAAAAAAATCATGGGACAGCTGATTAAAAGGGTTATTCACTTTCTCAAATAATCAGACCCATTTTTCCTTCCACGTGCTGCGTTGTTTCTCCCCTCTCTCTCTTTCCCAATCGATGCCTCCATCACTTGACTTTCCTCTCCAGTAGCCCGCTTTCTTTTTGTGCTGACAGGAATGCATTCAGGGCAGTTTCTCATGGAAGATTCATGCAATCATGTCGCACACCGTGTTCCTCTTCTGGAGTTATAAACATCATTCAGACAGCAGTTAAACTCTATGATACCGAGCAGCTTTTAGAGACACCACAAGCATGCAGAGTTTAAGAGACCTGACAACACAGTGACAAACTACAAGGCCTTCAAGGGAGATCTAACCAATTAGATAATTATGGAATGTGGATTTACACATTGAATGCAGGAAGTCGGCAAGTATTTGTCATAAAAGACTATATGAGAAATGGTGAGTGATCAAGGACTGTGTTCTCTCTTCAGTCAAAGATCCATTCAGATGATTTACTATGTGGCAACTATTGTAAAAAAGAAACTCATATGATAGTATGGCATCTCAGCAAACTATTATATGTGATATAATATATAGCTTACGGCCACCAATAGCTGCACCAAGGCTCCACTGCAGACGTTAACCAGGGATATATTTGTAGAGAGGAGATCTCTCTCTGTCAAGACTATAATGGGTTTTGTTACTTTTCAGCCCCCTGAAATAGTTTTTCCCCAGCCTGCAGAGAAGATGTCTTTCTCTCCGATGAGTTCGTATTTACAAATGCCATGGCCGAAATGTCCAGGTTCAGTCACGTCATTCCAGATCCACGCAGGATCGATGATACGTGGTATCCGGTCCTGGTCTGGATCGATGCTAATTAAACCTCCAAATGCCAGCGTACCCCGACTCGACCCAGAGTCGGATGGCCCCGCCCCCCCATCCCTCCCTCGCAAAGCCTGCACATTAGTTTAACTGATCACAGTCCTGATCCACACGGCCCAGAGCTCTGCTGGTTCTCCATCCTGACAGCTAGTTAATTGGATTCACCTGGCGTTCCTGCTCAGTCATTTATTAGAAGCCTCGACTCAAAAATCACTGATGAGGACAACCACCATGAACCTCTTATTAAAATTAATGAGGCAGGCATCAGCTGAGCAAACAAGAATGCCCTTTGGAATACCTTGAATGCGGAGAAACGGTAACAAAGGCAGCGTCGACCGCATGAGGCCACAGAAAGCCTCACAATGTGTCGTACAGGTGCAGGTATTCATTAACCAAGCTGTGTGAGTCCAGCCTCTAGGCTGTGCGTTTGAAATACGAGGAAATGGAAAGCTAACACTCATGAGGTTGAAACTACATTCATCTGTTTTTGGCCCCTTGAAGCCGGCAGAAACCAGCGGTGAGCACAACACTGATAGTATCCCCTTTAACGCATCCAGCAGACACAGAGCAGCATTACTGCAGCAGTCACACACAGTTGTGTGTCTGTGTAGCATCAAAATCCAACCTCTGAGGCTGGTTTCCACCAACTCCTGAGAGAAGAGTGTGGTTCTTGTGCTGAATGAATATACAGACTTGTTATTTATTGAGTTAATGGTATCAGTATCGGTGCGTCTCTACTAATGTTGTGAGCGAACATTGGGCTTTTTAGAGCTTTTTTTGTTGCTGAAAACGGCTACTTTCTTCAGTAGAAAATGACATGAAACGAAGAGTACGTTGAAAGACGCTGAAATGCTTCGTAGAGCTGAGGAGAACTTCAAATTTGTCATATTTCTCTGTGGATTTATCTTGACACGTGTCTCCTCTTAAATACAATAACTGATCCATTGTTGATATCAAATTATGATAGCTTATATTGTAGCTTCTTTAAGTAAGGTGGTTCCATTCCAATGCCTGTAAGCATCCTTACTGGGTTAGAAAAGTCCTGCAATGACTCTGGAAAACGGTCCCTACGTGTGCGACGTTCCTCCACGTTAAACATCGTTCATGACGAGCTGTGTCGAGGTTTAAAGTGAACACATTCACAAGAATCCTCCTCTGCTTGTACGACTCTGTAATGGCTGCTGCAGTGGATGGTATGGTCTCATATCACATGCAGAGCCAGGCTTTTCTCTTGAGAGCCCTTGATAAAGTTATAAATCTGTAGCTGAGGCTGTCAACAGTGAAAGAAGCCAGACCTCCTTCTAACCTTTAGTGTGTGTGTGTGTGTGTGTGTGTGTTTGGGGACAGTCTGTTTGACAGATATAAAGCAGCAAGTATAATCACAGCTGGAGTACGAGGAATAGAGACTTCCTTCATCCCATGTCATCTATCTTCTCTCTCACTTTCACCTTTTTCTTTTAAACCCTCTTCTTCCTCCCTGGTTTCTTCCTCGCCTCTTTCTGTCCCTCATTGAGTGTAACAAGAGGCTAAAAGATAAAGGAAGACTCCAGCTGCCTACTAAGAGCCTGCATTAGCAAGCGCATGTGTGGGAATTAGATGGTAATGGCGAGAGCTTCCCTCCGGTGGGCCAGACTCGAGTAGTGATCATGGGGAATCTCAGCGCCGGGCCGTTTTTCTCCATCCCCTCCAACCCCCCCACGCCCCCCACTCAGTTTGAATATATTCTGTGCTGCTGTCGTCTATAATTGGCTTCGACTGCGGTAAACAAGTTTAGAGGCTAAAACAGTGTTTGAATATTCAAGTCTTCGCTCAACAAACTGCTTTCTGTGTGTTTGGAAAGTGTGTTTAAGTGCGAGTGGGAGTGTGTGCATAGTCACGCATTCGTACATCGATGCTCGTTATAGATTCGATGCTCGTCTCTCAAAAGGATTATTGGTCACTGTGGATCAGTGTCACTGTCATCCATCCATCACCTAGCTTCTTCAGGTTAACCAACTTTCAACAATGATTGATCTCATCACTGCTGAGGTTTATTTATTTTCTGTGAATGTACTTTTTATTTCCCTATATTTCCTTATATTCAGACCACGTAAAACGTTAAACACCCCTATCTGTCCTTTAAGACCCTTTCTAGCGCAGTCATCTTTTTTTTAAGGAGGCACTCCGGCTATTATTTAGTTCCTCAGAATAATTTGAAACACAATCTTCATAGTTGTTTTTACCAACAGTGATTGGCGGAAGGGGATGCTGACATTACAGGTGACATGTTTCAGTAAAAAAAAAAGGAAAGAAAGTTTGGCCCAGAACTACATTGTTCACCATTACCGTGGCGTTGTATTGACACCTAATATATTGTGGCTGCTTCTTAAAGCCCAATATCCAATCACCTTTTAGCTCTCCGCTGCTAATTTTGGGTTCAGCACTCTTTTTTGCTGCCAGTGTGCTTCTTCATAGTCACGTTTTACATGAACGACTGAGTGCAACACTGAATGCCTTCCAGATAGAGCCCGTCCTAAAGTACCCCCATATTTCAGCTGGCTTTCCTCTCTGCCAGTTTGGATCAACTATAAGCACTTTTGATTTCCGACATGGTTTGACAACAACAACACGTCGTACACAGCTTGTTTTCTAGCAAAACCATGCCTCTAGTGACATTTCACATTTTGTTTTAATATTGAATGCCCAAGAAATGGGCGTTGCATTTGTCTTTTCTTTTCCCTTAGTATTTGATGTTCACCGCACCACCAAGAAATGTGCATCCAGACATTGATGTTGTTTCCCTAGAACACTCTGTGGATGATGACAGTGGGTGTTTGCGAAAGTGATTGCAAATATTACACTTTTATAGAAATGGATATTGGTTAAACCGCAAATGCCATAAGAACTGGAGGGCGAAATCAAGTGAAGTGTACCGCTTTTGTTCGGGGAATATGTTGTGGATGACTGCTCAAATGTATTTTAGAACGTTGTATCTTCTTCTGCTGCTGCTGACAGTCTGTTTAGGTCTGTCTTCTTTTTCATTCTCTCTATAATTGGGAATAGTTTCTGTGTCCACAGTGCTTGAAAGCCAAACATCTCGTCATTTTTCCTCTCCGTTAGTTTGACGGCCGAATCATCTTCCACTCCCCCAGCCTCTTCTTTGCCTGACAACACTCTGCTGATTCAAAGCCAGAGCAGCCATGTTGTTCAACATCCTTTACTTAGCAGGCAGAGTGTCACTTCAGGTGTCTGCAAGTAGCGTCTATGGGGGCGGTGGGAAAGTGAATAATGTGTCTGTTTTAAAGCAGCACTTTATGTGATCTGACAAGTCCAACAAATTCCTTCCATCACAAACACACACCCAAAAAAAAAACACACAACAACCCGTCAACTTGGATCATTTCCTCTCATTAACCTAAAAGATTCTGCTCGGACAGGCCATCAGTCATATTCCTCTCGTGGTCACCAGGAGGTTTCGACAGATGGCGTGTTTTGGCATGGATTCCTCAAGGCGGGTTCGGGTTCAATTTAATCAGGCGTCGATTTGTTTTGTTGACCGTCGTTTGGCGTCGGGGCTCCGGTCACTTTGAGGCCTCTTGTGTCGTCCCATTAGTGATGCGACAAAGCTTTGAATCTGTCAGCAACCTAATTGTTCAACCTAGGCAGGTTCCTGAAATGCTTGACTTCCAACAGTTGCTGTGGATCTGAGGAAGTAGAGGTGACACTATAGCAGCCAATCACATCCACAGCAAGCTGTGCGCGTTTCCTTTGCTTCACAATGCTGTGTATTTCTTTGAATCATGCTTTTTTCCTGGCTTGTCAAGTACATGTTTTAAATTGTTTCTACTATTTAATAGCAAAGACTTTGATAGCAAAATGCCAGGTGTAAATGCTTCGGATAGACATCAGAGAGTTTGAAATCCTGTTGCAGAAAACCGCCTCGAAAGTGGTTTGAGACACTAAATGAATTGAACTGCAGTAGTATTCTATCTGTATCAATCTATTATTCCATAATGGAAGATGGCTTACAAAACCTTTCCAGCCACATGCTCTATGGCATTGGAGGCTCACGCTACACCCCCAACCACAGCAACTCATTGTTGTGATCCTTCACTGGCTTCCCAACATAGGACGGCAGGACACAAGATGCTCCTCCTCCATTGAAGGTCTCAGCAGTGTTGTTGTTGTTTTTTATCATCTTTCTACGGCGCTCTAATTGTGTTTCTGTATCCACTGAACAATCACAATAATCGGATTGTCCTCTTTGGAGCAACAGGGTGCTTCTTCCCCACTTCCAGTTGTTGATAGCTCGGATTACATCATGACCCTCGAATGCCCAAAAAGGTGCAGATGCTTTATCTTAGCTGCAGTGTGATTAAGGCACCATATCTGCATCACAAAAACATCGTTTGCACTAGTTGAATGATGTAGGGAGCTCAATGTGGGACTGGTTACTAGAGCCGTGAAACAATTAGCATGCTTGGTTGATAGCGCTAGACGGAGGAGATCCGAGTCCCAGAGCTCATTATTGTTGGAGTGAAACGTCTCTCTGCTACTGATCTGCATTCTCAGCTCTGCTGACACGCCACACTGCAGCTAATCAGCCGTTCTACATTTTAAATTCAGATTCTTGTTTTGATGATGACTTGTTTTTGAAGGAGGCATTATATTGATGCTGTTGCATGTCTGGATTATATGTATTGACTCGTCCATTAGTCAGTCCTTTTCTCCAGCTGGCCTGTGTATTTTCATCCTCAATCTTGAAAGGTTTATGGAATTGAAGTTAACTTACTTAAGATCAGACACTTATCAGTGAAAAGTTTCTCAAATATAATAATGCAAATGGAGCAGGAAGTGCAGGAAAGCAGAGGACACGAGAGACGAGGACTTCAAAATAAAACAGGAAACTAGAAACAACCCAATACTGTGACAGACACAAGGTTACATATGTGTGTGGGAACAGGAACAGAGGTTTTATATAAATAGAATTAAGTAAAGTAAAACAAGATATTGGATACATTTTTTACTAACACAAATTGTTCTGCAATAATATTTCAGAATACGTTTCTGCTAAACCATTCAGTGTTTTAAAACAGTATATTTATTTTGGGGTACCTGTTAAATATTGACTTCATCTCTCTCTCCGTCCTCTCCCTGGTTCCAGGCTTCAGAGGAGGTCTCTCTGCTGATGTCCAGCCCCAGGATGCTGCTCCCTCCATCAGCCACGCTGCCACCAGGCGCCCCCCTGTCGGTCCACCACCAGATCCAGCTGCTCCAGCAGCAGCTCCAGCAGCAACAGCAGCAGACACACGTGGCTGTGGCACAGGTACGTCAAGTAGGTTTTTTACCTACTACTAGAACACGCAGTGTGCTCAGCGCCTCGTCACTCGCACTAAAACAGTTTTTTTTCTATTTAAGTGTAGTATAGCAGCATCCAAATGATAATACAATATGAGGACGGACAGTATATTTAATGTAGATTAACAAATTCACCTCATCACAATGACGGACTAACACCTGCCACACACAGGCAAAGACCACTGAAGGTAACAAACTCTGACTCTAAACGTTGCACTAGTATTCAGCTTTTGGCGCAGAATGTAAAATGTAAAATCTTCGGTTGTATTAAAAAAAGCTCATTCGTGCCAGATCTACCGGTTGCTTTACTGCGAATGAAATCCTCGTGCACTTTGGTAACGTGGATGTTTTATTTCACTATGAAGCTTGGAGGATGTAAGAGAATACTTAAATTGTTCAAACAACAGAGAAATGGTACATATAAGTAGCACACTCGCTCTTATACTTGATTATTCGATTATATTAAAAATCGCAACAACATACAGCCGTTTTAGGCTCTGCTTTCTTCTGGGGGAAACATTTCATGAAATATTTTCAAAAGACTGAATTTTCGCCATTATTTTGTACGGGGAAAACACCCCAATACAGTGAAGTCCATCATCCAAGGACTCAAATCATTAGTGTCTGAATTTATAATTATATAATAATGATCATTATGCAAATTTACTTACAAACCGTCGTGTCACGCTGCTAAGCAACTTGGCAAAAGGAAATTAAATGAAATCTTGTATTAAATCTGAAAGTTAGCCCTTGCTGACCACACTGACTGAGGAAAAGAAACGTGTGATCAGTTGGAAGCATCGGGGATCCATGACGGAGGGAAGGACATCAACACCTGCCTGCAATCCAATCTGGATTTTATAAGACAAGTGAGGATCGGGTGCTCAAACAGCATCAGACATCAATCACACAGCTTGAGTGGCTGCAGTGGGAGAAGTAACTCGCAACAGCAATGGCTTCGGGCTTATGAGCAGCATCAAAACACAATCACACACACACACACACACACACACACGTAGTTTGTCAGCCTGCTTGCAAAAGGCCTCGAGACTTGAAACTGCTGTTTCACAACTCAACACTCTCACTCTCGCGCTCCTGACCCAGAAGTGTCTCGGACTGTTAAATACTGATGTCCCGAGGCTCCTAGGGGCGGATGCAGCGGGTCCTCCTGATTGGACGGCCTTTTCACACTGAGTTTAGCCGGTCACTTGACCCGAACAACAGACAGACTGACGCGTTCGGAGTCACGTGTGGCCAGACACGAATGCCTTTTTAATTATACCTCGATGAAGCCAGAGGTCACCTCCCGCTTTTATTTATTTTTAAATGATTCAAAACTGCTTAGCATGTGAATTTGACCTCATGTGGAATATTTTCAAATGCGTGTGAGCCACCCAATACGTGACTCTGGCTCTTTAGCCGTTCAACAAGGTTTCCCAAGTGGTCCTGCTGTGACTGTGAACATCTAAATGAGTTTCCACTGACTCCTCAGTTTACTCCATTTGAGGCTCACGGGACTAAATCTGTGTGCTGCTGTCGCCATTGTCTGTCATCTAGTTACAGTGTGTAATGGTTGCTCAATTGACAGATAATTAATCTTTTCGCTAATCTGTGGTTCCCAACCTGGGGGTCAAACGATGAATGTGAAAGATAGATAATGTCCTCTGACATGCAGTCGAGAGAGTTAAACCAGCAGTGAGGCTTTGGTGCATTTGTCTTTTATGTATTATTGTAAATTAAATATATTTGCCTGTTAATGTGTTGGTAGGACTAAACACAATATTTTAGGACATCACTTTGGCCTCTGGGGAACTTCTGGTTTGCATGTTTTACATAACAAAACAAGAAAGAAAAATAATTACCAGTTACATGACGTGTTTTGAAGTAAGGTGCTTTTTGTTGTTATTGTTGTTAAATACATGTGAATTTGTTTTATAACTAGTTATTTTTTTCAGTCAATTTAAATCTAACCAGAATTTTCTTTTTCACGGTTTTTGTTGCATCCAGTCTTTGACATCCAAACAGGGTTTTTTAAACCTTTGTAACAGTTGCCTGGTTGTCAATGGCAACTATTTTGAGAAACTGGCAAGAAATGATTGGCTTTTGATTGCCATCAGTGGCAACAATTTAAAAAGCATATAAACATAGAGGGGGAAAAACTGCAAAACATGCAACCCACTCTCTTCAACTGCAAGTGAGAGTGGATTTAACCGTCGACGCAGAATCAAGACCGCTTTCTAAAAGCAGAGATGGTGGACACGCTGATGATGGAGTCTTTTGAGGGGCTTCAATGCTGAAGGACCGATGGATCTGTTGTGTGAACCAGCACAAATGTCTATAAAACGCTCATTTGAAAGGGACTGAACAATGGATGAACCTCGGACTTGCTGGATTCGGTTTCGAAAGATCTGTGAAGAACATAACAACAGCTGCACAAACACACACAGACACAATATTTTGTTTCTAGACAACAGGCTTTCTGAGTCCTCAGTCTCAATCAAGTGAATCTCAAAAAGGGGTCACCTATTGTTAAAGACTAGCTATGTATTAGCAGTCTCTGTTTTACAAATCATTTCCATCTTCTCTCTCAGACAAACCTTTTCTCTCAGGTGAGACCAAACCTCCCTCTAACTCGAGGGGGGAGGGGCTTACTCCACCACTGAAGGTCAAACAGTACAAGATACATTATGCCCAAGAAATACAGAAAAAAGTTATAATACATTTTATTTGTAAAGAGTGACAAATGCACATTGTGGGTGAATAGAGGGATTACGTGGCTGTCACACTAGTCAGCTATGTGAGCGCACATCTATAGATTTGTGTGTGTTTTGTGTTGCGAAGAAAAAAAGCTTTCCCTCGCGTCGTTGCCTCCGTTTCACAGCAGACGATAAAATAGCATTGTTCTGTTCTCCATTCTCTCTCTTTGAGAAGTGAAAACTTTTTGTTGAAACTACTTCACAGGATCACAAAGTGTGCAGCTTGGTTATGTTCTATGATTTCAAACCCCTGGCCCCCACCGGGTCCACAGAGTGGTCTGTAATGTTGCTGTACAATGTTACCGCAACAACGCACAACGACGATGAACTTGCAGCCGAGGAAACATTCGGCACATTGAGTAGTCTTGACCTAAAGTTATGTATCGCCAATGAAGTCGAACCCCGTTGGTGATACGAGTTATGGGCGACGTTTTTCCAGCAATAGTCATTTAATTTATTTAAATTCTTCTTACATGGTGGTGTTTTTATTCTCAGTGGCAAAATGACGCGGTAAATAAAGTATAATATAATATACTGCAGATACTATATATAATATAGAACACCATTCTTCCAAATTGAACATTTCCATCGTACCATTCAGCGACTCCTGCGTCTGCATTTGTTTTCTCTTCGTTTTTGTTCTCTTCTGAGATGAAACCATTCAGATCTGATTGTTTGAAATTAATCTGCAACTATTGTGAGAATTGATCAATCATTTCCAAATGACAAACATTCTGTCTTTGTTCTGTCTTTGAGAATGCATCGCTTTTATCTCTTTTTATATTCAATTTCTATATTGAATATCTTGTGGTTGTTTCATATAAGAGGATCTCAGGACTTGAGATTTGCATGTCTCACAGTTTACTTTACTTACTGTTTTGTAGACTAAACGAACAACAGATTAATCATGAGTAAAATCAGCAGATTTATCGATGATGATGATAATCTTCAATTGCAGCCGTATTTTCTTCAGCTTTCCTTGAAAGTATTTTAAAGCAACGTTGCAGTATGGCAGCGTTTTTTGTCGTCCGAGCTGAATATGGAAGAGATGACTGAAAAGCGGTGATTGTGTTCACCGTTGCCCTCCGTGCGGATGAAAGCGCCGGTGACTCTGCGGCCCGACCAGGAAGCCTACTGGGACAATATGCTTGGTTGTGATCCCGGCTGCAGAGGCTGAGCGGAGGTCACGGTAAATGGAGGTAAATTAGCGAGCTGGCCAACGCTACTAACAGCTCACTCAGGGAAGAGTGGAAGTGGAGATGTTTAATGAAGTCAGCAAAGTGATCTGTATTAAGATGACGATCGCTCTCCAGATGCTGCTCTGTCACTGCTTAATGAAATTTGACCTCTCTCTCCCGCCCCGGTGTCTCTTTCCAGCTTTTTTACTGATCCTTCAGTCTTTTCTCACTGTGTTTCCTCCCTTTCTTTACTTCCTTTTCCTGCTTTTGTTCCTTCCATCCTTCCACTTCCTCCCGTCTCCTTCGCATCAGTTATTTTTAACTTGTTATTTTCTCCTCTTCCTGCTCTTCCTTTTTTCTCCCGCCACCTTCCTTCCTTCCCTCTTTTTCTTTTTCTCCTTCCACATCTCATTTCTTCCCTCAAACACCTCTACCTTCCATCCTCCCACACCGTCTCTTAGACCTTTCTGGTTCTCTCTCATGTCATCAAGCGCTCTCTTGCTATCTCACGCTCAGAAGTGCATTTCTAATGGTTTTCTTATCACGGCACCAGTGAAACGATCTTTCCGTTTTTTTTCCCCCCTTCCAAAAATGAGACAGCAAATAAAGCCCAACGAGCGTTGGAGGGGTTTCAAACACTTCCAAATCAAAGAGGCCCGGCGTGGGCACGGAACGCGATGATGGTAATCCTGTGTGAAGAGTACATCCTCGCCAACCAATAATGTGGAGTCACAACGCACAACCAACAGCCCTAATCCCCTCATGCTACCAGTGGGAGAGACACTGTTTTTCAATCGTGTCTGAAAAGGGAAACGATATCATTTCAACAACCTTATCATCCAGTTTTTTTTGTTGTGACATCTGCATTTTTAGATTAGCCGTTAAATCTCAAAGTCTTGATTTTCTTGTTTCATCTCTGTGTGAACACACAGGGAGAGCTTGAATGAACTGGATGTTGGTGGAATAGCAGGGAGCCAACTGCAAGGACTGCTTTAAAATATCTGTTCTATGTTACTGTGTCAGTTAAAGAGAAATGTGTCTTCCATTTTAGGAAGAGAGAATATCAAACAGTTGTGAAGGAAGGAGTTGGGAAGATGGAAAATTGTCCTCGGGCGCTGTTCTGTTCTGTTCTGTTCTGGGGAAGAGTTTTGAACAAAGAAAGCGATACAAAGGAAGAGAGACGCTGCTTCCTAATTAGAGCTTAAAGGAGTCACTTTGGTTGCTTGAAGCTTGTTCAATGTCACGATGCTCAGATGAGATGGCAGAAAGCATTGGGTAGCAGTAGGTTTGCTACCTAGGGACCAGCACGGGGAAACACAAGTGGAGTGCCTTCCTAATTGGCTCTTTGCCAGAGTTCTAGGAAGTTTTAGATCTACTTTGTTTACGTTTTTATAAGGAATATCGACATGTCTGACATCCAGGTTTAGTGTGTTCATTCTTTCTTTTTTGTGAGTTTACATTTGTTGCAGCACTGATGCACACCTCCGTAGTGAAGGGAAGTAGGTAATGTGGAAATAAGGGTTACAGAAGCATCACAGGGCTTCATTTCCACTCACAAAATGAACTTACCGATGCAGGAGAAAAACAAATAGTTTTGTTAATAAAAATATATTGTGATGCATATTTCTTCTGCTATTTGCTTTACTTTTGCAGACCACTGACATTCAGTGTTGGTACTCGGCTTTGTTTCACATTGATTGTGGTATCCAAAAGATTCTAGTGTATGAAAGGGAATAACGATTACTTTATTAATATAGAGCTTTTCAAAGGAAGCATTAAAAAGCCCTTCAAAGAGCAGAAATTAGGACTGATGTTTTGTACATTCAAAAAGACAATAATACATGAAACAAAGATAAATGTCACTACAAACAAAAAATAAAAAGACAATGAGATGGAGACGCACACGAACAGACGTACTATTGGACCAAAGGAAACCGAGAGATACAGCGAATAATTTACGACTTATCATTTCTCATCAGCATTTTTCATTCCTTTTTTATTTTTTATCTGTTGGACCAGCTCTCTTGTTTCCACAGAAACTGCATCTGGTCATTTGCACCACAAAAAACAAATGTAACCTTGTGTGACCGCATCCCAACAAGCCAAGGTCCGACTTTTAAAAGAAAATGTTTTTTCTAGCTTTTTTTCTTGCTTATCTTGGTTATCTTTCTTTTTTCACTACTGCGTATGCATGAGCTAGTCCAGTGTCCTTTAACCAGGCATTGCAGCTCAGTGAGAGACATTCAACACAGACAGCATCAGGACAGATGTGACACTTGCTCCTTGAGCCTCGGCATGAACCATGCAGGAGTGGCGGCTGCTCCATTAGAGGTGTCAGCAGGGCAGCATAACGTCAATGTCGAGCTGCACTCTTCCTCAGCTCAAGATGGGCTCCTGTCAGCTGTAAATCACACCGGCAAAGTCATCATCAGGGTGTCGGCCTTTACAAATGAGTTCTGCAGAGGCAGCTTGGCCGCAGCACCATCTGGAGCCACCGCTATTTGTTGGCAAGTGCAATAATGTGAAGTAGATGACCGTCTTCCTTCACACCTTTTCTGTCTGAAGAGTGGATGTGAGATGGAGGCCTTGGGACAGAGGCTGGGCTTTTTAGACACCTTCTTTTGTCTAAAATGACTGCCTCACTGGCTCCTTATGAAGGCGGGGAGGAACTAATGAGGTTTCATCTTGTAATAATGCTGAAAACAGCCTTTATGTCTAAAAGAGAAAAAAATGAAGCAAGAAGAGAACCAGGGAGGCAATGAGGGAGGAGAGAGAGATGTGAGAGAAATAAGAAAGAAAGAGTAGAAATAAATGGATTATGAATCAATAGTTTGTCTGAAAACATAAATCAAACAAAGAGGTTATTCTCAACAAAATGACCCCTTTCTTTGTATTCCCTTCAATACTCCTGATAGTGATGTTGATTGCTTGTTTCTGAGAGTGCTGAAACAATTAATTGAAAGGTCAGTTTGTCTGTTAAGAATAAATAGATAATTGAACAGATGAAAAGTACTCAAATTATGATATAATCAAGTGGTTAATCAGAATGCAAAGTAATTACGATAGCTGTCTTGAAAAACGCAATCTAAAATAATTCAGTTATGTCGGAATGAAATACATACCACAAGCAAAAAGTCCATTTCTAGACATGAATAAAAAATGTGTTCTCAATATAAGTACGTGCGTGTGTGTATTAATGTTACTAGAAATGCCATAGACATCATTATGCTACATAATCAGGCCCTGAAAGCAGAAGCACCAACAGGCTCAGCCATAACATGGGAGATATTGATATGAATATGTACTAAACAAGACAACATGTGCTACATTACTAGACACAGTACTAATTGGAACAGCAACACAGTCTATTAGTTACTCTCAAGTAAACATCTGGAGTGAAACTCATCTCAGCATTTTTACTAGATTTTCCGACAGCTCATGAACTACTGAAGGGCTTTCTGGAGTATGTTCTGCAGTGTTTCAAATGCCAAATAGTTTTTTTCCCCTTTGATATGCGTCCCCATTGACGTCAAGAGCCGAGACATCCTCAGTACCTCGGTTACCACATCAAGCTGAAATGAGAAAGCAGGGAGTGATTACGAGTTCCAACGACTTGTACCTCCACACGAGGCCCCGTGATTCACTGCTCTCGTGGGCCCTTCACACCAGCTGCCTTCCGAGATATTTTATGGCCACCTGTACCCTGATTAGGCTTTTTGTATGTTCACAACAGAGGAGAAAATGGTGAACTGACAAGCCATGAGAAAAAGAAGAACTCTTCCTAATGTCAACAGTGAGAATCACTTGAAGATCCTTACTTTTCAACATGCGTGTCGTGTCGGTGGATAAAAGCGAGTTCTGACATTCTCCTCTCCGGTACCTCTTCGCCTATTACATCGCCATCATTTGAAGTCCTGCAGGGCTATGTTCACATTCCAGGCCGAGCTTCATCAAAGCACTGGGAGCCACGCAGCCTCCCCTGTCAGAAAGTCATTAGTGACTGGGCTCCTTCAACACACTGGGCTTCCTCTGAACCATTCTTGTGATTGGAAACCTTGAGAATTTCTCCTTTTCAAATTGATGAAAGCAATTATGTGCTCAGGTTTTGGAGGTGGCTGAGTCGGGCGAGGTGGGGCCACTAACATTTGATTTGGAGAGTACTTTGAAGTAAAAAGTGGGACTCATTGCTGCCACAAAAGCGTGTGCGTGGACATGTGTGCACGGTAATAAATGATTCAGAATGTTAAAGAAGTCTTCGCCTTCAGTCTGAAATTGAAATGGAGCCTCTGTTTTAATCTTGCAGACCACAGCAGACTGTGGCACGAAGGTTAAACGAGGATCAGAGCGGCCACCGGAGCTCTGCGACGCCTGTAATAACAATGTAATAACAATGTAATAGACGTTATAAAGCTACAGAGATAACAAAGATCTAAAAATCTATCAACCATGTTTTTTTCTGTACATTGGAGACTGTCGGAGTGTGCGGATGTGAATTTATCTTAAGTGTACATAGATAGAGATTAAATACAAGAAGAAAAGATAACGATGAAGATAACATTAATTATCAGTTAGTTAGCTTATTGTTCTTTTTGATTAATTGAACATTTTGAAAAATGCCCACCACAATTTTCAGAGCCCAAGGTGACATCATTTGTCCA
Organism: Taurulus bubalis; assembly: GCF_910589615.1. Taxonomy (NCBI): domain Eukaryota; kingdom Metazoa; phylum Chordata; class Actinopteri; order Perciformes; family Cottidae; genus Taurulus; species Taurulus bubalis. Next base: position 7,223,857 of record NC_136595.1, read on the forward strand.
AAAGTCACCATCTAGAGAGAGAGACTTTCACAATCATATAAGACAGAGAAAGCTGAATATACTCACACATGTTTGGCTTTATTGCTAGAAAAGTGACTCAAACGACAAAGTTAAATGTTGATTTTACTAATGCATGCCTACTAAATACATTATACATTATGTAATGTTATACATTATATTATGTTTCTATTTTTAGATGTCAGCTGGTCTGTATCTAACTTTAAACGACTTCAACTTGATGCTTCTCGTGAAACGTGTCCATCTGTTGATTATTAAACTTCTGCCCCGTGAGCAACCAGCAGCTCTGCTTGTGAGGTTTCCTTCACACATCCCCAACGGATTATCACTGATTGATCTGTTCGCTTCTGACTGGAAAAACACTTTTCGTGTTGCTTTGATTAATTACTGAGCAGTCAAAATACGGTGTGATTGATTAATCGCTGCCCTCTGTTGAGCTGAGCCGAACAAATCCTAAAGCCTCTCATTTCAAGTCGTTCCCAGGTGACGGTCTTTAACAATAATGATAATCATTTTGCGATTGCGATTTTGCCCATCTTCCCTCAAAGATAGTGTTTTTTTTGTGTGTGGATGGCTTTTTCTTCATTCATCATTTTTTAATGTGCCAGAATCGATCCCTTTTGGTCAGACAATGTTGTTGTCTCCAAAGTCATTACCTCTAATGTAGAAGCAGATTATTCTATTATCACCCTCGGCTCATCCGAATCGTTTGGTAAAGCTTACTTCAGCTCAGAAACGTTTTCTTTCTTACGGCCTGAGAGGAAAGTATTTTACATTTTGAGAAGATTCAATTTGCTTTGGGGGGAAAAAAACAACTCTATTTGATAGAATTTGGCAACACCGCATTAACAACCTTAAAGTTGAAGAAGAAGGCTTCAGAAGACACAAAATGTACAATTACATTATGCAACACAGCAGTAATTGTCCAAGTGTCACCATACGGCACATTTTTTGAAAGCTTGTTATGTAGGATTAAATATATCAACTTAAAAAAAGCTTTGTGGACACAGAAGAGGCGTTGGTTGGTGTCTTCTTTGCCCAAAGATTGAAAGGCCCTCACTCCGGATTTCTCTGACAAGCAAATTGTGTTTGAAGGGGCAACACAGTTTGAGCCTTCAAGTAGAGCAGTGTGTGTGTTTGGGGAATTCAGATAAGAGTTAGAAGTAGTGCTGATTTTCTAAGTATTGACCCTGGGAACATGTTTGTATACACTCCACTGAGCATCTGTTCCTCCCCCTCTCTCCTCCCTGTCTCTGTCCATCTTGACTCACCTCCTCCTGTGCAGGTCCACCTGTTGAAGGACCAGCTGACGGCGGAGGCCACGGCTCGGCTGGAGGCCCAGGCTCGAGTCCACCAGCTGCTGCTGCAGAACAAAGACCTGCTGCAGCACATCTCCCTGCTGGTGAAACAGATTCAGGAGCTGGAGCTCAAGATGTCTGGACCCAACTCCAGTAAGTGGATCCACACTGGACTTTATATACACGAGTGCACGCTCGTTGACTTGTAAAAGTGGACACTACAAAGAAACAGACACATGTTTGTGGGACACTGTCGGGCAGAATATAAGTTTTATGCAAGTGACATTTTTGTGCAAGTGTAGACTACATATACTATATTTGTGACCCGGCCTTTACTGGCAGCCAGTAGCAAAACATTACAGCAACACCTCATCGTCATTTTGACCCAGTTTCGTAAAGAGACAAGTTAGCAGGAAGATATCCATTGAAAACATGAATTATATGTGCATAGGTGATCAACAGCCCCTCAATCATTCTTTCAAATAATATTTCGGTCATTATGTGCAAATTATATGTAAAAAAAACAAACAATTGATTTGATAGCACACACTTATGCAAGACAGCGCTGTCCTCTCAATGAGTTACTTAAACAGTAGAAATGCCTTCTGCCTTCGGATCAAGTTGGGCATCATAGTATATATGATATAGACAATCCCGGGATACATCCACAATATATACGTAAATACTCTGAAATCTCCGAGTGTTCAGAAATCCTTTAACAAAATCCTGGAAGTGCAACTGAAATAAACTAAAAGGGTGAATTCACCAAGAATGTATTGCAGACGCAGATATCCTCGTGAGTTACGCACCATTTGGAGCGACTATCTTCCCCGTCTCGAGGTCCCTTTCACAAAGAGATATTGCACTAATGATATTACAGCAGGGTCTGCCGGTCCGCTCCACGCAGTCCTGGTTCCCCATCCCTTCCTTGCAGCGGCATGGTGTCGGCTCCCAGTGGGGACTGACGGAGCAGTGAGGCGAAGCTCGGCTCTTGGCAGGGGGAGTTGTCGGGCGCTGAGCTTTCCTCCTCCTGCCGGTGCTCTGTTTGCCTGCCAAGGGGCGGCAGAGAAGCCTGATGTGGGTCTGACTGCCGGAGGCCTCAATGGAGACTGAGCTGAAGGAGCTTCCGGGGGCCACCCGTGTGCCGTATATCGTTTAGTCAGATTTTGCTGAGAATTGGACCAGATGGCGAGGCATTACGAATATAAGTCGTAGCCAATATCCTCGCTGATGGTCTCGTTTGCTTAAGTAAGTCATATTGAGTATTCAGTATTAATTGAGACAGTTGAATGTCCCTTGTAGTAATTTTAAAGATACAAATTGGAGAGACAAACTGTCCTTGGTAATGCAGACATAGAAAGGCGTCTGTATAGAAATTCCAGCATTAAAGCTTGTGAGTACCCTTGTTAAACTGGGAATGCTGTTTATCGTGCACCACACGTCCACAACCTCCTGTCTCCTCCGTCTCTATCAACAGCTTCACTCTTTGTTTGGCCTTTTTGACTATTCCGTGAGGGACCATCTTGTCTGTACTATCACAGTCCAGCCTGCCAGAAAATCCCCAAATCAGTGGGGAAAATATTGTCTCTTGGTCACCTCTGAATGTTGGACATTTTTAAAGGACCTCATTTCGCACAAAGTTAGGAAAATATAATATGATGGGGACGCAAAATATACGATGAAATCTCAAAATATACACAAAGAAATGCGAAGATCCATCATTTTTGATGCAACTCACTCATTTTCGACTCATTTTGACTCATTTTAACACAGGCATGCAACTCATAGCATCAATTATGGTTTATTATGGTCAGTTCAAGAGGGCTGGGCTGGTGCACGTTGGCTCAGCATCATTATCGCCCACCTGAATGGAATGGAGCTCATTAATGTCTTTTTTTCTGCTGTCACAATATCAACCAAGAGAAAGGTCTATCACACAGTGATCAGTAGACGTCTACAGCATGAAACCTGGTCTGGCTATGGCTGAGAAGAGGTAGGGATCCTAGGAAAGGGATACTCTTAAAATAGATGTTTGGAGTTCTGAGATTCCAGACTTGTGAAATTGTGTCTGTGAGTTAAACAAAGTGTTGCGCAGCGGGGTTTTTTTTGTTTGTTGTTTTTTTTGCATCTCATAAGCTGTTAAACTCATGAATCTGTTACTCCAGCATGACTTCCTGGATCATATTTGATTTTCTCACCGGTACCTTCATCAGCACGCCCCCCAACAACTCAGCCCCCTGAGCTGTTCTACCCACGGGACGGCGTTCGGTTAAATCCCCACTTTCTTTGTAACGCATCTTTTAATTAGTTTTTCTCTCTCGCTCACTGTTCAACCTGAAAAATTGCCTTTCACGCTCCCTGTGTGCCTGATAAAACCGCGCCGCAGATTTTACACAAGCCCACTTTAGATTGTCATCACACAAACGGAGAGGAAACGGGTTATACTTAAGGGAAGTTTATATGGATGTTTTACAGGGTGCTGTTACTGATTTTTGAGAACACTAAAACTGCTGTGAATCCAAACCAACGACACCTCCGTCCTCCACGAAGAAGCGAGCTACAAACTTTTAAATTCTAATGGTTATTAGAGGTTAGTATTAAAAATATTCCTTTTCTCAGTTTTTGAGCTGCAGGTCCGTTCTCGGAAAAAACAAAATTCACTGAGCTGATGAAATGCTTTGAAACATGGTTGTTGTTGTTTTTCTTGCTTACCCAATACAACATTGATTTATTGGTAACTTATTTACCATTTACCATATTTTAGTGATTTATTTTGTTAGAGTTTATAAGGAACTGCTTTCCACCAAATTCCACAGACATCTATATCGCATACATTATTCTTCTGTCATGATCCAACGGCAGATGAATTTAAATCAAGACACAGTTTTGAATGTAGTATGAAATATGATGTGTCCTTTATTCCTTGTCTTCCCCTCCCCTCTTGTTCCATCTCTCTGCAGTGGGATCTCAGGACAGCCTGTTGGAGATCACCTTCCGGTCTACAGTTCCTCCAGTGCTCTGCGACCCCACAACACCCAAACCCGACATGTCGTCCCTCAACCTGCCCGCGCTGTGCTCCGCCGACGGGACCGGCAACGCCTTCTCGTCTTCCAACGGGACTCTGGGAAGCCCCCTAGGTAGGGACAAGTGTCTTCTCAATCTGGAGCGTTTCCGTTTCTTCCCGGGGCCTCCTCAACTCCCCTCGCCTCCCACGCTGCACAAGGCCGACAGGCCCGAGAGCGAGGGCCGGGAGGTGTCCACGGTGAACTTGCTGTCCCGCGACGTCAAATCTCTGGACATCCTGGACTTTGCCGCGAGGTTTCGCGAGTCAGGCATCGCCTCGGAGTACGAGTCAAACACGGACGACAGCGACGACAACGAGGACGACGGGGAGGACGATGAGCAGGGGGAGGGGGAGGGGATGGAGATCTTTGGCTGGGGGAGGGACGAGGAGACGCTGAGGCTTCTTAATGTTCTCAACAGACAGGGAGCTCCTGACTGTCTGGGAGATGAAATAGCGGTGTAACGCACTAACCTGCTCCCCCGAAGAACCAACAGCCTTTTACCTGTTTCTGTCCATTCACACAAACTACCCTGTAGGAATAACCATGTAGTGAACTAACCTCCTTCAGAGTTGTATGTACAAGGCTTGCACCAACACATTGGTGTAACGTAGTTGCCATTGCATATCAGAGAAAGGAAAGACTCGAATAGATGAAAGCAAATTCACGGGAGGCGGAAAAAAAGCAACTTGAGTTGCCCTGATCGGGGCAAACTGAATCTGGTTGGCTAATGTAGAGATCCTGGACAAATGAGCCACTCACGCATTGTTAACATCTTTTTCTCAGCAGAGGGAGGAGAATCTTAGCAACTTGATCTACTTTGATAGAAGTGGGTTGGCTCCAGATTGTCTCCCTTGCTCACTGACTGGAGAGCTATGCGTTCAGTGCTGCCACTGGTAGCCAAATGCTATTAGCCGCATTTATTCATTCATTACACTGGATGAGTTGCTATAAGAACACGCCCCTCCCCCATTTGTGTCTGTTTTGACATACATATTATATATTTTATTGATCAAATTATTTATTTACTATTGTTAGGATGTCGTATTAAGTGTCAGGGATGTCAGACGGTCGTGGATCAGGGATCCAGGTTGAGACCAGAGTCCTGAAGCTGAGAGGAGCCACATGAATGTAGGAGGCAGCAGCAACAACCGGGGCTCCTGGTCCGGCTCCAAATGAGTCCACGCTGTTCCTCACTCAGAGCCATGCAGGCCGTCAGTTGCGCCTGTAAAGTGTCACAACTACTCTCTGTTCGCTGCTGTTAAATACATAGTTTATTGAGGAATTACACTTGAGGAATATGAATATCACCTTAAGTATTCACACCTGTGATACAAGCCTCAAGAGACAACTGTGTGAATCTAATCTACATGCATACACACTTATTCTTTAAAATCTTGCTTTCTTCATTTGCTTTTGCCTTCTCTCTTTATTACACGCTCACACCTCAAATCCCTATATATATCACACACACTCTCCCAAAGTCTCCTCCCAGCTCTCTGTTGCTTAATTTCAATTTGAGAGTTCTGTCACAAAATCAGGGAGCTTATCTTCAAAGTCTTTCCTCCTGTGAGTTGGCCCGTCTTTAATCGTGGAGATGTAAACATGGAGTTTTAGCAAAAGCTAAGGTTAGTTCAGGGGCAGGCCTTCACTTTATCATAATTGGGAGCGCAGCTGTCAGTCATGCTGGCAGGAACAAGACGACAGGGTCTGGGGACCGGAGAGACGGATGAGCTCTTGTCCTTGCTGGAGAGAAAAGTGACTCTTCGGATGAACACTTCAGCCAAATCTGGCAAGGAACTTTATTACTGTCTCTGTTTGGAGAGCTCATAATAATTATGATTATTATTCAAAGACTATTTTTAGACAAAAATCTGTATCTGTTCTGTATGTACAAACTTTGTTTTCTATGTCATCCCACAGAAGTGTGGAACTTCTCCGTCCTTGACTTCTGCAGGCTGCCCTCTTTTTGTCTCCTCCCAGTTTGTTGACTTGGTAGTCAGAGCATGTTTGCACTCTCTTCACTTGTCCACACATTTAGCCCAGCTTTTTAATTTATGTAAAGCCGGGATTAGTTGGACCTCGAGGAATGCTGTTTGTTTCTTTTATTCCTCCCGTAAACAAAAGCTCTTCCCTCGTGCCAGAACAGCGGCTGACGGACGACAGGCAAAAGTGGTCTCATTCGTTTGAACCCATCTCTGTGCACAATGCAGTATTAAAGTGTTCATTTTGTTTCACGAGGACGGCCACAGAGTTTTCTCTCTGCGTACTGTAGCTCCGGTTTATCAGAGCAGTGGTTGGTACAGGCCAGTATTTGGCAGCAGTAGAAGCTGCAGAGATCTAAAGGGGAATCGGGCCAGTTCTCAGTGGGCTCGCTATCTTTCTCAAAGAGCTTTAGCCGGATAGGATCAATCCAATTGTGTGAGAGTCCAGTGAACTAACTCCCAGTTAGTCACTCCCTTTCTGAACATGTTTGTATTAAAGGATAGCAGAGATTATATCAAAGATGTTATTTCTCTGAAAGTTTGTTTGGAAATTAGCTTCAACTCAATCAGTCTCTGTCAAGTGTGTTGGAGTCAGTGGTTCTATCAAAACTACACAAACCGAGGGCCATTTGACATTTAGTCCGTGAAATTAAAATATGAAATGAAACTATGGAAATCATACCCCTAGGCTGCATAAATCGATTTTTAAAGAGAGACTCAATCCGAGGATAACGGGGTCAGGAACATGAACAGACGTTGGCGGGATGATGCTCCATGAATTAACAAGCAGCCACCGTCAAAAAGAGTGGAAATGCCACCAAAAAAACTAAACAAAACAAAAAAGCTTTGATTGTATGTCCATTCCTGATATGGTCTTTATTACAGAAATTACAGGAAATGAGGGGTGACACAGACCCCCGGCCAAACCCAAACTGTGGACGTTGTGGTCCATGGTCGGCGCCTTATTGTCCACTAGGGTGCCCCATCATTACATTTTCCACTCGGGGTGTTTTCTTTTCATTCGTATTGAATCATTTGCCAGAAATGATTTCAAAACACACTGAAAAACTCCTCCAAACCATATTTACACCCACCACACTCTTCGCTTTCCTTTCTTTCTTTGTCACCAGCCGTCAGCGTTCGTCAGTTCCTCTGAAGCGCTCGCTTTTCTTTTAGCGCGTTTGACACCCAGATCAGACATGTGTGTCAGTATGAAGGATGTTCTCTATGTCTGACACCCTCTGCTCCACTTCATCTTCTCTTGTCTCATCATCACCATTGTCATTATTTTCATCCTTCTCTCTTTTTTCATAACATGACAGTTACAACTATGACTTTAACGTGCTGCACCTTCTCCATCGGAAGGGACCGTCAGACAGCACACCATCAGGGCAAAAAAAATCTCAATGCTGAAGTGCCATTTGAATCCCATTTCAGCAACCGGTGTAATCAACGTCAGATAATGTGATAATTTAAAATGGAATGAAACGGCCCTTGAAATTGACCAAATATATATTCAGACCTGTTGCAATAAATCACCAGTTAAACACATCTTCACACTGATAATACAATGATTTAAAAAAAAGGTGACCCCCCATCTGGTGATTCAATGATTTAATCAAAGAGCCCATTACATTATCAGGTAAGAAATTACTTCAATATCAGGCCCAATCACATTTTTGACTTATGGCCTGGAAGTCTGGAGACAAGGGCGTTTCTGGAGAACGGGCATTATGAAAGTGATTATGTGAAGGTGCTATCAGTACGTTTTTTATTTGTAATTACTTAAGTCCTCCTTCTTGTGCCCTCGTCCCGCAAACGTGACTATTTAAAACGGAGACATCGGGGTCTGTGGCAAAGCTGGTGCCCACACCGAACCAAACACAAAGTAAACACAACAAATGTGTCAGCAAGGTGTTGCATGTTTAGCTACCTGTCCGGTTTAATTTTGTACAAAGCTAAATGCTTCAGACTAAACTTGACATTATGAGATTGGGGGCAAATGAATGAGATTATGGCAATAGCATAATTCGTCAATTTTCCTCGCCCGCGTTTATTTTGCCGAGTCATCACCCATCCTCATGGCACCCTGAAAACAAATGATCACGTTCAAATCCTGCCTTAAATGTGCTGCAAGTTGGTGAAACTCGCATCCCGAATCCATTGTTAACAAGTTGTGTGAAGAAAAAAAAAAAAAACAACACATCAAAGTTTACTATTTTTGTTTTCTTGGACTTGTTGTTCTAATGTGAAAGCTTTGTACACAATTAGTTTGCACTTTGCATCAAACATTGGTTCGAACCAGTGGTGAAACTGTATTTTCCTAGTATTTTAGTTCCTGTTTGGACATGATCATAAGTATAGAAATAAATTTAAAGAGTAAGAACTCTGTTTTCTGTTTCTGCTTCCTACGCTTGTGTTATTTCAATTAACATGCCTGAACATTTCTTTATGCTTAACTCTCTCTCTCTCTCTCTCTCTCTTTCTATTGTTCCCAGCCTGCCCTTGACACTCTTCTCTATTCTGGCCTTTGGTGCGAATACTCCCTTTCATATCATCTATATTTCTCTTACATGTGTTTGACCTTATTCTCCTGTCATCTCTAGAACCCAGCTCTTCCTCAGACCTCTCCCAAATGCCAGACGTCCTGTGTAAACGGTCTCTCGTTGCTGATTTATCTATCAGCGATTCATGCTGTGCGGTTGTTTAAAAAAAAAAAAAAGAAAAACGACAATCCTTTGCCCTTTATCTTGATGGAGATGCTGGAGGTCTGTAACCGCTGTGTGAAGACCCCGTGTTCAGGGGTTAGTAGGGAGATCACACGCAGAAGCAGAGGGGAGATCTCTTTCTCTTTGAAAGTTATGTGTGTGGCAGGTTCTGTAAAGTTTGAAAGTTTGAGCTCATTCCTACATCTTTAACTAGTTATCGATTCGGCCTTCCAATGGATTTATAGGATACAGTTGAAGTGTGTGTGTGTGTGTGTGTGTGTGTGTGTGTGTGTGTGTGTGTGTGTGTGTGTGTGTGTGTGTGTGTGTGTGTGTGTGGTCAGTTGAGATTATCTACCTTTACTTCAGAGTCACCACAAGGTGCCTTTCCATAACAGACGCTCTGGCTTCAGGGTAACAGCAAGCAGGATCGTCTCTTTAGCTTTAGGAACACGTTTTCTGTAGTTTCCTGTTCATACTGCAAGAAAGATGCGTGTATATATTTCGACTGGATATAGTCATGTCTGTTTTCACACACTCTCATTGTTTTTTATTGAACTCAAAATCATGGAAAAGATTCATCTCATAAAATAAGATTAGGAGGGACCACTGTGGAATCGCTGCGTCATCACAGTTCATTGCAACGTATTTGCTCCTCAAAAGGTCTTTTAAACAATTCAATTTCACTCTCTATTCTTCAAAGTGCTGAATTGCCGGTCCGGTCCGATCTCGGCCGTTATCTGCGTCTGTTTGTCTCTGTCGCACGGCGTGGTTTCCTCCCTCCTCTCTGCATTCATTAATTGTCCGATGGGGCTTGTCGTTGCCGTCTGAGGACAACGTTGCCAATCAGTCCATCCGAGCAGAGCAGGCTTTGGTGACTTTGTATCGATTCCCCCGTCACGAGCATGTGTTGTTGAAACTGGGGTTAACAACTGCGACAGCTCGGGAGCAGCACAAATCAATACTCGTCTTTACAAGCTCGGTCTGTCACCTGCAGGGACGCACTTGCCGAGCCGAGACCCAGCCAGCCGCTGTCTGACATACCGACACAGAATTGCTTTTGACGCGTTCTGGTCGGTCTTTAAGGAGTACAAGTGACATCTTTATTATTATTATTATTAAATTTTTGGGGTTCTGTGCTCTGGCAAATTGGACAGTAAAACAGTTTGAGGCTGTTTGCGTCCATGTTGGCTGGACAGTTTGGGACTCGGTGCCTTTTTCAACGACATCCTCTCATTCTAAGGACAAAAAAAACTTAATTCAGTCACATAATACATACATACATGGTACATTTTTTGGAAACTCAACAGATAAATTGTTAATGGATGCATTGAACCATACATCCAAAAATCCAATAGTGCTGTTAATTGATTGAACATCCCCACAATGGCCGAAAAACTTATGCAGAGATTTTAAAGGGATAGCTACCACGGTATAACCGTAACACTTGACAATAGTTTTGTCTCACGGTACATATTGTCCTCACACCGTTAGCTGAAAGCTCATACTTGTCTTTTAATTTCAGATACAAAGGGCTGAAGTAAGTAAGTAATTAAAGTATTATTTATATCAATTAAAAAATTAAACTCACAGTTACAAAATGCTTCACACACAAAATAAATTATGGGCCAAACTAAAACTAACCAAAACATAAACCAGGGATAATTTATAGATGGAGATCTATAAAAAAAAAAAAGGCTTGCCTATAAAGATGGTGTCCATAAATTCAGTAAATCTGTTTGGGGAAGCTGATTCTGAATCAGCAGCGCTCCACTGAAGGTCAGCGCTCCCCAGGTTCAAGCCAGGTCTCAGTGAGGAAAAGGAAATCACGCACGCTAATGTGTCTGAACCCCTGCAGCCTGGTTCCTAAAAGCTGGTGGAAAGCCTGAAACCAGAAGAGTGGCGGCTGTGAGAGCAGCAGATTAATGCCCACGGCGTTAGAATAAGATGTTCAGCTATCGCAAAGCGCTGTCTTGTTTTTGGTGTCCACACAGTGTTCTTTTCCGACTACAATATACATCTGAGAGTACCCAAGAAAAATCGGAGTCTGACACAACATGCACCACGCATCCACAAACAGCTCCGGCGTATTAAGTGAGTGTGCCCTGTGCTTGTGAGGAGCTGCCCGAGGTTGTTTTGTTAATGTGAAGTGATGCTGGCAGAGACGTGAGGCGGCAGTGGGTCACGTATAAGCTAACACTCGCAAACAGACCATCGCAGTGCTTAAAATTAATGGCCATGTCTGCACCAGACGAGCGCAGGGAATAAAGGACTTTACAAGCCGAGCTATTAATCCTCTCACCTCGGCATCAATGATCAGAGTCAAACAGGAGTCCACCAGACGGCCAAGAGTCCCGCTGAGGATGGAACAATCTCATAACGTCTATATTCGTGAGAATGTGTGCTTCGGCCTCGTCCAGAGCATCCCTTGCCAAAGCTGCATTTGGCAGCTTTCAGTGTCTTGGGCTTTAGAAAATGTACACTTTTGATCATCAAATAACTGTTTATGTCATTTATCAACATTCACTGAGTATTCTCTGTTGTAAATCATTTTAAATTGAATATATTTTGGAAAAAACAAGCATTTGAGGCCATCAAAGAAATTGCTTCAAGCATTTTTTGAACATGGACTGGAATGATGAATAGTTTAATTGACAGATGAGTC